>NC_052057.2:114420260-114723760 GCF_903992535.2 Arvicola amphibius
AGTCAGACTGTAGGAGTCAGAGGGGATGGAGGACACTGGGAGAACATGGCCCTATGAATTAACTGAGCAAGGCTCATATGATCTCACAGAGACTGAAGCAGCAAGCACAGAGCCTGAACGTGTCTACACCAGGTCCTCTGTGTGAATGTTGTAGAAATTAGCTTAGCATTTTTATGGAACTCCTGACTGTAAGAGCTAGTAGGTCTCTGGCTCTTTTGGCTGCTCTTGGAACTCTTTTCCTCCTATTGGGTTCCTGTGTCTAACTTCTATATGAAAGTTTTTGCTTAATCTTACTATATTTTATCTTGTCATGTTTGGTTGTTACCTCTTAGAAGAAGCCTGTTCTTTTCTAATGAGAGACAGAAAGAGAGTGCATATGGAGGGGAAGGGGTATGGGGAGAAACTTGGAAGAGTAGAGGGAAGGAAAACCATAATCATGATATATTGTCTGCGAAAAGAATATTTTTAATAAAAATTTTAAAAAGTAAAAGAAAAGAAGTTGTCCTCTGACCTCTATATATGACCATGGCACACACTCACCTACACAAATAAGTAAATAAGCAAACAAATAAAAATGTATTGGGCCAGCAAGAGAGCTTCATGGGTTAAGGTACCACACCAAGCCTGATACCTCAGTTTTATCCTTAGGACCCATATGGCTGAAGGAAAGAACCAACTCCTTCACATTGTGTCTCATCTGACCTCTACAAGCACGCCATGGCATGCATGTTCCCATCCACAAGTGATACACATATACAGATAAATGAAAAATAAGTATAATTTAAAACATAAAATGTGTCTGGCTTCTCTGAACTATGCTCATCTGGAGTCAATTTGGCTGGCATCTCTGAAGAAACTCTTAAGGATCCTCAGGCGCTCCCTCTGAGGAGTGGAGAGGGAGTGGGATTCTGTGGTGTGGAAATCAGTAGATCTGTGGTCATCGTATGAAGACCTGGTGAGGTGAGAGGGTGTCCCCAAAGATGTCACACACTCTGTCAGATGAAGAGTCATCCCCAGAAGGCAGGCTTAGATTGGGTAGGAGAAAACAGTGAACTAGAGGCAAATCTAACATGATATGCAACTGTACTTTTGGCTTCTAGCCAAAAAAGAGAATGCGCCATATTGCATAGTTCAGTATCCTCTTTCCATGCCCTTGAAAACTGAGGAGACCAAAGGCTTCTCTTTGTCACAGAGATCAATTTCTTAGCTGCCATTTCTGCTTAGCAGAATGTTTTTCAGCTACATACTTTAAAATACTACTTGTTAGTGTAATCGAGTGAATTCACATCTACGTTTAAATCTTGAAAAAGGATCATTTCCTTTTAAAGGGTTAAACGGCACACGGGGGAGCACACACATCCAGGCTTCCAATTCTGGCAGCTTCCCGAGAGGTATTTACGCTGAAACGTGTGCCTGAGCTTGTAAGTGCCAAGCTATTTCTGCTTGACCAATGCGTCTCTCCTGTGACAGGAACATAATGGAGACAATAAAGCATCCCACAGCACACCTATCAGATTGCATTTTTGAGGTTAAACCGTTTGCTCCTTGACTCAAGGTTGCAGAATGTATATCACCCATGCCAACACCTAAGCGTTGGTGCCAGTCAGCAGGTTTAGCTGTATTTGCTAAACTGATTTCGGAGGCTCCAAATACATTTCACTGGGTTCCATGGAGAATCAATCCCTGTAACATTTTTTTTCTATGTTTCAACAGCAAAACCACTGCAGTTTCACAGCGGAAGTCAGCAGCGGGAGGCTACAGGTTTAGTTCAGCGGTAGAGCACTGGCGAAGCGCTGGTGAGACCTTTGAATCCATGGCTCTCCATGAAAGAGAGGAGGAGGGAGAGAGCGACGACACTATGTTGGGCAGTACAGGAAACCCCATCAGAAATGAGCAGGGGGAGAGTTGTTTCTCATCCTCAGTGACCTGAGGTCTTGAAAGGCCATTTGGAAAAAAAAAAAAAAGTGGTGGGAGGAAGGCAGTCCTGGGAGTGGTCAGTAGTTATCGCCGTAATTAAAACACACATGTGGCATGACTCCAGAACAATAATCTCAGTTTGCTTGTCGGTGTGTGTCTATGTCCGTGCTCAGTGGATCAAGGTGAGCTACGTAGCCTTCTTGTTCACAGTATGGACGCCAAGGGTTCATGGCCAGGTATCACCAAAGGTTCAAAACGGTTGCCTAAGGCAGAGGGATTTGGGCTTTGGAAAGCATGATCTAGCTGAACTGTATGCTCAGGAAGCATTGGGCTTGCTAGGTGAAAACCTTCTAGTCCTCATCCATTCTAGGGAACAAAGGAAGACTGAGGTACCCTATAGGCTTTCTTTCTTTATACCCATTTTCTTTCTTTCTTAAGCCTATACACATTAAAGAACCTGTTTAGGAGTTTTCCATCTGAATATGTCTTTATTACATATCTCTGGTGTTTTGGTGGCTTTTGTTGTCTGCATGAGCAAAACACTGCCAAGTGGCATGGCTAGGACCTCAGCTTGGCTTTGTCTGCTGGCGCCACCAGCTTCTTGGGTTGAGAAAATCAAGTTTAAGGCTCATAGCCCGGTGGGAGGTGTGTCTGACCAGGAGCTGCTCTCAACCTTCCTGACCGCACGAGGCCAGTGCCCTGCGCTGTGGCAGTCATGTTTATTCAGTTGTTTGTTCCTACTGAACTTAACCGGTTGCTCAAGGGCCACTGTTCAGAAGAAGCACTTAAGGGAACCATATTTTTTTTTTAGCTTTCTCAGGCCCTACATGGAAATACGGGCCCAAGTGGGAAACACTTTGTAACATCAAAACGTAGTTGGATATTTTTTTTTTTTTTGAGCTTTGCTTTTTTAGGGGCCCACCACCCAGCTTCCAAATAAACACATGGAGACTTATTATTCCTTATAAATGCCTTCCCTTAGCTTGTATTCTTTCTAGACAGCTTTACTTCACTTAAATTATCCCATCTATCTTTTCCTTTGGGATTTTACTTTTCTATATACCTTTCTTTACATCTTCCTCCATGGCTTGCTGTGTAGCCAGGTGGCGGGCCCCTGATATCCTCCTCTCTTTCTTTTCTCACTCCTCGATATCCTCCCAGATTTCTCCACCTCTTTATTTTCTCTGCCTGCCAGCCCCACGTATCCTTTCTCCTGTCTAGCTATTGACTATTCAGCTTTTTAGTCAACAAATCAGGTGTTTTAGACAGGCAAAATAACATAACTTCACAGAGTTAAACAAATGCAACATAAAAAAATGCAACACATCTTTGCATCATTAAACAAATATTTTACAGCTAAAACAAATGTAACACATCTTCCACTATTATTTCACAACAGTACTCCTCATCTCAAGAGGAGTAAAAACGAGAATGAGCTGGGTCGGCCATGAAACTGGGAGTCTTGTCCTGCACAATTGTCATTGTTTCTTCAACATAGCAAGAAACCCAGGTGTTGCTTGGCAGTAGTTTCTTCAAAGACAAGATTTGTTGGGAGCTTGAAAGTCTTTGTGCCACAGATCTCTAAGAAAACCAGGGATGTTGAGCGCACAGGATTGTCCTCTCAAAGGAGTGGATCTATAACCTGTTCTTCCACCCAGAAAGCTGGCAATTGGAGGTGATTAATAGCCTGGTGATGCTGGTATCTGTTGGACCAGGCCATATCAATCTTCCACAACCAGGACCAGAGGTGGCAAATAATCTAAATGATCCTTACATTACCTTTATAGCCAGGAGCCTCCCTAAGCTTCCCAACCAGGATTGAAGGTGACTAATAGTTCAAATGACCTCTATGCTACCTGTACGACAGAGAACACACCAGATCCTTCCCTAGGCCCTAAAGTTAGCATGGGTAGCCTATCTCTAGAACCCATTTTCTTGGAAGAAATGACCTGTTGGGTTTCAATGTAATTATGTTGCCTTGTGCACCAAGGATTATATTTCACCAGGAAACTGTTTTCTAAATTGTAGTTGGTTTAAATATGCTGGCAATAAACTGCCTGGCATCAGCCTCGCTGAAGTTTGACCCAGGTTGTCAGAGTCAATCCTAACTGAGTTTTCATTCTTGCCTCTTTGAGATCACAGCCTGTCTCGACACCCGCAGAGATCCCCGCTCCCCACCCCCCAAGATTCTCATGTGTGATTGAGGGAACAGCATTGTTCCGGGCAACACAGACTTCCTATGAACTCCACTGTACTAACTCAAGCAGTCTCTGTCTTAAATGCCCTCGCTTAGCTTCTCACAGAAGCGATTAAATCTACAGGTGTGAGAGCTTTGTGGACAATCGGATTTGAGAAAAGTAGAGAAGTAGCCAGGAGAGGCGGACTGCTCTGGATAAAATAGGAAGAGCAGGGTAGGACAAACCTTGGAGGATAATATAGCTTCAAGAAAATCTGCAGGGGCAGCACTCGGGAGGCAGAGGCAGGCGGATCCCTGTGAGTTCGAGACCAGCCTGGTCTACAAGAGCTAGTTCCAGGACAGGCTCCAAAGCTACAGAGAAACCCTGTCTCGAAAAACCAAAAAAAAAAAAAAAAAAAAAAAAAAAAAAAAAAAAAAAAAGAAAATCTGCAGGGGGAGTTTCTTAGCCAGGGCTACCCACTAAATGTACCGTCACCAACCAAGGAGCAGCCTGCCCAAGGGTCCCCCTGTTCTCCATCATGGGCTGAGAGCACCCAAAGGAAGTATGATTGTGCATGAGTGCTGGGGTCTGACTTCACAGCAGCTACTTAAGGTTTTCAATCAATGCTGCCTCTTGCGGGGAGAGAGACCTAGGAGGGACATATTCCTATGTTTTACCTACTAGCCATGAAAAGAACACCAGAGAAGCTTAATCTAAACAATAACATCTAATGTAGAAGGTGCTAAAATACAGAAATACACCTTTCCTAGAGCTTAGGGAGAATACCACAGGAATATAAGATCACAGAGAGGAATGGGGTTTGCAGATGCACGGTTCTCCCCTCCCCTTTCCCCCAACACATACACACTGGAACATTCACTGGCTTACTGGAGCTTGGGAGGGTATGCTATCAACCAGCAAAGCTGAGATCAGTCCTCTGGGATGCCCCAGACTCCAGGAGGTGAGTGTGCGGAGGAGCAGCAGATGAGAAGAATCTCCCTAGGGGCCTACAGAGGGGTTTGAAGAATCTTGACCAAGGGGATGCTGATTTCTACTGAGAGAACACAGAGAGGCCATCAGACTGGACTGGAATTCCAAACAAGGCTGTGTCAAAGCCTCGGTAGGTCCCTCACCTTATTCTACAAGTCCACTGTCTTCCAGTGAGGCCTTTATTCTGCTATGTGGTAAAGAGAATGAACACAGAACCACAGGGAAAGGTGGCCCTAGAGCTGACAGGAAACTCTGATCTCTAGGACTCGTGGTCACCACAGAAACCCTTTGACGTTAGTACTTTCTTTTACGACTTTGTTTTGGCAAACAAGAAAAAAAAAATCACTCAGTTCCATTAATTTTAACAGATGCATAAAACTAGAAATGCATAGAATTAAAATAGTGAAATCATACAGCTATAACTACTATATATTCCCTGTAAAGAGAACATCCTTTTCTTATAAGTACACCTCATAATGAAATAATAAAACCAAAAGTCACTTGAAAACCCATAAACCTAAATTATACGGGCCTGGATGGATAATTTTGAGAGGGATTACTTTTAGGGAAAGGATACTTTAATAAAAATTATTTTCAGAACATACACCAAAAATCTAAATATATATTTCATAGAGGAGAGAAAGGGAAAATTTCTTCTTTAATAGAGGAGAAAGTTGAGGCTTGGGGACAGTGAGGAGCTTGCCGGTCACATATTTAGAGGGTGGAAGAAGTAGAGTTAGAAATAGAAGCCTGTACAGCTCCAGAGCTGCCCTTGACAAACGTCCTGTGTCGCCACAATGAGGCCCAACTGGCCTCTCTCAATAGCTGGAAGATTTCTCTAGAGAACCCTTGGTAGTATATCATCAAAGTAGTCTGGTTTTGTTTTTCGGTGTGAAGCAGGCCTGCCTGAGATGTCTCTCTCTCCCTCATATCCCCTAATAGCTCAGCTCTGCCAAGAAGGCACGGGCAGGTTTTCAACTGGATGTGAAGAAATAAAATTGCTTTGTAAGAGCGAATCAAGGATGAAGTCACCGGAATGGATGCCCATGGAGAGTGCAAGGGTCCTGTGGTCATTTGGCCTGGGGGACCTCAAAGAGCGATGGTTCCTCCCCCAGAGACCCTCACAGTTCTGCTCCTTTCTCTCCCCAGGACCAGTTCTGAGGAAACAAGCTGCAGCAAAGCCACATTTCTGCTGTAAAAGTCCCGTCGCCACTACCACGATGAGACTCTGAATAAAAGTTCCTGGTGAAGCATTGAACGCCCTTCCCCGGGATTTTAAAATAGAAAACCAAAGCTATCTCTCAGAAACAGTTTAGTCCTCTCTCAATAGACATGGTCTCTGAAGGTCCCTGGTGCCCTCAAAATCTGTGTCCTTGTCATTTATTCTTCCTTGCCAACAGAGGTAAACCCCACCCAAGGACAATGAGCTCAAAAGAAAAGGAATAATAGTTCTGTGAGTCAAGAGCTGACTTTCGGCAGTGCTTTACAGAATGCCTCTCATCATTCATTGTGCTGTAAATCAAGGCGCACGGTTTCATTTCACAGATTGTGAGTCTCAGAGAAGTGAAGTAATATATCAGAGACTGCACAGCAAACAGCTCTCTAGCCCAGAACCCTCTGGGTTAAGCTGACATGAGCTCATAGACAAAGTATGACTTTAACCTTTTCCAGAAGACTCTTTGGTGATAGCCTGTACTTCGTAGCTAGTTGGCAATTAGGTCACTGAGGACCTTCCCCCATGGTCAGCCTTGGGCTTCCTTCCTGTGTCGTCAGTAACACATTAAGTTTAAGGAAGACGAAATACCATGGAAAAGAAGCGGAAAGTGCCACATTGTCGCCCCCCCCCCACACACACACACACAAACACCATTTAAAATGTCATAGAGGAGCACTGGATGTCAGCAACACACACTGACATATCTATGTCTCTCCACAGTGTCAGACTTTATTGACTAATAATAAATTCAGAAGCTACGCCAGTTTTCTTGGTTGCAGTCTGCCAAGCAGTCCTGCTAGCTTTCCTTGACAGCTGCCAGGGGCAAGCATGGGTTCTTTTATTCCAATCGTAATTACTAACATTAATTCTCAGCTCACACATTACATATCCCACAGTAATTATATCTCTCTGTGTGTGAGAGCATGCACCCGTGCACCTGCATGTGCAAGTGTGTGTGTGTGTGTGTGTGTGTGTGTGTGTGTGTGTGTGTGTAATTCAGGCTGACCCCTACAGTTCAAGCAGGCCAAAGAGGCTTTCCTCCCAAGGCAAAAAGAGGAAGTTCACTCAACTTCAAAGAGATAGCTAAATGCTAATAAGGAACCCAGCTGAGCTGAAGGGTCACTGGATTGATCCCTACCTCAAAGCTGAGCAGAGCCTCAGGTGTGATCCAGGCTGAGGTGAGAAAGCACTGGAGGAGAAAGGCCAAGCCAAAAGACCTTGGAGGCAAGCTAGGTTTTGATGGACAAACAGATGGGCCAATGAACGGATAGATGGATCAATGACAATTTGCGTATTAAGCTGTGACAGTAATGGGGACTAAACTGAGCTGAAATGAAAGCCCTGTTTCAGCCAGGAGTTCTCTACTTTCTCCCTTTGACTTAAATATAAGTAGTCATATGACAGGTCAGTGGGGGCCTGGGCCACGACGGAGTTCTGTCATCTTCCTTACCGGATCCAGGTAGGGGTTGGCATCTGTTTCTTGGTTTAAAGTCCTCAGGCCTTGCTTTCCTGGTAAAATGTTAAGTCCCCCTGTCTCACATGTCTGTTTAGATCGATAACGTTCTAGGGCAGTGCTTTTGGACTCTGGGGGATACATCGCCAGGTTGTGCACCACGGGTGATACTGGATATGGAGGGGCTGTCTCCTGTTACAAGGTGCGGAGTCATCCTGCCTGTGCATCGACGCTCAAGACCCTCAGGACGGAGCCCAATGTGGTTTGTGAAACGACCGCTCGGAGCAAGGTTCAGTCCGGAAAGCCAATGCTTTGTATGATGAGGAACAGTGGAGAGCAGCAGTCACTGCAGACCTCAGGGAAGCAAACTAAAAGCGACGGAGGCAGGCAGCAGGTGTGTGTGGTTGTCTACTGAGAAAGGGCTGTTTCTCCCTAGCAAACCGTGACTTGTTTCTCAGAGTTGTGGAATTATTTTTCCGTCTTCATTCCTTTTCATGTATTCTGTTACATGATTTTTTTTTTAATCAAAAGAATGAGAGCTCTGAGCTGTATCCCCAGCCCTGGTAGAGATGTAGAGACGTGACTTTCTGAAGCGCTGGAATAATGGTAAAAGCTTCTGTCTAGTGGAAGACTTTCTGGGAAGGCACACCACGGGCCCTCCCTTAGAAGTTAATCCAAGTGCTGGCTGGATGGCTCAGCAGTTCAAACCATTTGCTCTTCTTGCAGAGGTCCAGGGTTTGGTTCCAAGTACCTACATGGTCTCTGAAGACTGCAATTCCAGGTCCAGGTGAGCGGACACCTTGTTCCGGCCTCTGGAGACAACAGGCAATGTGTGCTTACATGCTTGCATAATCAACCACTCGGGCACATAAAATAAAAATTCTTAAAGAATCAATCCAAGTGTGTTATTATTCACCAGTACAGGAGAATCCCCTTGGAGAATACATCTGCTCAGAGGCTTTAGAAGGGAGCATAAAGCCTACTAAACACATGAACCAGCGCAGTAACTCTGTGAGACTGGCTCACACTTCGATGCTCTGCTCTGAGCCCCACCTGTCTTCTACACTCCAGGCTGTGTGTCCCATCTGAATTCTTTATATGGCATCCCCAAGGAGGGGAAGCAGAAGGGAGACCAGAGTGAGATTCTGGTAACTTTTGGACTCCTCACAGTTGAAATTTGCCAAGTCTGCTTTCTCTTGGCAGCTTTACATTGTGTTTCCGGGAAGCTAGCAAACGCAGAGGCCACAAATGGGAAGGGGAAAAAAAAGATAAAGACGGGTAAGCCCCCAAGGTTGCAGATCTCTGCCTCCTGGGCACTCCTAAAATGGTAAAGAGCTGATTCGATTCACAAAGCTAATTGGAAGGAGGGATTAATGATACAGCCCTAGTCAGGCACGCGGAAAGTGGCCACTGGCAGGCTTGCTATGGGCCGGAGCGAGAACTGAACAGCGGGAGCGGTATATTCGGAAATGGAGCCCCATAGCGTGCACCTTCCGTCAATGTCTCTGGCGATCTCACACTATGTCAACAACTGCTGAGTCCCTCTTTCTCCCTTGCCATTAATCTTTTGTACCTAAGATCCCAGGAGGAACCACAAAATACCTTTGGTTTTCCTAAGTCCCCTGTTGAAAACATTTCCTGTTTGGTGCCTGTGCCTTCCCCAGTAAACAAGGCTCACAGAGACCTGTCTGGTCACACCACCTGCCCCTTTAGGATCCACGCTAGTGCCACTGTCCACGTGACTTCATGGTGGAAGCTACTCTTCAGTAACCCATCCCTCAAAATCGCATATGCCTTGGTATCTTCCAGCAAAACACCCATATGTTCAATCACTAAAACACAGTCTCTGCCCTGGGCCACCTCCAACATTAAATAAAATAAGCACTGTGGACTTTGATATAAAAATGAAGAAGAGATTTTCCGTGCTATGAAGAAATTAAAGCAGTCGTATAAAAGATAAAATTGCCCCCCCCCCCCAAAAAAGATAAAATTGTCAAGCCCACACTATGATGAGTGGACGTGTCCAGCTCCAAGTGTAAGTAGCAGGAGGGCTCAAGCCTCAGGCGTCAAAGCTCACAGAGATCGAGTGATCAAGGCTTTCTGTTACATGGTCCAGGCTGCTACAGTGCAATACCATCCTGTGTGGCTTCCACAGTGGACATCTATTGTTTCCTTGCAGGAGTTTAAGATCACATGGCCCTCAAACAACCTCATTTAGTTCCTCTTACCTTCTAAAGATGCTGTCTCCAAATGGTTTAGTTGGGAGTTAGAGTTTCAACACATAAACTGGAAGGCTGTACAGTTTAATCTGTTATGCCTCCAGAGTGCTAGGACTTGGCCAAATTGAAGGCAGCTAAGTGGAGGTGCAGTGCTTTGTGAGCAGTTTCAAAGGCTGCAGCAGATCCGGCACACTGGAGCAGAGCAAAGAATCGGACAGAGTGCTAGACTAAAGGAAGTCTGGAATCCTAAGCATAGTGTCCTTTGCCACAGTTTATCAGGTAGGTAATCCGGATGCTAATGGAACTTTAAGTAAAAGAATTGAACAAGCTCTCCTTGTAGAAAAACCAAAGTAGCTGATGTCCATCTGAAAGACAGCAGAAGGTAAAGAGAATTAGAACTTGGAACCCACTCCGTGGATACTATAGCAATCCCAGGAAAGGGTATTGCCAGGCCAAAAGCAATGTGTGTTTCTTACTGTAATGGAATACCACGACCAAAGCAACCTGGGGAGGAGAAAATTTACTTGATTTACAGTCCCACATCATTGTTCATCAGTGAAAGAAGTCATGGCAGACACCCACATAGGGCAGTAACGTAGAGGCAGGAACCTGGAGGCAGTTGATGCAGAGACCAGAGAGGAGTGCCGCTTCCTGGGTTGCCCCGACTTGTTCGGGCTGCACTCTTATAGAACCCAGGACCACCTCCGAGGAGTGGCCCCACCCACAATGACCTAGGTGCTCCCACATCAATGTCAAAGAGCTCTGCAGACTTACCTATAACCCGACCTTATGGGAGTATTTTCACAGTTGAGGTTGCCTTTTCTCGGATGAATCTAGCTTGTGTCTAGCTGACATAAAATAGCTAGAACAGGATGTGAGGATGAGGAAAGAGACCCCAGGGTTATGAGGAGTCAGAAGGTCAGGATCAATCTGCCGCAGTGAATACAGAAGAAAGCTGAGGAGAATCCCAGGTCATTGAACGGGTGCTTGGGTGTTATCAGTGTTTCTATGTTATAGGTACAGGAGAGTCAGGGTCTACTCTGTACTCTAGCTGTTGCTGCTCCTCTGTTCAGAACCCTCTTTTCTTCCCAGAAGTCAGACCTGCCATGGGCAACATGAAATGAACAAACACAAATACAAGCCATGGTCATAGGAATTTGAATAAATATGTAATGGCAGGAAATTTGGTAGCATAACAGTACCACAATATAAATCCTATCTGTGCAGAAGTCATATGCATTGTACTGTTTTTGTTTACAGTAACACCAATGGTAAGTACAGGAGCTGTTAGTCTCTCTAAGCTTCTATATGGTTCTGGGGAGACACACATTTTGAGTTTTCAGAGCCTAAGACTATAATACAACTCTATCCACTACTGTTAATTCAAAGACTAATCCTTATGTTTAGACACCCTGACCATCTTTCTGATTATATTGCTCCAGATCAGTTCTGCCCAACAGAGGTGCACCTAGAACAACAGGCATGAGTTACGGCTGTTGAAAATATAATTTGAAAAACTTTAGTAGCCTTATTTTTAAAACAAAAAGAAATTTGCAGTTTGGTGTCCAAATGGTAAGGCATTGGTCTCATCAAAAACAGGAAATGAATGAAATTAAATTTCACAATGCCTTAAAAATATGTAAAATGTTAGCACCTTATCTTTCATGAATATAAAAGGCTATTTTACATTTTTGTGGTACTGTATTGAGCCCCGGTGTGTAGTTTACACTTTGTAGAACATCTGGAAGCAGTCAGGGTAACTGCCAATTGCTCAGTGTCATGTGGCTTTGCGACTTAAGAGTCCTGTGCTGGGTAGTGCTGGGTAGTGCTGGGTAGTACTGAGTAATGCTGAGTTGTGCTGGGTAGTGCTGGGTAGTGCTGGGTAGTGCTGGGTAGTGCTGGGTAGTGCTGGGTAGTGCTGGGTAGTACTGGGTAGTGCTGGGTAGTGCTGAGTAGTGCTGGGTAGTGCTGGGTAGTGCTGGGTAGTGCTGGGTAGTGCAAACTAAGAAACGCTGAGAGAAGCATTAACATCTGGCACCATTTCTCAATGGTGTGAACTAAGCTGTTGGTTGACTTATAATAGTAATAACAATAATAACATTATATTAGCACTATAATATAAAACTCTGAACAGTATTTCAAAGAACATTTGGTCACATGATGCACTTTGTTTTCTACTATGAATTCTAGCTTCCAAGAGCTATATAGTAAACCAATATTTAACATGCCCATGTTACAAGAATATTTTCTGATGCATTTTTAAAATAAATCCATCAGTGCGAAGATGCAGTCTGTGATTACCAGGAGGAGTATTTGATTAGAGTATTTACCTTGTCACAGAAATAAACAAGAAAGCCTTCACCTCTAGAAACACAGCAGGATAACAATAAGATATACCTTATCACATACATAACTTTTCTTATTTTCTTAAAAATACCATGGAAGATTCAAAAGCCATCACTAATGTGTGAAGCAGCAAAGCAGTCAGTGGACATTGGCTTGGCTTCCCCACATTTATCTGTCACAAGGGTTATATTGGGTTCTAGTCTGCTTTCTATGGCTCTGATGAACACCATAACCAAAAGCAACTCTGGGAAGGAAAGGATTTGTTTCATCTTACAACTCCCAGGTCCCAGTCCCTCACTGAGGGAAGTCAGGGAAGAACTCAAGGCAGGAACATGGAGTCAGGAACTGAAGCAGATGCCATGGAGAAGTACTTGTTATATGACTGGAATCAGCTTACTTTTCTATATACAACCCAGATTCGCCTGCCAAAGGTGGCACCACCCACAGTGGGCTAGACCCTCCCACATCAATCATTGACCAAGAAAATGTTCCCTATGGACTTTCCCACAGGTCAATCTGAAGGAAGTAATTCCTCCGTTGACGTTCCCTCTTCCTAGATGACTCTGCTTGGGTCAAGTTGACAAGACCTAACCAGTGCATACACAAGGCTAAAGGCAAATTTGGCATTGCCCATCCGGGGGTGATTATTACAAAAATAATTCTTTTTGTTTTGTTTTTTTTTTTTTTCAAAAATAATTCTTAACTCTTTTTTCAACCAAAATTATTTTAGATAGAATGTTTAAGTTATGTTAACGCCACAGTGAAACAATTAAATAAAAGCTTAAGTTTCTACTAGAGTGGACACAAAAGAGAATGTTTGGGGAATGAATATGAACAGAGCAGATTATATACTTGAATAAAAATGCTGAAAGAAATCCATCATTTTATATAATATATATTTATTTAAAATTCCCTGGTGGAATAAAGGAAGCAACATGAGTTGAAGACCCATGCCATCCTTTCTTCTCTTCCTGCCGGGCCAACTTTCCAAGCTATTGGCTACTGTTCTTCAAATGTATGGCATCTATAATGCCTTCAGAAAATGATGGTTATCAGGTACCCTGCTGGACATTTCACCTGTGCAAAGAGCATTCTCTCTTATCCCTTTCAATGCTCCCTCTAAGCGCTAGTCCATGCACTGGTCAGAACTCTCTTTCCACCAGCATTCCCAGCTAGTCCACGAGGGAACCAATGGAGGTTTCTTCTTCCTTCTCAATCAGCTGTCACTTAGGGCCCCTCATTAGGTGACAGGGGTGAACCGTGACAACAGTGCAGCCGTGGTTTATGACATAGGGTCAGGGCTGCCTCCTCACTCAGCTTCTGGGAACATAGCCAACAGCATCTGCAGATCAAGTACTTCATCTCAGCCAAGGCCTGGAGTCAGGCCTGAGACTATTTATAAATATCTGCCTCTCTGTTGAATATTGATGACTTCGCCCTCCAACTCCCAGCCTCTCTCTCTCTCTCTGATGACCCACAAAGTGGGAATGCCGTAAATGCCAGACAGCATGTTTCCCATCCACCCCGGATAGATTTCTTTTCCTAGGGCAGATTAACTGGTTCAAGTGGGCCATCCACCCAGCTGTGTCCTGTGGTCTGTCTCTGCTGCTCTTCCCTCTACTGACACCCCATTCAGTGCAAACAACTTCTTCTGTCCCCTGCTGCACAGGTATAGAATACGCTGCCTGTAGAGTCTCTGTGCTCTGGCGGGTACTGTGCTTTCTTCAGAGATGAGAGCGGCAGGGTGGACGACAGATGTGCTACTAAGTCAGGAAGGAGCCCAGGGCCAGTAAGTCACAGGGCTGATGCATGCTCTGAGCTCTGCCTTCTGCTCGGGCCTATGTGTATGTCTCTGACCCACACAGTTTTAACTAGAATGGCCCACTTATTCTTACATTAATAGAGTCTTTCTTCTATGTGTATTCTGTGTATTCTGCATTTGTAGAATGAGTTATGACTTCCATTGAAAAAATTTCCCAGGGCTTCTCACCTGTGTGAGTTTTCTGATGGGTGAGGAGCTCTGTCCTGGCGCTAAAAGTCTTAGCCCATTCAACACACTTATAGAGCTTCTGCCCATCTGCATTCCAAGGTGTTAAACAGTGTCTTATTCCTGCAATATGCTTGACTACATTCATAGCATTCAAAGTTTTGATCTCCTGCATGCATCCTTTTATGTCAAACAAAGTCTGTTTCTTCATGAAAGCCTTTCCCACATCTATTACAATCACCATTCTGGTTGGAAGTCTGAATCTTCTGATGCTGGAAAACTGTTATCCAGCATGGGAGTGTGACCCCCAGCTGCACTGCTGTCAGTTGGCAGGCACAGAGATTCTGAGTATCCTTGGCCGGAGGACCCTTTTCGAACACCCAGAGCTCTTCTCCTTGCTCCAACTTGAAGATCACGTCTGATTTGATCACCAAACCAGTTACATATAAATTCCAGGCCACTGTAGGTTCCTAGGTAAAATAGATATAACTGCAATTCTTGCTTGATACCTGTTTTGTTATATGTAAGTTTACTATGTTGAAGTTAAAGCCTTCCTTTTTATTTAAACAGACAAGGGGAGGTAATATGGGATTTCCCTCTGTATGCTGTGATTACCATTAATGGATAAAGAAACTGCTTTGGGCCTGTTGATAGAGCAGAACTTAGGTAGGCAGGGAAAACTAAACAGAATGCTGGGAGAAAGAAGGGCAGAGTCAGAGAGACACCATGGAGCCACTGGAGATAAACATGCTGAAACTTTGCTGGTAGGTCACAACCACATGGTGATATACAGATTAATTGAAATGGGTTAAATTAATATGTAAGAGTTAGCCAATAAGAAACTAGAGCTAATGGGTCAATCAGTATTTTAATTAATACAGTTTCAGTGTGATTATTTCAGGTCTATGCTAGCCGGGTGGCTGGGAACCAACAAGCGGTGCCCCTCCTTGCAACACTTGTTAAATTAAAATAGTTCACAGGTCAGTGAGCTGACCTGGTACACAAAGGCACTTAACCACCAAGCCTGACCACCATAGTTCAATCTCTAGAATGCACACGGCAGGTGGCGAGCACAGACCCCATAAGCTGTCCTCTGACCTCCACATACACACCAGGGCACACATGTGGCCCCCCAAATAAATAAACATGCAAATTTTAAAAATTCTAAAAGAAATTGCTGATTAAACTAGTGGATAAATGTTATAAGGGAGTATGTTTCTACTTATTTTTTCATTTTGTTTTTGATAGCTGTAGATTTGGAAATGCCTACAAAGGTAATGCAAAACTAGAAAACAGAAAATCATAAGGGTTGAAGTCAGCTTCATACATTAAGTTGTCACCATTAAAATATCAGAAAGCCAATGAATATGAATGGAGGAACATACATATAATAATACAATTAGAATTTCATGACAAGATAAAAGTCTTAGAAATCCAAAAGAAGAAGAAATCCTTGAGGAGACTGGAGATCACCATAATGCCTGCACAGAGGACTTTCTCACACCCTGCTCGTGGAAATGGAGCTTGCTCTAACTTCCTTCCATAGAAATGTAGAAATAGCTACTAGATTCTAAAATCTTTGTCTCAGAAGTTTTACTTCTGGAAGTTTTTCATATATGTATAAAGTTATTCAGTAAATAATTATTTGAGATAAAAAGCTTTGAAAATTGTCTAAACACCCAATAGTAGGGGCTTACTTAAGTCATCTTTTTATAGCTAAGTTCTGCTTTTGGATCACTAAAGAAGGGACGTGGTTGTGGTATTTTATAATAGCCCTTCCCAAGTTGTATTCATAAGTCAAAAACAAATGCAAAAGAAAATAAATGTTTTTGCCCATGATTTGAAAGCACTGTGGGTCTCTAGAAGAGATGAAGGTGAAAACTGAGTATGTGTAGTGATTTGCATTTGGGGGCAGCTGGGGTATGAGGAGACTTTCTTTTCACATGGAGAATTTTTTTACATATACATCATGAACATATTGCTAAGTGTGGTGACATAAAAAACCTATTTATCTCAGTGGTAAGAACCCACAGTTGTTATGGCAACTGCCTCTCACTCATCCAACTAGAAAACAGCTTTAAAAACTCATTTAAACAGGAGGAGATAAAATTAAATCTTCCATGAGATGAATTTTATGCAAATCTATACTAATTTTTGCTTTTGGGGTGTAGTTTTAAAAAGTTCTTTCACCAAAGCACAAAGAGATATTAAGAAAATGAAAATCTTTCTATTGTCCAGAACTATTATTATGATAGTATGGTAACATTGCCAGGCAATTAACTCAGTCAAATGAATTTTAAAGCTCTCTCTCTCTCTCTCTCTCTCTCTCTCTCTCTCTCTCTGTCTCTGTGTGTGTATGTGTGTGTGTATGTGTGTGTAGGTTTCATGTGTGTACATTTGGACATGAACAAGTTCCAGTGCCAGGGTGAAGATTGAAGGGCATAACCTTTGCTGTTATTTCTCACTTTCCACCTTGTTTTGAGACATGTCAGGGGCCAGCCTCGACAAAAATACCCTCTTCCAAAGGCATGGAGGCATGGGAATTTAGAAATATAGTGAAGATTATGAAGACACAAAAAGAAAATAATAAAACACAGAAACATAGGATAGTATCAGGAGGGAATTTTTCAGTGAGTACCGAAAATTCGCCTGTGTTTAATTTCCAACTGCTTAACATACCCCTGACCCCAAAACGTAGGAGTAAAACAAAAGACTGTGCTAATATACAAATTGAAAATCTCAGGCTACATTCATCACTCAAGCCCAAGACCCATGCCCTAGAACAAACATTTTCCAGGCAGACCACTCCCTGGGTGGAATCACAACTTATTTCCATAAAGGGAACTGAAACATAGTTGGATCCTTAGACTTTTTTTTAGGTAGGAACCAACTACATTCCAATTTCAGGTGCACAAGGACTGGCACTAGCCACACCTGTTGACAATAGCTTTGAGAGAGCAGAGCTCTGACTGACAACTATGTGGGACTTTGATTTGAGTTAGAAGCACAATAACCTTGAATGAACTAAAAACAAGTCCCAAACTCTCTGACCTTTGGTTTCCTTGGGCCTCCACAGAGACAGGTCCTTATTTACCCTGCATATGCCAGGGTAGCTGGCCCATGAGCTCCCAGTAACCGCCTGTCTTTACTTCCTATCTCTGTAGGAATGCTAGGATGCCAGACTCCTGCTACCGTGCCAGACTTCATATGGGTGCTGGGATTCAGGTTCTCAGACTTTGTGGGAATTGATTTACCTACTGAGTGTTCCCCTAACAACTCCTAAATTAATAAAAAATAATTTTTAGGAAAATATTCAGTGTTTAAGAAAATACTTTTACTGTTAGTGGTCACTAAGTCATAGCCTAGATTCCCATATGCACTGTAAATAACATATATGGCAAAAGTCACAGTTCTCACAAACAGGAGATGCCACCCAGATGGCAAGAGAAGATCCACTTCCCAACAGTTTGGCATTCAATATTTTCAAGTACAAGACTACTCTTTGGCGTCTTATGGGTCCGTTTCTGGAATGGAATGTTGAGCTGGCGCTGCCGGTGTATGCTCGGAGCTTCATGAGCCACTTGTGGGGACCTGGAAAACAGGAATGGGGAGAGCAGTGCAGATGATAGGGGCCAGGACTGGGTAGCTTCGGAGGGAAGCAAAGCCTCTACCAGAGGCACTTGGCTGGCATTTTGTATTGTGAATGTGTGGTTTCAGGTCAGCTGGGGCTGAGGAAGCAGCTGTAATAACAAGAGGCCAGCATCACTAACGGCGAAACATTTGCTTTGCTGGAGAAAATGTTTTTGCCTAATGGGAGTGAGTGCTGCTTTTCCGATAATTACAGGTTTCGCCTCACTCTGTGTGCTTAACTCAGAGTCAAGATTTTCGAGCTATCTAGGGACAGAATCGCCCTTGCTTCCAGATAGTTTCCAAAACACCAATCTTCCTTAAATCTCTCCTCAAATTACTGGTCATCCTTTTTATGAATTGTCAGCTGATATCCTTGATACGTGTGCTCCTGCATTTTCGGGTAAGTAGGTCCAGTTTGCTAGATTCTTGGTAATGTTAGACAGCAGACTAGAAAGTGAGTAAATGCAATCAATGAAAGTAAAAAGAATCATAAACTCTTAGAGTTTCTTGTGTGTGTCCATGTTATCTAATCCCAGGAGAGGCCACCTTCCTATGACAGACCTTGCTTTAGGTTTTGGTGGCCAAGTAATCCCTGTTATAATGATACAGTTGGCTGATATAAGAAGAATCATTAACAATATGTTAGCAAAAAGGCACAACTATGTCTCCAGTAAAATTTTATTTGTAAAATCATGCATCTCTCTGGATTGGTCTGTGACCTGCTGTTTATAAGCCACTGAACTAATAATACAACTTGATCATCCTACTCATGCAAAGTAATTTGAGCATGAAGAATGAGCAGTGATATTTCAGATGGAACTGGGAGGTCTTAGTGTGTGCCTGTTGTCTTACTATAATTACCAATGTTCCCATCTTCACTTTTATAAACATCCTGGTCTTGATGACAAATTAGATGACCACCCTTTCCTAAGTCCTTTGGTTTATGCATTAAGAGCACCCCATAAAGCTCCAAGTTGAGTGCACATATATCAAAATACAAATATTTAATCACTACTATATTGCATTTGTTTAATTATATAAAGATGTATTGCTGTTTACCTTCCTTGTGTAAGGCACCTAATTCATCTAATAAAAAGCCAAATGGTCAATTGCTAGGCAGAAGAGGGATAGTTGTGGCTAGCAGGCAGAGAAAATAAGTAGGAAGAAGAATATAGGCTAGATGGAGAAGAAAGAGAGAATGAAGGAGAAAAAAAAGGCTACTGTGGGACAAGTAGAGCAAGCTACACAACTGTCCCACATATGTAGAGGGCTTAGGTCTACCCCATACAGGCTCCCTACCTGTTGGTACAAGCTTCTTAAAGATAAAGAAAAAAAAACCTGTGTAAAACAAAAGCACTGAAAATTTCAAACTTTGCTGAGAGACACAAGAGCCAGATCAGCAAAAAAGGTTAAGTTCATGAATTACGTACGGTACTTGCTACGTCAGATTATCAATGATTCCTAGATTGACCTGTAGGTCCACTGAATGAAACCATTGCAAATATTAACAGGAACTGCATAGAAATTAACTAGCTAACTCTGCCATGTATCACCAATGACCTAGAATGACTAAAATATGAAGAAAAAGCCAAAATTATGTGTTTCTACATCATTTTAATTTTATACAGCTAAAAGAATCAAGGCAGTAAAATATTAACACAAAGATTCTGTGCATATGTGCGTGCACACACACATGCATGCATGTGTGCCTATGATATGAAAAAGAATAAATGTCATTATCAAAAAACAGTGCTATATTAAAAAACAAATAAATGGAAAAATTAAACTATTCACAAAATGAACTAAAATGGGTCAGAGACCTAAATGTAAAAGCTACATTGACATATTTGGAGAAAAAAATATGTGATCTATTTCATCATAAAGATACACTATATTCAGACACTTCAAGCAACAGCAGCCAATGAAATAACAATTACCAGTAAGATGTCACCAAATTTGCAAAGTTGCTGCTCAAAATACATCTATATAAAAATGAAAAACAGGTTTGGAAGTAGGAGAAAACATTTGCAATCTCTATCTGTGGCGAAGGAGTAGTATCTACGACAAAGAAGTTAATAATTAGAAAGCATACCAAGAATTAAAAGGCACACAAGCTAACAAGAAAGAAATTGGCAAGGTGTCTTCTGTGTTCATAACCATG
Organism: Arvicola amphibius; assembly: GCF_903992535.2. Classification (NCBI taxonomy): domain Eukaryota; kingdom Metazoa; phylum Chordata; class Mammalia; order Rodentia; family Cricetidae; genus Arvicola; species Arvicola amphibius. The sequence continues at coordinate 114,440,357 of NC_052057.2, forward strand.
GAATGTGCATCCCTGTCAGTCATCAGGAAAATGCAAGTCCACTTACAGATTATTATCAGGGCATACTCACTAGAAAGGCTAGAATTGGAAAGACTAAGCAAATACGAGCAAGAATGTGGAACAAGTAGAGTCTCCTACGCTGCCAGTGGGAGTAGACAATAGTACAATCATTTTGCAAAGCAATTTGGTGATGATTTACACATCTAAAGATAAATCCACACTATGAGACAGCCATTCCACTTACAATAACAAGAAAATATGTGTCCACCAAAATCTATAATTACTGGCATAAATTTAAAGATATAACCACTTCATAACACAATAATTCTACTCAAGACAAATGTGAAAGTTTGTTAATAAAACATTTGTAAGTACACTTGCAACAGGAAGCATCAAACATTCATCAGAGTAAAATAGATTAGTAACTCATTCAGTGTTTACACAGAACACTCAGCAATAAAAGGGACCATTACTTGCACAACAGCAAAGAAAGACATTGGCAACACACAAGCACACACTATGGCTGCATTTCTGCCGTGTTCAAGAGCAGACAAACCGAGCTGATGACAGAAATCAAGACCCTATTATCCCCTGAGTGAGGGAAGAATTGGAATCCAGCATGACAACAATTTTCTTTGTGATAATGCAATGGTGTATTGTGATGTGTACATTTGCCAAGATATGCCACATTTCACATTGAAGATCTATCCACTTTATTGTATGCAAGTTTGTATACCTAAAGTCATGTTAGGATTCTTTATTTCTTTGCTATGAATTTAGTGATTTCATAATTATATCTTTGCCTAAGTTAAATTGTCTCATGTGTAAGATGCTAGTAAACTGAATTTCCAGACAGGAGGATGATAATTCAGTAGATCTATGTTGTATTTCCTACAAGATATGCTAATGTAATTGTGGTACTAAGCTTCTGGGAATAACCAACCAATATCTGATTTGACTAAGAACCATTCCACAAGATCAAACACATGTCTGATATTGCTTGAATGACCAAGAACCTGAGAATAGATAGCCGAGGGACCTAGGGCAAAACCAAATACTACTGTTCTTAAAACAAGAAACATAGCAATAAAATCATTATTAACGCCATTCAACTATACTCATAGATCAGTGACTTGCTCAGTCATCATCATATGTAGAAAACACTCTTAATGAAGTTCCACAGAATGCTAACCTGTATTAAATTGTTTTTCTAACTCCTTAAAAAAATAAATAAACGAGAATTCAGGATTTGGTAAGAATCAGTTGGCTCTCATTGGATAATAGGGTCTCCATTAAATGACTATTCAGTCAACCTGTAAGCCCACAACATCTGCCTCTTTAATTTCCCTACTTATTAAAACAAGCAGTTGCCACTGATTGTTTTGTAAAAATGTAGAGACTATTACTATCATTTGCTATAGTTTGAATATGACATATCCCCCACATGCCCCTGTTTTGAAGACTTGAGAGTACTCTTTAGAGAAACTGTGAAACTTTAGGGGATGGGGCCCTAAGAAAAGCAGGTCAATAGGAACTTGTCCTTGGAGCTACATCTTGTCTCTGTTTACTGTCTGCCATGAGGTGAATGGCTTCTGCCACATGCTCCCAGGGCCATGAAGTTCTGTCATCACAGGAGCATTATCAGTGGAAGCAAAGACTACTGACTGAAACCTCTGGTGAGGCAAACAAACCCCTCCTTCCTTAAGTTGTCTGTGTCAATTATCTGCCATGATGATAAAAGGCCTGATACAATGGTACCCATAAGTCATCCTCAGAAAGTCACAGGTCTTACTGATACAATGGTACCCAGAAAACATCCACAGAAAGTCACAGGTCCTACTGATACAATGGTACCCAGAAGCCATCCACAGAAAGACGCAGGTCGTACTGATACAATGGTACCCAGAAGCCATCTAGAAAGACACAGAAGATGGCATCGTGAGCTGCATGCAGCATCTACAAGAGAAAGTGTTTTATTTCTCTACCGGGTTGTTATTTTCTAAAAAGAAATGACACAAAAATACTTGTCCTAGCAGGGCAGTGGTGGCGCATGCCTTTAATCCCAGCACTCGGGAGGCAGAGGCAGGCGGATCTCTGTGAGTTTGAGACCAGCCTGGTCTACAAGAGCTAGTTCCAGGACAGGCTCCAAAGCTACAGAGAAACCCTGTCTTGAAAAACAAAAAACAAAAAACAAACAAACAAAAATACTTGTCCTAGTGGTGTTATATAGCATTTAATGTTAATATTCAGATGGATGCTCCCAGAGGCTCAGTCTATACCTGCTCAATAAATTAGCTTCAAATCCACATTATTGAATAAGTGGAATTGAATTGAATATCTTCTAACAAGCATGAATAGTACAGTCTTCTGCTGTTAGGTACGTAACCAATCTTTCAGGCAACGCTGCAAAATGAACATTAAAAGTTACTGTCTTTTTATTCTGATGAAGTAAATTCATCTAGGTAGAAAAAAGATTTAAATTTTTTGGTACATAGAGTGCATTCATCAGGGTTCTCCAGAGAAACAAAGTCAGTAGAACATAAATATTTCAAACGGACTTCTGTTAGATCGGGTCTCGCGATACCAGAGGTTGAAAGCTTCAGTTGATGTCTGTGTGCACACAGGAGCCAGAGCAACCATGCGCTCTCAGTTCAAGAAACTAAAAGCCTAGAAACTGACGGCACCGGCTAGCCAGCTCAGCCCAAGGAGGAAGATCTGGAAGTGTCACCCTCCTGCACCATTGCCATACTCCCCAGGAGCACTCTGGGTCTGCTGCCAGACCCAGGGGAAACAACAACCAAAAACGTGCCCCCTGGGAAGGAAGAGCCGGTGGGACATTGCCCCTTCTAACACTTCCCCTTGCATCTTAGCCCTGGAAACACCCTCCCACACATACAGGAACATGGAAGTATACACCCCACACGTGCCCAGACACAGAAGTATGTCTTCCCAATGATATAGACACCTCCCCACACCTGAAGTTAGCCAAAGCCTTCGTGCTTAAGTCTGATTTGAAAAGTGCTAGAACCCTGCCATTTTATTTCAGCTGTTATGGTCTGCACAATTCTTCAGCCTCGAGACACGGCCTTCTTCTTGATGTAAGCCCATGACAGGTACTACTAACCCAACATACAGTATGAAGAACTTGAAACTTAAAATTAATTTACTTCAGGGGTAGGAAGGATTGTAGGAGCGAGGGTGGGTGGAGGACGCCAGGAGAACACCGCCAACAGAACCAGCTAAGCAAGGGTGTTAGGGGCTCACGGAGACGGAAGTGGCATCCGTGGAGCCTGCAGAGGTCTGCTCTAGATCCTCTGCGTACATGCTGTGGTTGTTTGGCTCTGGGCTCTTGGGGGACTCCTAACATGGCAGCGAGGGTATCTCCAACTCTGTTGACTGCTTTTGGGACCCTTTCCCTCCTACTGTGTTTCGTAGTTCAGGCTTAATGTGACGGCTTATGTCTAGTCTGGTTGCAGTTTCTTAGGTCATGTTCAATTGATACCCGTAGGAGGCCTGCTCTTTTCTGAAGAAACTGAGGAGAAGCGGATCTAGGGGAGTGGAGAAGTGGAGGGAAGGAAGTTTGCTTTCGGATACATTGTATGAGGAAAGAGAAAAAAGGAAAAAGGAAACAGTTTATTTTTCACTTTTACAATGCAGTTAAATCAGTTATTTAAATATGTTCAAATAGATATATTAGCTTTTTAAAATTCATACAAGCAATATGTTAATCTAATTCCAGTAAATTGAGGTTTCATTGCCTCTAGGTATATCTGAAATAATGTATAAAATATAATTTTCTATTCAATGCTTTTTATATAAAAACTAAGCATATTCTTTTGTTTCTGGTCTTACGAATTCATGTTTTGCTATAACTTTCCCTGCAGATATTTAGCCATATGTATGCATATAGACAACATTTATATACATATATGACTTGTACACACATACAGATACTATGAAAATGCTAAATGTAGCTTATACTTATTGAAAATTTGCTACATGCAAGGCCTTCTGCTACGTGCACTGCATAAACTCTCTTATTTGCACTGAATGGAGTGGGAAAAAAAACAGGAGAGCAGCTTCTATTTATAGCTGAGCCCCTGAGAAGGATTGATTTGATTTTGATAGTCTGGCTATTGAAAAGCAGCCTAAGCAGCTTTGAAGAGAGAGATGTGACACAAAGCCTTGCCAGCTCCGGCTCAGCCATCACCCTGGCTTTCCCTTGTGTCTCCCGCCTGCTTGAAAGGCTTGTTGTGGATATGAGCAGACAGACCGTCAAGTATGCCAGGTTCCAGCCGAAAGGGAAAACTGTCTGTGGAAGACTGCATTTTGCTAAGAGCTCAAATACGTCACTCTACTATGGTCACTTCTGCCAGACTCAGCTACAGGTGACCAGAAAGAAGCCTGGGGCACAGAAGCACAATGTTCTGTGCTACAAGATGTGTTCCCAACTACGTCTCTAACTTGAGGCTCTGTGTGTCAGATCAGTATGTGTTCGCTGTCACGTGTGAGCCAGCCAAGACTCCATCAACCCCGCTTGCCAAATGGAATGCTTCTGACAAGGTCACCAGCAAAGTCACCTTCGGTGATTGAATGCAGATGGTTGCTCTGTCAGGGCCTGAGGCTCTGTGCACAGATGCCGGAGACCAGTGAACATGGACCCGTCCTAAAGTCAGGAGCTGCGTGGTTATCTGCCACAGACACCCTGAGAGCAATCGTGTTATTACTAATGGAGGACAGTTTGTCAAGAACAGAATACAGAAAGTGCTTCAGCAGACAGGAGTCACAGCCTAATCTCTAGCTCCTGACTCTGATGATTCTGTCTCACAAACTCAAACTAATAACCACCCAACTGTGCTCTAAATTCACACCAGCAATAGATAGGTAGGTAGGTAGGTAGGTAGGTAGGTAGGTAGGTAGGTAGGTAGGTAGACGATAGATAGATAGATAGATAGATAGATAGATAGATAGATAGATAGATAGATATAGATATAGATAAATAGGCAGACAGATAAACAAACAGCACATCTCCTTTCTTCCAGACTCACTTGACAGCTCTGCAGGCAAGGGAATGGATAGTAATTAATTTGTGAGTCATTGTGTTTCTGATCTAATAAAATTATTTATTCATCGTAATGGGTAAGAACGTAAGAGCTATAGGTAAAATTAATCACTCAAATTCTCTCGCTGTACATGTCGCAAGCTGGGATGGGGCGATGTGGCAGTATCTCAGTATTCCATCACACAGCGAGAACAGCCAGCAAATGCTTGGGTGCAGGAAAAAATGCAAACTTTGAAAGTTCATTTTAGGGAAGAAAAATGGCCTTTTGCTATCTGTCTCCATCCATTCTTCCAGCTCGCTAACTTCTGTTACCCAAAGGGATCCTTAAAATAGAATCTATTTATCCCCAAACAGATGTAAAAGCATCTGCACCTAAAGAGCTGCTTCCCCTTTCATTCTTTGGGCCTGGCTTCCCTAAAAGCAAGGTAGAAAGGCAATGAGGGCTTAGGGAAATGACGGCTTACAGACCATTCTTTAAGAGAGCATGTGGTTAAAGGGGTTGCCATGACTTTTCATGCACAATTTATGTTTCCAACAGCTTCACTGGGGAATAATTTATGTGCCACAAACCTCACCCATTGTCATAGATTGTCATGTCTGAGATTTGCAGAGTTGAACATTATCCCTAAAAGGCTAATATGTGAGCTTCATGTGCCCTGTCTTAGTCACTGTTCTATTACCATGATGCAAACCATTACCATGGCAACTTATAAAAGGAAGCATTTAACGGTGGGCTTCCTTACAGTTTTGGAGGATTAGCCCATGATCATCACAGGGGGAGTATGGTGGCAGCAGGCACGGTGCTGGAACAGGGGCTGAGAGCTTCTATTTAATTCAACCAGCAGGCAGTAAAATAGTGAGAGTGGGCCTGGCATGGACTTTGGAAACCTTAAAGCCCACCCCTACTGACACAGCTCTCCCAACAAGGTCACACCCCCTAAGCCTTCCTAGACAGTCCGCCATCTGGGAACCAAACGTTCAAATATATGAGTCTACGGGAGTCGCTCTCGTTCAAGACACCACATATCCCAAATGGCCTCCTGTCCCTTTTATACTACACCTGTGTGACCACTGTTCTGATTTCACTTTGGAGAGAATTGCCTTTCCTGCACAAGTCATCTAAATGGAAGTGTAGGCTTTGCAGCTCACTTAATGTAAGGGTTTTAAGGTCTATCATCAAAGAAAAGCAAGTAAAGCTGTTTTAAAGCAACAACAGCTCTGCTCTTTTTATGGGGTGAATAGTACACTCCACTAGATGGATACAATGAGGTTTGCTTATCTAGCTGTTAGAAATAAACATGGGGGTGCTGGAGAGATGGCTCAGTGGTTAAGAGCACTGCCTGCTCTTCCAAAGGTCCTGAGTTCAATTCCACATGGTGGCTAACAACCATCTGTAATGAGGTCTGGTGCACACACACTGACAGAATATTGTATACATAATAAATAGATAAATATTTTTTAAAAAAGAAACATGGGACCAAAAAGAAAGAGGGCACCATTCTAACCACAGAGTCTTAAGAAGGAGAACTTCACTCTTGATCAAGAGTGTGTGCTCAGGAAGACCACACACAAAGAGACAGGAAATGTATTGATTTTTATTTTAAGGAAGGTAGTGGCTGTGTCTTTTCCTCATTGGCTGAGGTCTGACCTCACATACTTGTGCAATTGGCTAGTCTGGAAAGGACTGGTACGGAAGAAATGAAGGAAGGGAAAAGGGTCACTATCCCAGGCCAGCAGATTTCTAGAGAAGAGTAGTGGGTCTTTGAGGAAACAAAAGTTTTTCTGAGTGGGGAGGTGTTGCTTTAACTTCGGGACAGTGGCTCTGTCTTAATCTACTGTGCTGGCAGTCAGCAATAGTGACTCCATGGTCATGCCCTGTTTCCCTGGCAGTGGCCTGGCTACTCAGGCCACAGCCTGGTAGGAATTCTGTTTCCATGGGCACTGGCTCTGTTGCTGCCACTTGAGGTAGCTTTATCTAAATTTCTAGCACTCTATTTATAAATAAGACTTGAGAGTCAAAGACTGGGGTGAAAACCTGCTAGCTCAGAGAGGTAAAGTAGCACGTAGGTAACCTTCTCTCCTTGCTGGAATCTCCCGAAGAAAGCATCCTTCTGCTCTGCCAAACAAAAACTGCTGTCAGTCTAAATCCCTCCCTACTCCTTCTGCTCTTTCTAGTGCATCTCTCTGCCTCTTCCAGGTGGCCTCTGATGCTCTATGCTATGATTACTGTCTATCAAATAGTTGCTATCTCTGACCCAAGGTTAATTTTATTTAACTAATGAAATGTGAACTCAGGGTTCACAGTGTGGTTGAATATCCCCCAACAGGGAGGATTAAAATTTTTGAAGTTCTTACAAGGTGCAGGAAACAAAAAAAAAATCTAAATTCCTTGTTCTTAACACAAGTTTTGTAGTATTTGATAGAAAAGATTCATATTTGATTCTTACTGTAGCCATCAACTGATATATATTCAGGTCATTCCCAGTCTGAAGCCACTATAAATAACATCATCCAAAACATCAGTATACAGTTTTAAGTAGACGTTTGGTTTGTAGTTCTCTTGGGTAGACATATACACAAAAACTAACTACTGAGTTGCATGAGTTTTTTGTGAATTTTTGAGAAATAAGACAAAATGTTTTTTAATGAATTAAATATTGACAAGGATTCAGAGTTTGAGCTATGCACACAATGCTGGTACAGGTGTAAATCGTGTAGTCATTTAGGAAAATGACCTCATAATAAATTAGCCAATTAGCGGATGATCCAGAAACTGCTTTGAGGAAACTGATCCCAGAGGAATAAAACGTGTGTCTGTTTAAAACCTACACACACATGTTCTTAGCTTTTGCTTCTTTTGAAAGAACTACAAATTAGAAATAATTAAAATGTTCTTAACAGGTGGTGGACTGACTAAATTGTTAGCACATTTGTACCCCTGAACTCTACTCAGCAATAAAAAAGGGAAATTGTAGGGTTTGGGCTAATTCAATACATTGCCCACTACCTGGAGTTTGCCTGGCAGACTCTTCCACATGCTGGCCAGGCATTGCCCTAGGGGAACATATTTAAGTCTCTGAAGAAACTGTGGAGGAGAGTCTTAGTTAGGGTTCCTATGGCTGTGACAAAACACCACAGTCAAAACAACTTGGGGAGGAAAGGGTTTATTTGGTTTACACTTCCGAGTCACTGTTCATCTCTGGAGGAAGTCAGGACAGCAGGGCAGGATCCTAGAGGCAGGAACTGATGCAGAGGCCATGGAGAGGCACTGCTTATTGGCTTGCCCCACCTCCCTACACCCATGACTTGCTCAGCCTGCCTTCCTACTGAACCCAGGACCACCAGTCCAGGTAAGGCACCACCCACAACGGGCTGGGCCCTCCCCCATTGATTACTAATAAAATGCCTCACAGCTGGATCTTATGGAGGCATTTTCTCAGCTGAGGGTCCCTCCTTTCAGATAACGCTAGCTTGTATGAAGTTGGCATGAAACTATCCAGTACATGGAGTATAGGTAAGAGAAACATCTGGAAGTGTCTGCAAGTGACAAGGGTCATTCCAGAGCACACAGTGTCAACAGCTTGTTCACCACACAGCTGGCATGTGGTCACAGGCTAGTGCCCCCAAGCATAGCGGAAGAAAAGGAACATATTGGAACATAATAAGGGCAGTTTGGAGCATTTCCATAGCCAACATCAACTTAAATGGAGAGAAACTCCAAGCAATTCTACTAAAATCAGAAACAAGACAAGTGGACACTCTCTCTATACCTGGCCAATACAGTACTTAAAGATTTTGGTAGACCACTGAGACAATTAAAAGAGATCAAGGGGACACATTGGAAAGAACGGCATCAAAGTATCTCTATTAGCAGATTATATAATAGTATACATAAACGACCCTTAAAATTCCACCAAGAAACTCCTACGGCAGAAAAGCACTTTCAACAAATAATCTGGCTATAAAATTTACTCATTAACTCAAAATATCAGTAGCCCTCCTATACACCAATGACAGGTGGACTGAGAAGGAAATCAGTGTAACAACACCTTTCACAATAGCTTCAAATAATATAAAATATCCTGGAGCAGATTCTAATCAAGCAAAAGATTTATATGATAAATATTTTAAGACATTGAAACTCAAATGGCTGAGAAACACTTAAAAAAATGTTCAACATCCTTAGCCATCAGAGAAATGCAAATCAAAACTACTTTGAGATTTCATCTTCTACATGTCAGCACAGCTAAAATCAATAAAATCATGAAAATTTATTTAGTTTTCCCCAAGGTAGTCTCACTGGGTAAACAAATTATTCTAAAAGGGGAGACTCCAAGCCTGGCAGTAGAAGCCAACAGAAAATGAAGTCAAAGGCATCTTTGGAGGCTCCTTGTCTTATAATGTCATGCCAGGACTTTTCTTTAAAATTCTATTGATTTTTATTTTATTTATATATTTTTTCTTTTTACCCCATAGGTCCTTTGGTTATATATTATGGCTTCCATTTTAGTGTTTTTGTGGGATTCCTGAGCATGCAAACAAGAGGGTCTCTGCATCTTTATCTGTTTCTTGTGCATTTTCTTGGATCTTTTCCTTCTGTTTCTTTGATTTGTTCTATATTCATGCTTTAGTTTTATTCTATCTTATATTTTATTTTATCATTATTCCTTAGAACCTATTTGTTTTCTTAATCTGAGACATATTGGGGGTAAATCTGGGTGAGAGGAAAGGTGGGGAGGAATTGGAAGTAATTCGTGGCAGTAAGTAATCCCTTGGGGTGGGAAGGCCATAATCAGGATACATATGAGGGAAAAATCTATTTACAGTTAAAGGAAAACCAAAGGAATTTTCGGTAGGCCGAACATTTTTGTAAGGTCTTAAATCTCTTCCCACTTGTTTCCTTAAAATTGCCAAAGGCAGAAAATAAAGCTCTCATTCTCCTGCAGACTCTATGGTAGGCCATGGTTTCAGCGCCTTGAATAGACATCACAAAGCTACTTATTATACGAAGAATAATTAAACTCATGTCAGTACTTAAATGTTACAGTCAACACTTTTCATTCTTTCTGCTTCTTCACACAACTCACTATTGTGTCCCATTAAAAACCTCTTTTTACAGCCAGGCAGTGGTGGCAGAGGTCTTCAATCCCAGCACTCAGGAGACAGGCAGGTGGATCTCTGTGAATTTGAGGCCTGGTCTAAAAGAGCTAGTTCCAGGACAGTCTCCAAAGCTACAGAGAAACCCTATCTCGAAAAATCAAAAAGAAAAAAAAAAACCCTCCCTTCACTACCTAGCTATTAATTTCATTACACTTCCAAATGATTTTAATAACATATTGAATTTGTTTATAAAAAATAAGTGGTATGGACTATTGATGACTCCTCTGAATAATCCCAAGAATGGCACAAAGTAGACCAATCCAGTTCCAGCTGACTGTAGTGGTCCTTTAATCCCAAAACTTGGAAGGAGAGGCCATGGAGAAGCGCTGCTCATGGACTTGCTCGGCCTGCTTTCTGATGCATCCCAGGGCCACCTGCCCAATCCAGGTGGCCCTCCAGCGTCAATCATTAAATCAGAAAAGGCCCTATCGACTTGATGACGAACTCTCTGGTGGAGGTGCTGTCTCAGACCAAGGACCTGTTCCTAGATGACTCTCACATGTGTCAATTTAACACAAAGCTAACCAGGACATCTTCTTTACATTTATTTTGGTTTCTGTAATCTCCAGTGATAGTCTCTGTGCCATCTCTACTCTATTAATTAGTGTCTTCTCCTGTTTACTCAATCAGCTTAGTTCAGCTGGCTCTTTCAGCCCCATACTGCAGCCTTCCAGGTGTCACTGCTACCTCGTCTGTCTGGCTGTCACGTCTCTCACCAGTCCTATGACCCCTAACTCTACCCCCTTCCCTCTCTACCAAACTTACCATTTTACCCACTGCGTACCTGAGTGCAGGGTTGCTCCTCTCTGCTTTGTATAAAATCCCTCCACCCCAATGGAGTGCTAGGCTTCCTTAGCCTCCTTACTCCCCAGGGAAAGGTGACTGGGCTATCTGCCCATTCCACAGCCCCACGACACAGGACAATCACACTAGATAGGGAGTCAAGTCAAAGCAGGAACCCAGGTTATTAATATGAGTGTCAGCTCTATATGTTAAGGGACAGTCTGTGATGTGGGGGTACCTCCAGCCAATGAGAGACAACCAAACCCTCCCTCTGGCTGGAGGGGCATCTACGTAGGTTTTGCTGCCTCATTCTCACTCAAACTCCAGCCAGGCTTTTCTCTGTCCTACAGGCCTCAAAGTATAGGCCCTGAACTCAAGCCAGGCTTTTTTCTGTGCTATAGGCCTCAAGGTACAGGCCCTGAGATAATTTTAGCCCAACAGTGGAGAAGCTGCAGGCCTTCACAGTCAGCCCGTCCAGGGAGAGCTGCCATATCAACCTAGCTGGTTGCAGAGAAGTCAGAAGAAGCCTCAAACAGAAATGCTGCACCCTTGCTATTCACTCACCAAGTTCCGTTTTCCTTAGCAACAAGTGCATCTCAATCTATCACTTTTTTTGTGCCAATTTCCAGAGCTCAGAAAGGGTTTTGGAAATTTCATCTAATTTCTCACTTTGCTTTTGTGAAAAAGATGTGCCAGTTTCTTCAGTTGGACAGTTCATGTACGATTTATTTTAACTGCCTATCACCTCTTCGTTGTGCATGCCATGTTGACCCTCCTGTTTCTCCACTTTTACCCCTTTAATGTCTCCTGTCTTGGGTTGCTGCTATCAGCTCTTCATTGCATTTCTCTGGAATATTGAAATGGAGAAAGTAGTGTTATAGAAGGATGAATACTGTAATTACAATGGCAGGAGAAGTATCTGAAGACGGAGAATGTGGACACATTAATGGAGATCCTGCTGGGTGTGATTGTGGGTGACTTCTTTCCAATTTTACGCAATGTAGTTAGATGATCGTTATTGATAATTAATGGGTGCGGGGCTTCTTTCCCCAAGAACCTGATGATAAGGAGGATATAAGATGCTAAGCCAGAAAGCAAATGTATAATTGTGTAGTTGGTCAGAGCAAGAATATGTAGAGGGAACATGAAAGAATGCCTCACAGATCAGCTAGTTCAATGGTAATGCAATACATGTGTTGTTCTTTACTAAGGAAAAGCTCATGAGAGGCCAATCAGTTGGACAACAGAAAAATAAGAGTCAGAGACAGTGATAACAGAATCCATTAAGAACAGCCTGGGAGGAGGTTATCACACTCCCGGGATAAAATACAACTGGTCTGGGTTGCATTTGGCCCTTCCTTGTGCAATTAGTTGTATCCTGCTACCAGCCTTTCAGAGTCCAGCATTACAAGCAAATCTTCTCTTGTACACTCAACATCCTGATTACGGGTGGACTTCAATGGAGCTTGCTTTAAGAACCAAAATTAACCGGCCACAGAACACCATTAGTTCATCTGTATCAGTGAATGCAGCATAAAGATAATAGGGGACAAATGGAACTCTTGGGAGAAGTTCTGAATTCAGGGAGACCAGATAGGCAGGTGTGCCAGCAGTCAGGAACTGACAGAGGACGTCGGTAATTGAAAGACCAGTGAAACAGACAGAGAAGGGAGATTCACAACATGGAGGCCAAGAAGGTGGAAGGCACTGGCTGCTAAGATTGAGGACCTGAGTTCAATTCCCAGAACCTACGTAGTATAAAGAAAGAATTGACTCTTGTAGGTTTTTGGATGATAGATAGATAGATAGATAGATAGATAGATAGATAGATAGATGATAGATAGATAGATAGATAGATAGATAGATAGATAGATAGATAGATAGATAGATAGATAGGGATAGACAGACAGACACATTACATGGAGAGAATTGGCAAGATGATGAGTCAGACACGAGATGGAAGAGGTCGGGATGGGACGATGCTAACATTTATGCTAGGTGTGTGAGAAGATGAGAGTCAGAAACAGAAGGCAGAAAACCAGTGCGGGATGTCTCCAGCTGGGGGATGACATAACTGATAAGTTTTTTTAGACAGGCTGGGTTTGAATGAAGGTGAAACACATGTTGGGAATACCCAGAGCCGATGGAGAGGAGGAAGCTAATTCCCAGGAAGTAAGATGGTTAAAGAGATTTCAGTCCCGGCTATGGACCAACAGTGGGGTGGGGACCTTGATCCCTGGGTGGTCTCTTTGGGAGAAAGAACAGGGCTACAAGAGTGTAGTCTAGGAATGCCCACTTCTGGGAAGTGAGACAGATGGGGTAGAGGTCATGGAGCCTCAGATTTTTAAGCAAAATCATGTTTGGAATCCACTATACCATTGTATTGTTGTATAAAATAATCAAAAATATAACATTTTTAATTAAAAAAAAGATTTAGCAACTGGTTATGGTGGTTGCATGCTTCTCATCCTAGCATTCAAACAGCTGCAGCAGGAGGACTGCTCTGAGTTCCGGGACAAAGTCAGCTACATAGGAAATTTAAGGCCAGTGTGAGCTGTGTAGACATATCCTGTCTCAAAGCATCAGGGAGCAAAATGAAACAAGAATTTAACAGTAAAACACCATTTCTAGAGTTAACTTTATCTTCCTACACAGTGGACATATAACAGCTTTCTGGAGTTGAGGTGTTTAAGAAAAAGAATAAAAACTTGATTCATCTTAGAATGAGGATGTTTTCATAAGGTACAAGAGTCTGACACAGAAATGGTAACTCTTTAACTGGATGTGATCCGAAGCCTTCAGCACCAAATAAGGTCAAATGAAGAGTCAATGCAACCTCTATCCCCATCTCAACATGGTTAGTGGTCAGAACAAGGTGGGATCAGGTGGGTGGTAGGCCTTGGAAGCACTCCGGTCTGCCTCAGTTTCCCGGAAATCACAGCTAAAGTCTGTGCTTACAGATTAACAGAAGAAACTCCCTCACCAGTGTGACCGACAGCCACAAATGTTAACTCGAGAGGACTCTGGCTGCTCTCAAATACATCAAACCACCGAGGGCCGGGTTCCAAGCGTGGTCCACTGTGCTGAAGAACTGAGAAGCTGGGTTATTGGTGTTCTCTCCCGCTCCCCTGAACTGTAACACAGGATAATCCCTGCGTGAGAGTAAGTCTGTGCAGAGGGCAAGCATTAGCATTCCGTCATCCTCCTGCTCCACTTTATCTCGCATGGGCACACATGCCCACATGCCCTAGTCACTTCAGTGTTTAATTAAACTGCTCTCTTCAGAATTAACCACATTCTCACTCCTGAGCCCCTTTGCATTTTCCCAGTTCCTGGAGACAAAAGTAATTTGCTTTTCTATTTGTCTTATTCCTAAATAAATAAATTTTATTAGTAATTTAATAGATGCCTTTTAGATTAAATAAGCACGCAGGTTGGATCCTCACAGGGCCATAAAATATGGGCTTGTCTCTCACATTGTGATGGCCTCGTACTAGACAGGGCTCCCAGGAGGCATAAAGGGAGGGGGGGTTTAAAAGCACAGTAAGTAACAAGTCAATGAATGTCTGGGGTCAGTGTTCTGATTGTATAGAAAGCCCTCATGGTGCGGTAACTGCAAACATTCTGGACTTCATCATTACATAATGAATCACAACATTTTACACATGCATGTAAAACTATGTTTATATATAATACATGCTTATCTGTATGTAAATACAATGGCAGCAGGAACAGATGTTGTCTGCTTTTCTGGGAAAGCTCCCACTGTTTGACAAGCTATGGAAATTTCTCAGGCATCCCAAGGGAACCATCGAGAGAGGAGTCCTGACACAGGAGGGCAGAAGAGATGCAGAGCGAGGGCCAGGCCGTGTTTTTCACCATGGTTGGCCTGTGATAGTCAGTTTTCCGATGCTGTGATAAAATACCTGAGAAGCAACTTATAAGGGGTTAAGTTTTACCCGGCTCAAGGTCTCAGAGGTTTCAGTCTATGGGTAGATGACCTACAAGAAGCACGCGACCGAGGAGGCTGGTCACTCCAACGTAGCAGGTGATCAAAGAGGGTCAGAAGCCTGGGTCCTGACATCCCTTGGAGACCACACCCCACACTTGCCTCTCTTCCTGCACCATGCCTCATTTCTCAAGGTTCTATCTCCTCCCAATATTGCCTCCGAGAGAAGCAAACCTTCGACACGTGGGCCTTGTGAGAGTACACACTGTACACCATAATTTCTTTCCCCATCAAGGAACGAGGAGTTAAGCACTGGCCGTCAATCCTCTCCAACAAGGAAGTGTTTCCCAGAAGCCTCCTGCCTTTGGCCAGCGAGGCCTACTAGCAATACTGTTGGTGAATAGTCGCTTTACGGGCTTCCAGATCCAGCCAACAGCACAGGATCCCCAGAAGATGTGAACTTTTGAGAAGCAGTGAGTTTTTAAAAATATCTTCCAAACATTATGCTTAGGTTACCTATCTTCTTTCTAGAAATCGACTCCAATAGCACTGTAATTTTGATCCATGTCTCCCAGGAAGGACATTCCAAACTGATCAACTGCAGGCTCCCTCTTGTGTTTATTATTTGGTTTTAATATTGTTATTCTTACACTTGTCACTTTTTGCCATAAGCCTTCTCTTGGGAGGGAATGACTGATGGCATTCAGGATTATTTTTTGATCCCTCCAGGATATTATATTTGATTGTGTCATGATGATGATAATATCTCAGCTTCTCCAGACAGAAAAGGACCACTTGGGGACCCATGTCCTCTTCCTGTGGGTTTTCTATAGTGCTTGTAGTTTATCAAATGTTGTAATGCAGGCAACCCTGTTAGCACGACCTCTAAAACTGGACCAAATTACTTCCTATGTACAAGAAGTCTTCAGTCTTTGCAACCTTTGGATATAAGGTCATTGAAAGAACAGTGACCAGTCCCTGAAAATAAGAAACTTTATTCCTGTGTAGCAATCAGGGAGTTATTTCAAGATGTTTACAGCTTTGGGTAAGTTTTGCCATTTGGTGATGAACAACCCAGGCTCTCCTCACAGAAAAGAATAGTAACAATAAAGGTAAAAGCTTTTTAAAGGAAACAAAATCATCTAGAAGAACATTCCAGAAGGACTCAGTTGTCATAGCATGCATATAACTTGTGAGCTCTCTTCCAATAAAGTGATGTCTCATTTTCCTAGCATCTTTGGAGAGGACTCCATGTTGAGTTAAAGACATCAAGAAATATTTCTACATCTTTGAACACACTGGCAAACCCTCTTAGCAGCACTGGTTATTGTACTATGTCGCTATGTCACACAAAAGAGATGAGCAAGGGAATGAACCCCAGCAAGAAGTTGTGCTTTCTAGCACCCCAGGGATTGCTGGGGTAGGAGAATGGTTGGCTCGTCAGCACATGGTCCTGGCCCTGACCACTGTCTGATCCTGGTATCAGTAGTTGTTCATACACAGACTTGCCCAACCACAGATGGGGAACAATTTTCTTAATTATTCAGTACTAAACATGTACATTCTTTCCACCTTGTCCTTAGGACTGAAAAATAGAGTGAAAAAACTATTTGGATAGTATTTGTGTTGCATTGAGTATTATAAACCATCTAGAGATGATGGAGGGTTGCCGGGCACATGAAATATGCTATTTCCTAAGTGTTTCTTGAGCCCCTGCAGGTTTGGATATTCACGGGGTGGGGAGTCCTGGGGCCAATCCTGTTCTCCCCGCCCCCCCCATGTGTGTGTGAGCGCATGCGTGTGTGTTTGTGTCTCTGTCTCTGTATGTCTGTCTGTCTGCCTCTCTCTGAGGCTAAGCTTTCTTCGTAGTGGTACCTTTTCTTCTTTGCCTGAAATGTTATTTAAGTAGTTGGGGCATATAATTAAAGACAAGGCACATGGAACTTGCCACTCAGAGACATTTTTACTGCCTTCTCTTGTTGTTACATTACCAATGGCTGAGATTTGAATTTTCTTGAAGCATTATTGAATAACCATATCATCGATAAGCCCTGTGTGCATACAATACATTTAATGGTCACTGGTATTTGTGTAATGCTGAATAGTTAGTAACCTTCCCCTTAAGAATTGTGTGTTATTTTTCAAGTCCTGTGTCTATTATAAAGTAATGGACTTTGATGGCAATCCTCAAGCTGCCACAGGAAGTGGAGTGGCCTCCCCTTTTTTTGAACACCCTGAGTAGACATTTGAATGCATCTGGAGTTGAGATATGTCTTCCACTTGCTCTGCGTGATTACTGGGATGGTGATTCTTTGAGTCCAGGTATGCTGATTAAATGATGCATATTTCAGTTGACAAGTCCTTAATTTAAAGAGAAAGGAATTCACTATGGGTTTCCTCATCTCTGTTGTGTAAAACCGGCTTCAATAGTTTGCCTACAGTGAACCCCTGCCTAGCAGTTGCTGTCATTATTTCCAATGTCATTGTATCCTCTAAGAAACTTTGTCCAGCTACATCGGTCCCACATAGTTGTCTGTTGAAGGGATAGTTCCCAAGTCCAAGGATGAACTCTTCTATTTTCTTCTTATATTTTCAGAAATGTTTGTGTGTAAGTCATTATACAATATTTGTTACAACTTTTTATCCCAACTACCTCTGAATTCCAGGATCCCGTGGGTGCTCATAAATGCTTACAGGAAGGAGAAGGAGAAGGAGATGGGGTTTGCTGTAATTTCAGAGAAGTGGCCTTGCCAAGAAGCTCAAATAGAGAACTAAGAACAGAGAACAAGTGAATAATTTACTATGAATATCCTGGTGACCAATTAAAATGCAAATCCTCATTCCCTTTTCATATTTATGTCAAACACAAGGCAGAAGTCTTAAGATGTTTTATCTTACAGAGATGAATGCACTTGCTTTTCATTCCCATTCCAAGGAACAACTATTTACTTTTCAGACCCTAAACTATTTCTTCTTAAAGTGTGTTGATATGTCTGCACATATCCTTGAGATTCCTGAGAGCTCATCCATTTCAATTTTACCATTCAAAGGGGACAATAGGAGACCATGGTGATGCTCAGGCCTCCGCTCTTCTTGCTCTCTGGCAGATATCTATATATGACCCACAATTTATGTGGGCAGCACAGTATTACTCTTGAAATTCTCGATCTCAGCAGTATCCACGTGGAGCTCCTCCACCAAGAGCTTACCCTCATAGCAGCTGAGAAAGCGCAAGTTTACACTCAAACGATTCGGGAACAACTAGCTAAATAATATGTAAATTTAGAAAGGTTTCCTTGGGACTGGAGTGATGGCTCAATGGTTAAGAACTCTGGATGCTCTGAGGACTAGGTTTGATTCCCAAAACCCACATTCAATCATCTGCAATTCCAGTGCTGGGAGATCTGATGCCCTCTTCTGGCCTCTGTGGGTGCTAGACATGCTTAGGTATACTGACATACCTGAAGGCAAAATGCCCAGATACGTAATTTTTTTCCCTTAATTAAAATAGAAAAAAGATCTTTCTAAATATTTGCCCAAAGTCTTAAATTTCAAACTAATGCCAAGCTGAAATGCTGGAAAGCTGATTAGGACCTACTGATACCTACTGTTTTTTATTACACTCCTCAACAAATTAAGCTATTGAAGAGTTATTATTCATATGCTAAACTTCTTTAAGGCTTTATGAACTTTTTAACAAATTTCCCCATCTGTGTGAGTTACACAATGCACATTTCTGATGTCTAACTTACCTCCTTGAACCCAACAGAAACACTATGGTGTACTAGTAGCTTTTGATTACAAATTATGTGCCTTTTCCATCCAAAATTTTCACATTAGTCATTTTGTTCCCAAAGCACGCTCTTTGTACCTCTTAGGGTGAAGTCCCAATGTACTGCTTGCTCCCTCAGACAACATTTGCCCTTTCCCATAGTCCCTGCCTTGTGAATCAGCAATCTAAAGGCTGTTACGAGACTAGAGCATGCAACTGGATAGCAGTGCATAGAAGTGAAGACTGTAAAAGTGTCAGTATTAAGGGAAAGATTACTTAGGCAAAAGGAAAATTATCAGCAATCAAAAATTATGCATATATATAATCTTTATATATAAAGGTATTTTAAAACTATAAGAAAACCTAAAGTAAGTGCTTATCTATAGTGGCATTTTATTTATGTTTTATAAATAAAGCTTACCTGAAGAACAGAAGGTAAAACTAAGCCAATAGAGGCCAGGCAGTAGTAACACACACCTTTAATCCCAGGACCTGGGAGACAGAGGCAGATGGATCTCTGTGAGTTCAAGGTCACCCTGGGCTACACAAGATCAGTGCAGAAACAGATTCGGGTGGTGGTGGCTCACACTTTTAATCCCAGCACTAGAGAGGAATATAAGCCAAGATGAGTCAGGAACTGGCTCTCTTTTCAGTCTGAGGGTTTCTTAGAGGTCAGAGCTCTCTAGTGGTTGGCTGCTTTGTGTTTCTGATCTTCAGGTTGAACCCCAATATCTGTCTCTGGGTTTTTGTTTTCTGCACTACACGTGTGTGTGTGTGTGTGTGTGTGTGTCTGTTTGTGTGTGCATGTGTGTGTATATATGTGTGTGTACGTATGTGTGTTTGTGTGTGTATGTATTTTCATACAGAAATGGGTCCATACATCTCACTGTGACTGGTTTTATCATGAAGTACTAGTTAGCTTTTGTCAGCTTGACACAAACTAGAATATATAAGGAAAGAGAGCATCAACCAAGGAGTTGTCTCCAGCAGACAGGCCTGTGGAGAAGTGTAAAGGGTATTTTCTCACTGTGGGCAGAGTCATGCTTGGCAGATGATTCTGAGCCGCATAAGAAAGGTAGCTCAATGTGGGTCTGGGATTGGAAGCAAGCTATTAAGCATCACACTTCGAGGCTCTCTGCTTCAGTTCCTGCCCCCAGGTTCCTGCCCTGACTCCCCCAGTGATAAACTGTTACCTGTGAGTGTAGCTAAAACAAACCCCTCCTCCAATTACTTCTGATCTTGGGGTTTCTAGGACACGTGGATTCTGGGTCCTCACACTTTCAAGTCACTTCACAACAAAACCGTCTCCCAGCCCTCACCTAAGTGCCCATTTACATACTTGATGTTGAATGTAGGAAAATATAGACAACTATTTGTAAACTATGAGAAATACCTAGGGAGAAGTGCACCTGAACGGAATAGCACAGTGTCAATAGCGGTCTCTAATAATCAGCAGACCCCGTATACCATTGCCCCCCACCAAAGGTAGTACATCTTTGGTATGTAAATTTTTGTTCCATTTTCCTGTTTCCATGTGTTTTTTGTTTCAGACATGTAACTTAAATGTGATGCAAGCATTTCATATCATTCATACCTATACACTAATTAAAAGATGACTTCTGATTCTGGTTTTATTTGCATTTTCTACAAGTTAATGAAGTTGAACATGCACCTTTTGTTTGTTTGCTTGTTTGCTTGTTTATTTTTGTTTTTGTTTGTTTCGGTTTATTTTGGTTTTTGGTTTTTCAAGACAGGATTTCTCGGTGTACCTTCTGGCTGTCCTGGGATTTTTTTCTTCCTGTCCAGGCTGGCCTTGAACTGAGAGACCCCTCTGTCTCTGCCTTCCAAGTGCTGGAATTAAAGGCATGTGCCACCATGCCCAGCTTTTGAACATATTCTTTTAAGCATAGGAGCTATTTAGTTTTCCAAATTGTGTGTCTACATATATACAATTACATGATTATCTGTATATTTATAAACATCTATCTTTAATTGTGTACTCATTAAAATTGCTCATTTGCACATTCAATTTTGGATGGATAAGCAAACAGGAGGGCCCGAATATAGCTCCCTCATAGAGTACGTGTTCAGTATATGAGGAATCCTCAGTTCAATGCCCAGAACCACATTTTTTTTAATATAAATTACTATCAGCTTTGCAAAGAAGAGCTCTGGAGGGTGAAGTCTAACCAGAGATGTCAGGAGGGTCACACCTTACTTTATGAGATGATGCTCTCTTCAGCTGTCCCTTGCTGGACTCTGAGCTCTGGAGGAGAGGAGCCCTGCTTAACTGATCACCTAGCGCCTGGCACAAGGCTGCCTCTACTAACCACCCCAGTGAGCCCTTGCCTAACTGTGGGCAGTATTTAACTTTATTACTGCCCTACCCATAGCCAGTGACTTTGTACAGAAAGTCGCGTCCCTCTTAGAAGCTAGAGCTACTTTGATCCCATGCCTCACCCCGAGATCCGGGGAAAATGCTCCTCTCCTCCTATCGTGAATAACCACGGTTAAGCTGAGCCTGCGTGGATGATCTGCGCAGATGCCAGAGTTCCTGAAGGAGACAAAATGAAGCCTTATGGGATTCTCACTTTTATAGCTCTCCTATTTTGCTAGCCATCAAAGTGACAAAACCAGACTGATGTACAAAAATGAATTCATTTCAGTGAATCCCGGCCCTTCTGCCTCTTTTGTGCGAATGAAGGGTTGGCTAAGAATCCCTTGAGGGAATGGCCCTGAATTGCAGAATGAAGAGGAAGTAGAGAATTTGGACCACGGGATGATTACAATATTCCCTGTTAAGGCTTTGCTCTGCTCACAACCCAGACTTTGTACCACCTACCCAGTGAGCTGGCACAACTGCAGATCCAAGATCAAGTCAGCTGTCCAGTGCTTCCTGAGACTTCTGAAGCAGAAAGGGAGGCCGTTCTCTCTTCTCTGAATAAGTTACTAAAAAAAAAAAAGAATAATTTTTTATTTTAAAAAGAATACATTACTAAATAATAAATGATCCTGCTTTATTTGGGACATATGAAGCTCCATTTGGAACACACAAGCATAATAGTATGCCAAACAGAACAGCTATTTTTTAAAGCCTGGCAGTAGATCTCAAAAAAATATTAATATAATTTACCATAATTTAATTCATACTTTGTACTAAGAATAAGCTGTCAGTTTCAATGAAGTTGCAGAATTGCCTGAGAAACCAGTCTTAGAAAAGTCTATTTGTTACAAAGCTGTGTTTTTGTTGTTGTTGTTAGAATGTCAAAGACTTTGCTAAATAATCACATCGATCCTTTTCAGGCAAATACATCTTCACTTTGTAAATATCATTGAACAGCATCTCTCCAGCTTTATAAACCCTCTTGGAATGTCCCTGGGGTTGTGATCTGACCCTGTGAAATTTCCATCTGTTGGGAAGTTACATATTCCAACATCCTTGGTATTTCATGTTTCCTACTGGTATATTCTCACTAATACCACTGGGTTGAGCCATTTCTATCAGTCAGTGCTACATGAGCTAAACTTTTCTTTGGCTTTCTGACCTTCCATTTATTCAGCAACCTCGAAAAACAAATTGACGAATGCACGTTGTTACTGAGCAAGCAGTTTCCAACCATGTAAAACCATCAGCTGGAGCCAATGGTTTCAAATTCAGATTAATATATGGCCGTTTAAGCCACACAGGAAGGAGAGACGTCTAATCAGAATGTGCTTGAAGTCCTTAGAGCCGCCTGCTTCCAATCAGTGATCCTATACACCAAACATTTTCTGAGAAGTGCATTATGGATGTATTTTTGAACTTCCTCTGCCTTGCTGTGAGAAGAAAAACATCTCTAAAAAGTACAATTGTGCAAAACAGAAAATGGCAAAACACTGTGAAGCAAATGCACGCTGTTTGTGGCTTTCTCGGGCTTTCCTTTCAGTGGCAACTAGCAGTATCTGTGATCTGGCAAAACAGGGCTAACTAATTTGTGTTCCAAAACGATACCACTCAAGAAACCAAAAGCAGGGCTGGTATATGTACATATGTGCTCGAATAATAAAAGAAACTATAGCACAGCTATGAAATTATATGCTAGGGACTTCTGTGATCAAAAGTTAGACAGTAGGTTTAGATTAATATTCTTGGGCACTGACTCTATATAATGAGTTGGTGCGGGCATCTTAAGACTGCAAATAGAAGAGATTTAGTAAGGAACCATCTTTAAAGATTTCTCTTTTGAGCCCCCAAAGACTATGCTGTAGAAAGGAATAGCTTTCTTTTTATGTTACCCTTGTTGTTGGGTTTACTGATTTTTTTTTGTTAGTAATCAAACTTTTCCTCTTTTTTTTCATTCATTTAAAAACAGAAATTGGCGAGCTAAAGAGAGCTGAGGACTCCATCATATATAGCACAGGAGGCCTGCAGACTCCTGATACAAACAAGACAGAAGAGGACAAACATTGGTTAAATGGACACAGCAGTGTATTTCCTTCTAGACTTCTGTGGGAAACTTAATCCTTGCAGTGAATAGTTGGGAGTGCAGAGACTCACAGCTGCTCAAAGTGTTGTAAATAAGTGACACTTGTGTGCTTAATCCAAAAACAAGATGTTTATCCACCCCTTCTTAGTGCAGAGAACACTGCAGGGAAGGGACAGGAGGACTGCACTCATGGGGAGGAAGGAGATGGGATTCTAGGCTTGACACAGCCACTGCAGTCTCTAACCCACAGCAACTGTGTTTACTTTCACTGGGCTTACACAAGACTGGCTCTGTCAGCCATCAGTTACCAACAGGGGAGACACTTGCAGGGTCCTACCTCTTCCTACTGAACTACTGACTACTGAAAGATGCCAGGAAAGGCGTCACTATCTTCAGGTGTGCACCAAAAAGTGAGCCAACCAAACTCCAATGGCTAGCTTCAAACCCATGGTCATACAGACAGCCCAACTAAACTCAATGGGTCACAAACCAAAACAAAAATACATGAATGTGGGAAAATGATTGGTAGCAGGACCAACAGGTGTGTGGGGGGAGGAGTATTTATAATACATTTTAAAGATGTATGAAAATGTCAAGGAACAAATTGAATTAATAAAGAAGAATAATCATCCATCTAACAAAAAAATCAGCCAATAATATTATGAGAATTAGCAAATATCTTATCTTTCCAACAAAAAAAAGAGCTACATGGTTAACTAGTATAAAAACAAGATTCAACTATACATTGTCTCCAAACAATATACACTTATAGACTGAGAGAAGGGTGGAAGTCAATGTACCAAGCAAATGTAAGCCCCAAAGAGTTAGGATAGCTCTTTTGGTAAATAATAAACCAAATTAACAGAAGAGATTGTTGACTGAGGTTTCTGTCCTGCCTGGTCCCATAGCCATTCAGTCCCAAAGAAACACATAGAGGTCTACATTAATCATAAACTGGTTGGTCTATTAGCTCAGGCTTCTTATTAACTTGTATAACTTATATTAGCCCATAATTCTTATCTGTGTTAGCCATGTGGCTTGGTACCTTCTTCAGTGAGGCATTCTCATCTTGCTTCCTCTGCATCTGGGTGACAGCTGCTGACTTAATCTCTTCTCTTCCCAGAATTCTCTTGTTCTCATTACCTTACCTCTACTTCCTGCCTGGTCGCCCCACCTATACTTTCTGCCGGGCTACTGACCAATCAGCATTTTATTAAGCAAACACAAGAAACAAATCCTACAGGGTAAAACCATTGTCCCACAGCACCAAGAACTCTAGATTGAATTTTGCTTGTTTAGCTTTCTTCCTGACCACTATCCATACAACTTGTAACCAACACTCTAAATAAAGAAAAACATCCATAATCCATTTTTGGGGGATTGCAGGCATAGTGTTCCAGACTATTTCCTGCTGATTGGAGGAACTTATACTCTTACAGGGACCTAAAGAAAATTTAGAATTTCGGTCAAGTGCTGACTGGAAAATTCTGTGAGGCTTGATCATCTCAGCTAGCAGTTTTGAATCTGTTCTGGGTGTAGAACTCAGAGGAAACTCCAACAAATGTCCTCTGAAACATTCAATCATCTGGCCCATTTGCTCCTTTCTCAGGGAAGTCTTCCTTGATCAAACCTGATTTTTCTTAGCCCAGAATGAATCCACAGCCTCTCATTTCTTGTGGAAACAAAAACCAAACTTCTTCTCCAAAGTAACATATCTTTTGACTTAAATTTTGAAGTCAAAACATTTTCAAAATATGTATGTTGGATTAATCCAGCAGCATTTATAATCAAATGTCCCAGCTGTTGCTCCTTCCTCAGCATTCAAACAATTCAAAGAAAACATAATAACATACAGTATCCAGACTCTCTGTGTGTTTCTCATCTTTACATGACTTTATTTTAAATTCTATTTCTTTTATTTTTACTTTTAATTTTTGGTTTTTTGAGAATAGGTTTCTCTGTGTATCTTTGGCTGTCCTGGCACTCACTCTGTAGACCAGGTTGTCCTTGAACTCACAGAGAACCACCTGCCTCTGCCTCCCAAGTGCTGGGATTAAAGGTGTGTGTCACCACAACATTGAACTCACAGAAATTCACCTGTTTCTGCCTCCCAAGTATTGGAATTAAAGGTGTGTGCCACCACACCTAACTATTCTCTTTCTTTTTTATTTTTAAGGTCTTTATTCTTTTTCTTTTCTCTCTCAAGCCTCCATGTATTTTTTAACACACTGTAAACAATTTAGAGGGTTTTTTCATCTTTGAATATATCTTTACTGTATATCTCTTTTTCTGATCACATGCATCTTCAATTTGCAAGTGATATGGCTAGGATTAAAGCCCTGGCTTTGACGGCTACATCCTGTCTATTTCTTAGATTTCTGAGAGTCTAGCCTCATGGTTGAGGTGCCAGCCAGAGCCATGTTTATTACCACAACTCTAAGAAGTTTCAAGGTCCCTGCCACCACCAATAAGCATGCTGTTGGCTATTTATAAACACCATCTAAGTGTTTGGTGTCAGGGCCTCTTAAAAGAGCTGCAAGGAAGCTACCCTTAAATGAGAACACTTGCCTCTAGCAAACAGAGCCTACCCAAGAAAATGCTGCTATCAATAAGCCATGCTTAACTCTATTCTTTTGTGACTAGAATTACTTCCCAAACTCTCTCAGGTTTTATGTGGATGAAGTTGTCCTCATTGGGTGCCATTTGTTGACTGAGGTTTCTGTCCCACCCAGTCCTGCAGATGTTCAAGAGATAAATAAGGGTATTATATACTCATAAAAGGAATAAGCCACCAGTAGATATAGTAAGTGTAAATACATATGTACCAATGTTTGGGGCTCCTAGATTCATAAACAAACACTAATAAACATAAAAGTATAGAAGCATCCTTATTTGAGTGAGTGACTTTAACACCCAGTGTCATCAATAAATAGGTCAACCACCTTAGGAATCAATAAAGAAATGTAAGAGATAATTCATACAAAGAGGATGGACTTATTAGTTGTTTACAGACTATTTCATCTATTAGCCATGAAATATGCATTCTTCTCTGTAAGCAGACTTTTCTTCCAGTTTCCAAATAACCAACAATAATAATTCAAATATTACACACAAAATTAGATAAATCTAAGATAAAGAAAAATCTTAAAGAACTCCATAGAAATGTTCCTCTTCTCTTCCAATACCTGTGAACTACCCCATCACCACTTGTATGACCGCACACAGACCTCTGCCTTCTGATAGACATCATGACTCCTCAAGGTGAATGGAAATACCCATTCAAAAAGACATATTGAATGTTTATGGCAATGCTTTTCTTAAACATGAATATATGCTGGAGGAAGGCAGTATTGTATAATGGTAGGATACTTGCCTAACACACATGCCCAAAGTTCAATCTCCAGACCCTACAACACATACATTAACACACACACAATTAATAAACAATTAATAAAATAAACAGTAAAGAACATTCATATGCTAATTTCAACTAGGTAAAACTTAATTTTGGTAAACAGAAAGCAAAATCCCAGAACATGTATTTAGAAGCTACACTGGTAGCTGTAAAACAAACCTAGGGTCTGGTGGTGGTGGCGCACACCTTTAATCCCAGCACCCGGAAGGCAAAGGCGGGCAGATCTTTGTGAGTTTGAGGCCAGCCTGGTCTACAATAGCTAGTTCTAGAACAGGCACCAGAGCTATAAAGCTATACAGAGAAACTCTGTCTCATAAAATGAAAACAAAAACAAACAAACAAAAACCCTAGGAAGCCTGAAGCCTGGGAGAGAGAAGGTTCATGAGATCTCTAAGGCAGCTCAGAGGACCAGAGTCACATGGCCACGCCAAGGCATGCTGTGAACATGAGACAGAAAGAATGCTATTGCCCACAAATCACTTTACTCTTGGCTAAAGCACACCGGTTTTCCTGGGCTCACTTCACGTTTTAATTTTGCTTAAATCCGTCATAATTATATTGATATCCCTCATTATCTAATCTATCCCACTTCTGAGACTGGATTACAAGACTTTTGATGCCACTCTATTCAAGCCTTAGGTTTCATTACTTAGAGACCGACTGTTTGGATGGGATGGATTTACTCCTTCCTTCTTTGAAAGGGGACGAGAACGTGAAAGTTCTGAGCTCATCCCCCATGTCTACTTTACATTACACCTCTTAAATCAACTCAGATTACTGCCTGTCCTTTTTCAAACTTTCACAGACAGATTCCCATGTCTCGCCAAGGAAATGATACGTAGCCCTCTCTGTAAGCGACTTCTCATTTCTAACGGAAATAAATTAAAAGAAAGCATAATTTCGAAGAATCTTTTGTTCTAAGTAGCACCATATAACTTGACTTGGGTCTTTTCATGTTAATCATATGAAAAGAATGATCGTTTGGTTGTGGAACTTCCAGGGAGCGCCAGTTTCTGTAAGGAGTTTATGTTAGCGTTGGTGTTTTATAGGGCATAAGCAAGACTGACATTGTATACCTGGGAATGAAGCACCGTTATAATAATAATCCTTTTGCTTTTATGTCCATGATCACCTTTGCCATCTCTCACCAGTTACCACCTAAGTTGAAGGAAAGCTTTGGAAGGTATTTGGGAAGTTAGAACAGGTACGGCTGCTATTAAAGCTCTTGGTGCTTGTTGGCTGCTTTTACCGAGTTCCTGTATTCTTTTGTAAGTTGTGTAAAATAGATGGCCTGAAAGTTCTGACCAAGTATGCACATTTAGTCTACACCTAACTTAAATATCATTTTCATTTTCCCTTTTTATCCTCTATAATTATGAGGGTCTTCCTTTATTTTTCCTTTTGTGCTTTTATTATATTTTGATTTCTCAAAATAAATCAAATCCATTAAGATTAGGTTTTTTCACTAGATTATATACAGCATTTAGTTGTTTGGCACACTTTCTACTTGTCGTGGATGTGTGTAATTGGTTTTTAAGAGAATTGTAAAGGTTTGCAGCTTTTTAAACTGAATGCCTTTTTGCGTATACCTTTGCATTTTCTATTACATAATTATACATTTAGTAAGGTTGACTTTCTAACATGTCGGCTCTCCTTTATTTCTCCACAGTTTTTTTTTTCTTTTTCTTTCTTTTTTTTTAAGTTTCAGAGGTTGGACTGCATAGGGCAACAGCAGAATACTTACCTAGCTCATGTAAGGTCCAAGGTTCGATCCCCAGACTGGAGAAAAGAATAGGTAAGATCAACAAATTACATCTATCATTCCTACTCAACCACACGAGCCACTTCCCTAAAACCAAAGTGTTTATAAAACTGAGTTAAGGGAACTGTTACAGATTGGAAGTCAAATCACCTGGGGCTCTTAGCCAGATTAGAATTTCAATTTGTAAAGATAGCAAAAGAATTCAACAAATTGATATCCAAAGTGAGTGTGTGAGATGCATTGTCATAAATTTTATGAGCATATAAAATAAATTTTTACTACTATGGAGAAGAACGTTTCTAAACTGAATTCTGAGGGGAAATCCTGCCCAGGTTTCAGAGATGGTAAGTTTTGGGTGTTGGGATGTCACCACCTGCTGGACGATCAGAATCAGGAGATTTTCTTTTTAGAAATCCCAACAAGAGCAAACCCATTAACACCAGGCACTGGTTGATCCCCACCCTTCCAAGGTGCCGATGTCCTCACGGCTTTCTGTCTGTGCGCAAGGAAACAGACCCACAAAGCTTAGGCGGGGCCCGATTATTCCCATAGATTGTACTGCTAATTATGCACACCGATGTCACATCTGACTCCTCCAGGCCCCCCGGGTCTCCAGTCAGGACCTTTGTGCAGCAGCATGCCCTTCAAGCATGCGGACTCCATGATGGATGTCAATGCCCAGTTTAACAACAGATATGGGTTCTGCATGACATCGCTTCTCACGGTGACGGTTCTTCCTGCCGCCCTCATCCTCGCGTTTTTGTTTTGGGATAATTTAGAGCTGCGATTCTACTGAGTCCTCGTGTTTTCTCCTAAGGTTGAGTTGGCTGAATTATTCAGTACAAGCAGTCTATGTTCCTCATCCTTATTATTTTCTCACCCATAATAAAAGAAACAACCCAGGTGGCATTTCCAACTCTGTGACTGACAATTTAAGAACTGGTGGAGATGATGTGAGAGCAGATGCTTTATAAGCTGTGAGGTGGCTGATTGGTGCTGAAGTGATACGCCCCTTAGTCTTTGACGAGAATCCGTTCTACCCATATTTTCACGCATATTCAAGGCAGTACTATTTGCAATAGCATAATAAATATTTAGAAACAATAAATTATAATAGTCAGGTAAAATAAATTGTAGGAAAGCTATGCAACAACACGGTGAAGAATATTTTGCAGCCTTTATTTGCTTGTTTTACTTTGTTTTTTATTTTGTTTTGCTTTGCAGGGGAGTACTGAGAATTGAACCCCAAGGCATTATGGATGCAAGGCAAATATGCTACCACTGTGTTACATCTACAGCAATCAATACACGTTGTAATGTATGATGGTGTTATGTAAGAAATCATGTATAAGATGGCTCCATGTAATTCCCAGTTGAGACTTTGGAAAAACGTTGGATCTCATTTTTCACTGACACCATTCGATTTTTTAAAAACAACTTTAATTGTATGTAGTTTCTTATTTTGTTTTGGTTTTTGCTTTTTCAGTACAGGGTTTCCTGTGTAGCCCTGACTGTCCTGAAACTCACTTCTGCAGAACAGGCTGGCCTTGAACTCACAGAGGTCCACCTGCCTCTGCCGCCAAGATTAAAGATGTGCACCGCCTATTACCTATCAAAAAGACTATTATTTTCATTATCTTTTCCTTTTCTCTCATTGACAATATAAATTAAAATTTCTTTGATGATATAAATAAGTTCTGATATAATCAAGTGTTTTTATATCAAGAATGTCATAACATAAAATTCCTCATACTGTCACCCCCTCCCTGAACATGGTCCTCTGGTGCTGCTGGAGCAGAGTGTGGGTACTGAACAAAGCCCTGGGTGAATGTGGTCTTTTAAAATGTGTATGACCATGTGGAGAACCCTAAGGCCTCAGACCCATGTATACTGGCAAGTTCTATGTTAATTTGACTCAAGCTAGAGTCATCAGAGAGGAAGGAGACTTGAGTAAATACCTTCATAATGTCAGGCTATAAGCAAGCCTGTAAAGTATTTTTTTTAATTAGTGATTGATGTGGAAGGGCTCTGCCCATTGTAGGTGGGGATCACACCTGGGCTGGCGATCCTATGCTCTTTAAGAAAGCAGGCTGAGAAAGCCATGTGGAAAGAGCCAGTAAGCAGAACCTCTCCATGGCCTTTGCATCAGTTCCAGTCACGGGGATCCTGCCCTGTTTGAGTTTCCGTCCTGACTTCCTTCAGTGATGAACAGCAATGCTGAAGTGTAAGCTAAATAAACTCTTTCCTCCACAACTTGCTTTGGTCATGGTGTTTCATCAAAGCAGTAACAACCCTGACTAAGACACCTTGGAAATAGCAAGGTCAGGCTCAAGGGATTGGGATCCAATGTTGACAATGTGTACAAGAAGAATCTACTACAGCCTTCTCCTTCCACAGGACTACAAAGTGGCACTCCTCCCTTACAAAGACCTCCTATTGAGATTAGATAACCTTCCGCCTCCCCAGTCCTGCTGTAGATATAGATGTGCTGACTCTCCAGGCTGCTGCTGATATGGCTCTATCAATCAGCATCACAGCCGGTCTACTCCATCTCTGGATGTGTGTGTGTGTGTGTGTGTGTGTGTGTGTGTGTGTGTGTGTGTGTTTTGTTTATTCTTCCTTGCCCCAGTCAGGGCATGTGGGCTATTTGTACACTCTGTGAATTGTAATTGGTTTAATAAGGAGCTGAAAGGCCAATAAGTAGATGGGTATATAGGCGGGACTTCCGGGCAGATAGAGCGGAAGTAGGAAAAGGCACGCAGAAGAGATGAGAGAAGATCAGAAGATTGGGAAGACAGAAAACAAACAAGATATGAAGAAGGAGTGGTAAAAGGAGTGGTATCAGCCACAAACCACTGCAGCACATAGATTAATAGAAGGGAGTTAATTTAAGTTATAAAAACTAGTTAGGGACTAGCCTAAGCTATAGGCTGAGTTTTTATAATTAATAAGAAGTCTCCATATCATGGGAGCTACATGGTGGGACAGAGAAAGACTCATTAGAAGGGCAATCCTGGTGCCTGTTCTGGAAACATAGACAAACTAGAGGAGCACAGCGGTTTAGGATGTGGAGAAACTGACAAGGGACTTTCAGCCAGAACAGCTTCTTCCACATACAACTGGACCACCTTAGCTGTGTATTACCTGCTCTGGGCATCTTTTCCAGGATGGGAGTTTGTAAGCCGGGGGTCCTGAGAATCCAGAGAAAGTGAAGGATGCAAACATGCCCAGCACTAAGGAGAGACGTTATCGCGCAGTTGTGAGGCAGGCAAGGATATGAACTCAGACTCTGACTGAAACCCAAAGGTGCCCTTGCGTCACTTGCTTCTCTCTCCAGGTCTCTAGACCTGTTTCGGTTCTTTCTTCCTAGGCGTTCTTTGGAATTCCTAGACCAGAGTGTGACTGCCTTATGCCTTGCTTGTCTCCAGTCCTGTTTCTGACACATTTTCTCTCTATTTGACTCTAACTCTGTCTTCTAAGAGAAAGGAAACCAGAGTGGCACCCTTGTCACAGGTGCCAGTCTGCTCAACAGTGTTCACTGGTCCAGCTCCATGGATGAGGGGCAGATCTCAGCCAGGAGAGGCGATACTACATACCAGCTCTATAGTCTATGACTAGGAAAAGCCCAAAGCTGAGCTAGCAGCGACTTGCCATAATCTGTCAATATGAATTGTTAACTTTCCTCTGAATTGTAAGATCCAGTGTTCCAATGATTTAAGTAGATTTGGGGGGAAGCGTGGCTGATTTTAGGGGGCTGAGAGCAAAAGCACAAAAATGCTCACCCCAGCTGCTTTAGACTACCTGCATATAAAAGGCTGTCTCCAAGGAACACAAACCAAAGTATGCTTGTTTAAAGTGCTGCAGAATCTCACAACATGGGCAGATATGCATCAGAAAGGTCTCGCTTCAGTGGCTAGGGCTCAGAATCGAGTATGTGATGTGTGCTGTGTGGTGTGCACTGACCTGGGCTCAGAAGCATGCTGAGAAGCCATGACTGGACACAAATGTAAGGTGCTACTGACCTCACGAGAGTGAATGGCTTAAGACATCCCACATGCTGAGAGAAAACTTCAGAAACAAGAAGAGCATGGAGCACAGAAACAGGAGAAAACTCCCCTCTCTGAGTGACAAAACACCATGGAACAGGAGAAATTACTACAGAGTCCGGTTCACGTCACAAGCTGGTCCTCAAGGGCGCATCTGGAGCTAATGGACAGTTGATTGACAAGCACACTATCAGCACATTTTTCAGGGCCCATGGCAACTTTCTGTATTTTAACTGTGTTGTTTGAAAATCAGAGTTACAATGTAGAGTGATTCCTTGATTCCCCCAGACCCATTTTTTTTTCTTTTTCCTGCATTAAAATGTTCAAGATTCTTAAATATATAATGACTTACTGCACGGCACAAGACCCACTGTGTTCATATGACCACTTGTGCTCTCAGGGAAACAAACCCTGTCACCTCAGAAATGTTCATCTTTGCTCAGTTAGTCACTGGGGAAACTCTCAAGATTGTTTTAATAGCCATTTCTTAATTCTCGCTCCAGCTACTTGGACGCATTTTGAATTTTAAAATGCACCGAATCAAGTTCTTGACAAACAGAATTTAGATGATGTGGTGACATGAACGAGATTGTCCCCTGTAGGCCCAGATGCCTGGATACTTTTGGTCCCCAGCTGCTCAAGCTGTTGGGCTAGGTCTGTGAGGTATGGCCTGTTGGAAAAAGGATGAAACTGAGAGCAGGCTCCGTTCCAGTGCTCCTCTCTTTGCTTCCGGCTTGGGCTTTGGGATGCAATCTCTCAGCAGTTCCTGCTGCCTACTGCCGCTATGCCCTGCCGTGTGGGACTCTTTCCCTTTGAAACTGTAAGCCCAAAGAAATTCTTTCTCTTCAAGTTGCTCTTGATTCTCATCTCCCACGTTACAGTCTGTGACCGAGGGAAGTCAAGGCAGGAACTCAAGTTGGGAACCTGGAAAAAAGAAACTGAAGCAGAGGACATGGAGGAATGATAGCCATTGGCTTGCTCCTCCTTGCTTACTTAGCCTGCATTCTTACAACTCCCAGGACTGCTTGTTAGAGGTTGCACCATGCTTGCTGAGCTAGGCCCTCCCACATCAATACTTAATCAAGAAAATACCTTTACAGATGTGCAGATGGCCAATCTGATAAAGGCACTTTCTCGGTTGAGGTTCCTCCTCCCAGATAACTCTAGCTTGTTTGTGTCAAGTTGACAACAACTAACCCAGACAGGTACAATTTAGAAAGCTCTGCTGTGGTCCAGCCAGTTTCTACGCTGTGACACTGCCCCCAGAAGCTTTCCAGTAGCTAGGCCTGTGCAGCTGAACTCCCCACGGCTGCTGCTGGCAAGCCTCATCAATCAGGACCTCACTGTACTTCTCCGTTAGCCGGAGGGCTATGGATCTCCCCTCTTCAGCAACACTTGGTGAAGTGCGGAGAGGGTTTTCTCCCTCAAGCTTAGGAAGCGGCTGCTTTCTGTATCTGCCATTGGGAATCCTTTTAAATCTTTGTGGTATTAATTATCTGACATATGTTAACTCCTTATTCTGAATTTTTCCAATCATATGTGAATTACATGGTTATAATCCTAGAATTTGTTAGGTAGATGCAAAAAAAAAAAAAAAAAAAAAAAAAAAAAAAAAACAAACCCACCTGAATTCCTGTCTATCCTGAGTTACACAGAAATTTCTAAGCCAGTTGGGGCTACATAGTAGAATCCTTTCCTCCAAAAAGCCTAGGGGTCAGTGATTTCATTTAGTGGTAGGGTGCTTGCCTAGCATGTGCAGGGTGCTGCACTTGATCCCTGGAACAGGGGGAAAGTCTGTCTGCAACATACAGAGCCATTCACTTAGATCCAGAGAGTTAGGAAGATACAAAAGATAGCAATGCAGAAGGCTGGTGATGGAGCGATAGACAAAGTTACAAGAACACTGGGGGTCTAGCTTCCTCACGCTTCATGGTGAATGTGCAGGCTCTGGACTATCCACAGCACAGAAGATTAACAAATGAAACGAAGGGAGGTGATGTTAATAACGCAAAATTATTTACAGTTAGATGTCCTATATACTAGTTGTATCCCTTAGAATATGTGTATATTGGTTTATGTATGTATAAACATTATTCAGAATATTATTTATAAGACCCATGGAAAATATTCTTTTAAAAAGTAGAGGAATTCCCTGAAATAAAAAACCAATAATTTGTTTATTTATCTCATGCATTTGATGGACTTGCTACTTAAGTACCCTTAAAGTAAAGAACACTAACGTTTGTTTCCAGAGATGAGCTATTCGTTAACCCTGATCTCCCTAGAGAACATCTCACAGTAATCAATGATACTTGAGACTTGACTCTCAGTTGTGCCAACAACAGAAACACCTATGTCCCCGGCACTTCCGGAAGCACCACTATCATTGACCCTCCAAGTAGAAGGAGCATCCCGATCACTGGCCTGTCCGAGGCCCTGGCTCTCAGGGGTCAGGCCTGGTGAAGGCCCTCTCACGGTGCTTGGCTGGTGGCTAGAGAAGATGTACTGCTTGGTTTTGCTTTGCTTTGTTTTTAGTTTTGTCAGCTTGACTCCAACAAGAATCATCTGAGAGGTGGAAACCATAATTTAAAAGACATTTCCATAAAATTGGTCTGTAGGTATAGCACTGTCCTGACATTTGCTCTCTAGACTGGGCTGGTTTCAAAATCGGAGATTCATCTGCCTCTGCCTCCCAAGCGCTAGTGACTGCAAGCTTTTCTTTAGCTCTTTTTCACAAGTCTTACCCTGGGGTTACCACTCCCTTTACTCCATTTATGAATCTATCTGTTTCCTTGAACATAGG
Organism: Arvicola amphibius; assembly: GCF_903992535.2. Taxonomy (NCBI): domain Eukaryota; kingdom Metazoa; phylum Chordata; class Mammalia; order Rodentia; family Cricetidae; genus Arvicola; species Arvicola amphibius. The sequence continues at coordinate 114,475,575 of NC_052057.2, forward strand.
ACTTAGCTCCATTCTACCTCCTGGTGCTCTCTTTCTCCTCAGACTTACATTTTGTCATTTACCCTGCTCAGCTTGCTCCTTTTCATTATAAATCTTTATAAGCATGGACAATAGTAACCACATGACAGTGTCCACATTTGACTATTTTGAGATTTCCTCTGCCAATGGAATTAATCTAAAACTCTTCCCTTCAGTCTCAGGCAGATGAGAAGTCCCTGCACCCTGATAAGCCTCTCCAGTGATGCAGCAATTCAAATCAGGCCAAATCAAACCAAATTAGGAAAAGCCCAGGTTTAATGGATAAAATGTTCCTGGATGGTTTTCCAAGCCCCCAGAGAAATGACAGGAAAGGCAGACCAGTAAAACCACATGTTTGTTTTCTGGGGAGCAATTTAAATACCCTGTGGGAGTGTCTTAAATATCTCTGGGGGAGGGGTCATCATTTGGCAGGCTTTCTGAGATGTGGCAGGGTTTAGAGAGAGATGGGGGGTTGGGATGGAACTTCCACCAGGACATCCCATCCATATATCTTTAGGTATATGGATGCCAGGGGCTGGGGTTAAGCTTCCAGCAGAACAGCAGACTCTTCAGACTAGGGCAAAAGGCAGCCACCTTCTTCACAAGAATATCACCAGAATGATTTCTAGGTAACGACATACTAAAAATTCTCTTCTGAAACCACTTGAGTGAGCCCCCAACAGTTCAAATAACTCTTATCACCTCTATTTTTCATGCTCCCCCTAGTATGGGCCCTTAGGCAGTGCTTAAAGTGTTCCACTGTTTTCTTATCCCCAAGTACTAAAGTCCAAGTTCCTCCAAACAAAACAATGGTCAGAGCTATCACAGCTATACCCCAGTCCCTGAAACCAATTTCTGTCTTAGTTAGGATTTCTGTTGCTAAGAAGAGACACCATAATCATGGCAACCCTTATAAAGGGAACATTTAATTGGGGCGGCTCACTTACAGTCTCAGAGGTTCTGTCTGTTACCATCATGGCAGAGAGCATGGCAGCATGCAGGAAGATGTGGTGCTGAGAAGCCTTCATCTTGCAGGCAACAGAGACTGAGAAACTGGGCTGTATCCTGAGCATATAAAACCTCAAAGTCCAACCCTACAGTTGCACACTTCCCTCAACAAGGGTATACCCACTCTGACAAAGACACATCTCCTAGTAGTGCCACTTCCTGTGAGACCATGGTAACCAATTACATTCAAACTACCACACTCTCCAAGTTGTTTTTGGTCAGCAATAGAACCCCAACTAAGACAGAACAGTAGACAACAACCCCCTTTTCGGATTGTAGTAATTTAGAACCTGGGAAGAAATGAAGGGGAAAGCCTAAGAGACACAGTAGAAAGGTTTCTACTTTTCTTTAGTATAAAGAGAGAAGAAACATGTACGGAAATGATATTAGAGCACATTAACCTTCTATCTGCTTTTTCCTCAGCTAAAAATCAAATAGCAAGATGCTTAAACCAATCTCACCCCATTTCAAAGGTCAGGAATTTCACTAAGAGTCAAGAATAAAAGTCAGCCAAGTGTGAGACATCGTTGTGGAAATGTTGAAAATTCATTCAAAGATGACCTTTATTTATTTGTTTGTTTGTTTGTTTGTTTATTCAGATTTTGATGACAGGCTTTGAGAAGTATTCTTTCAGCTTCAAAGCCTGCTTTTGCAAGCAGAAAGGATCCCTGTGAATGAAAAGAGAGAGAGAGAGAGAGAGAGAGAGAGAGAGAGAGAGAGAGAGAGAGAGAGAGAGAAAGAAAGACGAAACTGCTCCTAAGGGGTTGAGATTCTTACTATAGTTATCAAGGGAAGCACAGGCAGAGTCAGGGACCATGATTCCACAGGATGGAAGGGGAAAGGGGAGAGTCAGAAGCCAAGAGACCAGGAGAGTAGAAACCAAGAGTGGCACCACCAAGAGGCCAAGAGACCCTTGTAGCCAAATGGCTGGGTTATATAAGGAATCAGAGAAGCTGGGGGAAAGAAAACCCAGCCTAGTCCCTGGGCTGGAGAGTGTGGAGTAGGGGGCAGGGTATGCCATCCAGGATAACTCCATAATAGGTACTAGCGACCCTGAGAGAAGCTGGGGACAGCATCCTCTTCAATATGTTAATAGGCATCTCAGCCTTTTGTCCCCTGTTTGAGACCTATCATCCCAGCCTTTTTGTTGTTGATAAAGGGGTGGTAAATACTTCCAGGTGAAATCGGGGTGTTGTTGAGGGGAGGGGAGGCAGGAAGGCTGAAATGCTGGCCAAGGTTTGGGAGAGAGAGAGAGGGAGAGAGAGAGAGAGGTAAGCCTGATGTTTGGCCCACTATCTCAGATCTTTAGAACCACCTGGGACTTCGGAAGTGCCGGCTGCTCTGGAGCAGTCTGGGAGGCTGCGCCACCTGGAGCTAGCCGCTTTGGACCATTTTGGAACACAGAAGCTCACGCCGGAAAATGAGTCAGAAGCATCTAGGGTTGGCATGTTTGGAGCAGTTTGCAGTCTTCAGGCAATAGGAAATCCGCTGGGACAGATACAGCGTCGGGACAGAAGGCAAGGAGCTTAGGGAAAATTTTTATCTTGGGTGTACACTGGAAACTTCTAGGTCCACGGTCCTGGTAGATGGCTGGGGTAGTCCCAAGACCAGCTGAAATGGAGAAAGAACCCACCCTCAGGAACAGGCAGTAGTGGGGAAACTTGGGCTTTTGGATGACAGGCCTACTAATCGGGAGTGTTCGACCTGAGAGCAGTCCATACAAGACTCATAACTCCCTGAAGCTTACAAGAATTTTTTTACACTTAGAGACGTTTTTAGCATAATGAGAGGTATTTTTAAGTCCATTCTTAGAAGACAACCGAAGGAGATTTTATATTTTGAGCTTGGGACTATGATGTAGTCTGTGCTTTCCCAGGGCTAGATCAGATAGAACTCCACTCCTTTCTGTTAAAACTCTGTCTTAGCATAACAATAGCACAGAGAGGGGGAAAAATCTGAAACATTTTTTATATTACCTTGAAACACTTTCTTAGACCCTCACAACTTACTTTAAGCGTTCACATCCTCAGTTCTTTACAATTTGCATTTATATGCCTTAATTAATTTCTTTACATCCTCAGAACTTAATCTTCTTTTTGTTTCCCAATCATTTACCACAAAACTTGGTGTTAAGTCTCAAACCTGGGGTGCCTATTAACATAGCAAAGTAGTGCTGTCTGCCAGACCCTCAGCATTGCTAGCACCTGTTACAGAGACATTCTGGAGTGCATTCCCCACCACTACCCCAAACTCTCCAGCCCAGTCACTGGGCTGGAGACTTCCCTTCCCCCAGCTTCTGATTCCTATATAACCTCAGCCATTAGGGCTACTAGCTCTTTAGCTTCTTGGTCTCCTGCTGGTTCTCTCTCTCTCTCTCTCTCTCTCTCTCTCTCTCTCTCTCTCTCTCTCTCTCTCCCTCTCTCCCTCCATCTTCTCTCATGGTCTGGTTTACTTTGGATCCTTCCAGATGCCTCTGCCTGTGTCCTTCCTTACATCTATAATAAATTCTCAATGCCTTAGGAGCAGGCCACCATATCCTCCTTTAATTTTTTTTTTTCCATTCATCTGGTGCTGAAACCTGGGAGGAGCATGAATCAGTTCCCTCCCTAGGAACTCAGCGGCTCCGCAGTGAGCTGCATATCTGTCTCTCCTAAAGTAGGGACAGATCAGTTGTTTCTGCTGGCTTCTGCCACCCAACAAATTTCAATCTGAGCTCCGAAGTTCATCTCTCCTCCTCTCTCAGTCTCCCCTGTTCCTGGAGCCTAACATGCCCATGTGGGCATCTCTCTACTGAATAAGAATCACACTAGAGTTACCAACTTCATTTACTAATACTACAAAAACCACAACCATGTGCCAGAAAGCTCCTCTGGTCCTTCTGCCCCCCACCCCCCGATCCCATGAGTAGGAATGCCTCTTGTCTGTGATTCGGAACATTTCTTTCTGATAAATTTCTCATTCCACTTGGGGATGTCCTAAGCAGAAATTCTTGACACAAGACATTTTAGCCACCTCGGTTTGGCTCCTGCCTGGAGCTTTCTCAACCCGCCCCACAGAAGCAGCTGGACTGCCTGTAGTCCCTCTGTCACCTCCTGTGACTCTCCCAGGAGCTGCCAGCAGGCTAGCTTCTCAGAGCCCACCTGGGCCACCACATGATCTCTAGGGTGCCACTGGCAGTCCCTCAGCGTCTGCTCTCAGCCCCCTTCTGAAGTTTCCTCTCCTTCCCTTCAGAGCCACCTGCCCTATCTCTTTCTTAAGCCCTCCTCTCAGCCTCCTTCTGCAGTCCCAGAACTTCCCTTAGCCCTTCGGGGCCACCTAGACTCTCTCTCAGCTCCTTCTCGGAGATTACAGAAGCCCTCTCCCTGGAGATATTCCGTTCTGCAACCCTTTGTCTTCCTCCGCAAGCCCAGATTTTATTAAAGCCTCACTCTGTTACTACAAACAACTTGGCCTCCATACAGATCAAAAATCAAAGATTGGTACACTCGATTTTCAGATTCTCTTTTATGGTAACGACTTCTGCCACTGCACAAGCAAATGATCCCAAATCTCTAGTGTCTAAACTTATCACCACTTCAATAAGTCTCTTATCTCTAAGGCTTTTCTAATTATCACTTTTAAAAATCTTTTCTCTCTGATTTCTCTTTGCTCTGCTCTCAGAAAAATCTCTTAAAACTATGTTATGAACTCTATCTTAATCTCAGGATTTAGACATTCATTGGGTATGGTTTAAACATTTATAAAATCTGTAACAAAAATCTGGCTTAAAAGTTATACTATAAGACTTATAGTTTAAAACCCATACATGGATAATCCTAATTTGCTAATATGTATGTGTGTGCTCACATGCATGTGTGTGTATTTCAAAACTTGCTTAAAATATACTGTATTTTAGCTTAGATTCAACTCTTATTTTAAAGAAGACTCACTTTTAAAAAAAGAGGGGGGAGGGATTTTGAACAGCAGCCACAATGGTTAACAGCCATCTTTATTAAGGTTAAAGCATATATACCATGTGACTTCATCACTGTCTTAAGATGACTAGATGGCATAAAACTTCTCAGTCCCACTGAGCCCTTGGTTTGTCATTGTCTCTGCTTTTTAGACTAAGGAGACAGCAACAGGTCTCCAAAATATCTTAAATTAATATGACATTTTGTAAGGTTTTAAAATTCCTAAGGTTATAAAGATAAACTCGTGTTATAAAGATAACTCAGGTTAAAAACTGACTTAGTGACATATGTCTAACCACTTAGGTCTTTGCTAACTGCTCAGAACCAGGATCCTATAAAATTTAAACAGAAAGCAATATATGTTTGAATAAGGGATTTTTGATACATAAGGTTTTTAAAGTCCTAAGTACTACTGAGGTTGACAGTAACTGACCTGAAGATACATGTCTAGTCTTCTGTCTTTGCTAACATTGTTAAGCTTTTGATATTTGGATAAATTGTGTCATAAAAAAACTGTGGGCCGGGCGGTGGTGGCGCACGCCTTTAATCCCAGCACTCGGGAGGCAGAGGCAGGCGGATCTCTGTGAGTTCGAGACCAGCCTGGTCTACAAGAGCTAGTTCCAGGACAGGCTCCAAAGCCACAGAGAAACCCTGTCTCGAAAAACCAAAAAAAAAAAAAAAAAAAAAACCTGTGGCCTTCTGTAGTAGAGCACTATAAAAGAATAAAATTTCCAGTCTATCTGTGGACTATATTTATGGCTTTGTAAAGTCCCCAGTCTCTCTATGGACTAAATTTATGGTTTAAAGTTTTACTTTTATGCTGAAGGATCTTCAATTAAATCTTGAACTCAAACTTTTAAGGCTCAAACTTAACAGAGATAAAGATGTAAAATTCCTAATTTTATAAAAGCTACTAATTTGTAAACTGTCATAGAATTCATTTAATGACAAGCTTTATTTAGCTTCCTAAATGTTTTCAAGGTTAAGCCTATAGCAAGTAATTAAAACAAGTAAAGTTTATTTAAAATCAGGTCTACTTAATAGATGGCCTTCAAAATCTTCAGAGATTTGATGAATATGGTTTTTAAGATGCTTAGTAACCAGGGCAACAGTGGTGCACACCTTTAATCCCAGCACTCAGGAGGCAGGGCAGGAGATCTCTAAATTCAGCCTGCTCTACAAAGCAAGTTCCAGGAAAACCAGAGCTACATAAAGAAACCTCTCAAAAAAAAAAAAAAAAGCCTAATAAAATATCTTGCTATGATAAACAAAAATGCCAGATCCTAGAAGCAAACTTGAAGTCTCCAAAGAAAATAATGGGGCACCAACTATGACACCTGGATTATGGGAATGTTAACCACTGGGGAAATTGCCCCCTACCTCCCCTGCCACCAGGGCTCTGCCCAGACTATGTACACTGTTGGCTGACTGCCCTACTCAGCCTCATCAAGGTGAGGTCAGTTTTCCTTCTCCACAGGAAAATCTCTCAGACCTTCTGGGTCTGACAGGCAAAGGCTGATGCTGCCGTGTGTGGTAGCTGAGGATCAAGATCCTGCACGACCGCTGAAGACAACTGCTTCTGCCCCCAAGAAAGCCAGAGAGATGGTGGCACCCTAGGGTAACCACTCAGCTCCAGCAAGTCCTCTCTTTCCTGGGGTTAGGCCACTTGGAATACACTTTCGGCTATAATGTATCCTTCTCAGATCTCTGATGATACTGACTGGCTAACTGTATGCTTTAACAGCATCGTGGGTACCAGCTCCTTCCTGGAGGCTGCAGTTAACCTTGACAGTTCATTTGAATCAAGCCTCAGGCCTCACTTTTCTAGAGCTCCTAGGACCCTAGAAATAGGCAGATGCTCCTTGCTGATAAGGATAAACTGTGTTTGTTTCAATGTAACTATTTACTATTGATTGATTTAAAGAAACTTGCTTTACAATAACTGCTCATAAGATGCAACCACCTATTGAACAAAAAACAAGAAGTAAATAAAAGGAGGAAATGACCATTCCTAAGAGGTTGAGGCTTTTATTGTAGATGCAAAGCAGAGGCAGAGGACTCTTCACCCTGACTGCGGCAGGGGGCTTGCTTGTCTTAGGCAGAAGGGAAGAAAGGGAGGAAGAAGAGAGGACGGACGGGAGAGCAGGGGAAAACAAAGGTTCCTGGGAACGGACAAAGACTTGAGGAATGCCTGATTAACATTTTTCACTAAATCAGTAAATGGAATAAAAATGCAGCCATTCTGGATGCTTTCAAACCGCTTTTTTTTTAGCGTAAAGGTGTCACGAGATGGATAAACCCCACACATTTTATGGTAAGCAGCTGATCATTTTGTTAATCAGATTTAGCTTTACAGTCCTCTATACAACGGTGATCACAGCTGGTCTTTACAGTACTCCATATACCGGTGATCACAGGAAGACAGTTGGTCTTCTTACTGTATACTTCAGATATAACACTGTTCCTGGAGAGTCCATGTGTAAAGAAAGATTATAGGAGTCCAGTGCTGAGTCTGGAGCCTCCCATTAGAGCTGAAGGCTGTGTGCTGGTGTTGGTGGGCCCTCTTGTGGACATGTGTCACACTGCACAAACTTTTACCTTTTTTTTTTTTTTTTTTTTTTGAGACAGGGTTCCTTTGTGTAACAGTCCTAGCTGTCCTGGAATTCACTTGGTAGACCAGGCAGGCCTCAAACTCACTGAGATTCACCTGCCTCTGCCTACCAAGTGCTGGGATTCAATATTATAAAGAAATAGCTGAGCCAGGCACAATGGCACATGCCCATAAGCTTAGATGGAAACCCAGTGAAGGCCAGCTGTTCAAGGCTTTTCTGGGCCACTTCAAAAGATAATAACTGGCTAGTAACGGCGTGCAGTAGAATGGAAAGTCCCAAAGATAACTCATCAATTATTGTTCTTAAGTGTTTATTCTGTTAACAGGAAATGGTACATTAGTTAGTTTTCTTGTCTTAAAAAAAAGGAAGGAAGGAAGGAAGGAAGGAAGGAAGGAAGGAAAACTGATAGAAGCAACTTGGGGAAGGACTTTGTGGCTTACAGTCTCAGGAGGGATTGCTCCTTGTGGGTGGGGAAGGCATGGTGGTAGGAAAGAGGAGTTTGAGATATGAATTGTTCACATTTCAGCAAACTAGGAAACAAAGAAAAGGAGCAGCTCAGGACGCAGTCCTACAGGCCTATGTCGGCTAGCTATGCCTGATAACCTAGAGGTTCTAGCTCTATTCACGATGCAACCAGTTGGAGGCTAAGTGTTCAAATGCATAAACTTATAGAGGACATTTTGGATTCTATAGTGAAATTTTATTTCTATTTTAATGAATAAAGCTTACCTAAAGATCAGAAGGGCAGAGCTAAGCCACTGGAGGTCAGACAGTGGTGGCACACACCTTTAATTCCAGGATTTGGGAGACAGAAGCAGATGAATCTCTGTAAGTTCAAGGCCACCCTGGGCTACACAAGATCAATGCCGAAACAAATTCAGGTGGTGGTAGCTCACACTTTTGATCCCAGCACTGGGGAGTCATACACCTTTAATCCCAGCACTAGAGGGAATATAAAATGGGAGGAGAGAGAGGCTCTGACTGCTTAGTCCGTTTAGCCTGCAGTTGCCCAGCTTTGGTAGAAGTGAGACTTCTCTAGAGGCTTGGCTGCTTTGCTTTCCTGGTTTTCTGTCTTTGGGTTTTCATTATTCGTGCTACAGGATCCAACACTAACAGATGGGGAACTTAGACTTGAGAGTTAGGGAGAGAGAAATCCCACCCTCACCCTGGGACATTCTCGCATGGTAGATACCAGAATGAAAATGAACAGGGGTACTACAGTGCACACTGTCAGTCTGGGACCTTGCCAGTATTCAGTAGAGAGAATCTATGGGTCCTAATATTGAAAATGACATCTGAATTGTATGTCCCACAGGATCCGGGGAGCCGCCATGGATTGTACTGTGCTGTACTGCTGACTCATAGGTTTAAAATATGTAGCTCTACTCCCTAAGATAACATTAGGAAGCAGAGATTTGGGAGGCAGTTCTATCCTGTTCATAGCGTTGGTGTCCTTATTAAGACAGGTACCAGAATAGCACACGCATCCCTTCCCCAATCCCACAGTGTGAGGACCCAGCAAGAAAATAGCCATTAAAAATTCAGGAAGATAGCCCTTGCCAGAGCCCGCAGGCCATCTTGGCTTTCTGGTTTCTAGAACTATGAGACAGTAAGCATCAGTGAGTTAAGCCAGCGTGTGTGGTGCTTCGTTATGGCAGCTGGTAATGCAGCCCCAGAGGAACTTGCTGAAACAGCCTGAGTCTAGAGAAGACCAGTATCACTGTATCAAATGCCCCTGTCCTTCACTGGGTCTTCTGTAAATCAGTGGAGCTCAAATACCACTGAGGAAAGTAGAAGTGACCCTGCAGGTGACTGTTCCCAATCTTTTTCAGAGTAAAATCAACACAGAACATGGTGGTCGCTGGCAGAGGTTCAAGGATTGTACCTTAAAGACCACTACTCCCCTAAAGCTGAAAACTTCAGAACCACAGTCTAACCTCAGCCTACCCTGGGGATGCCAGAGAGAAGTTCTGAGGTAGGGGGACAGTGTGTATTTTTGGAAGATGGCAGAACCTGACGAAAAGGCAGGGCAGGAACCACGTAGATAGGATTGACTGTCTTCGAAAGCAGACCTTTTTGGGTCATTCTGTCCAGTGCTGTGTGAACCTGGAATCCTATGCTTACTGCCTTTTGCCTAACTAGCTTCCAGAGAGCTTTTCAACTGCCTGTGGATTCCTCATTGGCTCTGTATTTAGACAGAGGTGAGCGTAAAGTATTTTCCATCCGACAACCCTCTCCCTAGATGCGATACTCCAAATCAGACCAAATCAAACTGAATTAGACAAAGCCCAGCTTTAATGGATGCCAGCACTCCCGGGCTGCCCTCTGAGAAAACAAGGAGGGGCTGAGAGGAGAACCAGAAAGACCATGTGTCCCATCTCTGGAAAGCAGTTTAAATAGCGTGTGGGAGTGGTCTTGACCCTCTCTGGGGAGGGGTCACTGTTTGGACAGCTTTCTTGGAGGTGGAGTCTGGACTGTGGTAACTCCCAGGGGAGGGGACTTGGGGTAGAAAGTTCACCCAGAACATTTTAGAACTGATTGCCAAGGGGGCTGGGGTGACGCTTCCAACCAAACGTCCCAGACGCTTTGAATAAAGGGGTGCCAGGGGCTGGGGTGGCACTTCCAACCAAACAGTGAGCAGCAATACATGACTATAGCTCACACGGCTGCTGGTAGCCTTCCTTTACTTCTTACTTCTCATTTTTCTGGGTCAAAACACTTTCCTACCAAAGACAAAGAAGGCGATACATTGCACAGCTGACCTGAAAAGTAAGAAATAAGAGGGTGTGCCTCCGAAACAACCAAAAGAGGTGATGCAAAGTCCTCGTACAGGATTGGCTCGACGCCCACATAGCTCTGAAACCACTGACAACAGTTCTGCCTGCGGACACCAGCCTGACAGGAAAGACATCAGTGATCTTAGACCACGGTATGTGCTATTCTTGGGGAACTTCAATTTTTCTGCTCATAACCCTTTTGTCTGCAGAATATTAACACGATTCAGGAAACAGGTACATAAATATAAATTATTCTATTGATAACAAATCATAAACAAATGTAGTTTGAAGCAATTCTTTGTCATGCATGCAAACATATGATCATAAAGCAGGCTGCCCACTTACTACAGTTTGGATCTGGATGACTCAAAAGGCCCATGTGTTCAAAGGCTCATTGCTCCAGGCTGTGCTGACCAGAAATGTGGAACAGGTAACAGGAAGGGACTTGAAATGAAGGCCCCTGCCGTTGGTCTCTTTTGCCTCCTGACCTCACTGTTCCACCATGTTCCTCGGCTATAATGTGCTGCCACAGCCCAGAGCAACAGTGCCCAAATAGGCACAGGTTATAAATCTGCAAACCTGTGAAATCACGTGCATTGACTTATCTCTGTGGGGATGGGGTGCTTGTCTGTGAGCCCCTCTGGATGCCAGAGGAGAATTTGTAGGAGCTGGTTCTATCTTTCTACTCTGTGGGTCCTAAGGATAAAACTCAGCTTCTCAGGATTAGCAGCAAATGATTTTATCCACTACTGAGATATCTCACCCACCTCAGTCTTTTTTATCCTTTGCTTATTTTTGCTTTTATCGTGGGTATTTATTATGATGATAGAGAACTCACTAACATAGAAATTTAGGCCCACAAAATATAAATTTAAAAGGAGAAGAAAAACTCTACCTACAACCAGATAATCCAAATAAATTTATAACTTTTAAATAAACGTCTATAATTTCAATTTCCTTCCCCCACAGGGAAAAAAAAAATCTAGGCTTGAACACATTTTCCAATACATTCTAGCCCCACATTTAAGGGGAAAATAATGAAAACATAATATAAGGTGATGGGAGAGAGAGGTAGTGATTAAGAATACCCACTACTCTCGGGGGACCTGGGATCTATCATCATCCACTCTCAAGGGGACCCGCAGCTGTCTGTACCTCCACTTCCACAGGATCTCACGCTCTTCACACCTCCAGAGGCACACAGAGTACATAGAGATGGATGTGTTCAGGCAAGTCACACACACACACACACACATAAGATAAAAATAATCTGTTAAAATTTTTGAACCAAAAACTACAACAAAAAAGAAAATATAACTTAAGTTTTTCTAGGGATTTAAAAAAAAAAAAAAAAGATGAGATGGTTCTTCCCCACATATCTAACAAAGCCAAAATAAACCTGGTGCTAAAACTAAAACAAAATAAGAAAGTATAAAGATGGGCTACTATTATTCATTAACATAAATGCAAAACCAAACAGGATTAGTAAATTTGAATTTAAAGATCCAGTGACATCAAAAGAGGTTACATAACACCAATCTCCTAACCACAGTTAGAAACTCAGGACCAAAGAACAGCCATATGCAGAGGGGCATCTGGAGGAACAGAAGCCCAGGAGAAGGGAACGCACTGGGTAGATCTAACTCACTGGCGTCCCACGCAACAGCTCCCCTCACTCAGACTTGCACATGAGAAAGAGCCTGAGACATAGCAGCATGCTTGTTGAACTCAGGATTTAGATGTAGAGAGTCTGGGGCTGAAAGTGACTGGAACGTAAGAGACATCCTAGGCAAAAGAAGGGCTTCCAAGTTCTGTAGGAAAGAACAGCTATTTCTAAAGCACCCAACCGTCCCCTAGCATCCAAACACTAGACAGAAACAAACAAAAGGTAAACTGACAGATTGGCATCTTTTTCCCTCTGGAGGCAGAGCTGGAATTAAATCCCTGAAATTTAGAGGTACTTATCATTCTTGATTTTCCACAGAAAACCACAACAAGCTACAAGACCACATTTAAGACAAGTAGAAATGTCTTAGAGCTAACTGAAGGAAAATGGCAGCCCTTTTCCAAGAAACAGGACAGAATCCAGACACTCAATAAGATCCTTTTAAAATGTTCAATATACAGCAAAGATGCGGGACCCCAAAGTGACCCCATAGCTTCACAAATTTCAGAGTAGCTAGCATAAACAGACTGTTACATGTCTCATATGTTGAAATCACTAATTAAGAGTGTAATGTAGAATCCAGGCACGATGATAGGCATCTGTAATTCAATCCTGAGGCTGGCTTGGATTGCTGAAGCCTTAGGGGTTCGAGATTAAGCTATGCAACTTAGTGGGGGACTCTGTCTCTAAACTCCACAAGTCAGGGTTAAATAAGCATGCAGTCAGGTTTAACTGTTACAAAAATAATACATCCAAACTTAAGATTTCAATTGTCATGGTGCCAAAGACGTACACTATCTTCGCAAACAATATTTCAGGAGTAAACCTGGTCCAACTGCACTGATGCCCTGAAGGCACATTTCACCTCCATCCCATCACAAGCAGATTTGGTTCACACCCCTACTGCCTCCACCAGGAAGGTGCCTCCAAACACTTCTTACACTCCTTGGACTTCCAGACTTGCCTTCTGCTGATCTGGTCAATACCCCAAGCATTTCTGCTAAAATGCAGAGAGATTAGATTTTACCTATCAATTCTTCTAAATATTTTTTTGTAGAAAGCAAAACCAAACCCATTAGCATTGCATTGTTGGTCTTTCTTGGTCATTTTAAGTCCATCTCCCCACTTTTGGATGTAGCATGAGTTCTAATAGGTCTTGCTAATTAAAGCTGAGACATGGAAATGCCGAGAGATCAGAAAGACAAAGGAGCAAAACCACAATCACCTTACTTACTCCACTTAGCAGTCGCAAAGAGACTGAGCTCCTGTCTCCTCCCACCGTATCACTTCCTCTCTCTGGCCAGTCATATCACTGCCTGTCTGTCTGTACAGACCTCCAGACCTCTATAGTTGGCTAGTGGCTAGCTCTGCCCTCTGATCTTTGGGCAAGCTTTATTTGTACACACAAGATAGCATCACATTTCCCCCTTTTTGTCTAAAAATTTAAAAAGGTTAAAACTAATATACAAAAAACTATATACAATAAGTACAATAATTATATACAATATATACAGGCAATACAATGTCTAGTCCATCAATAATTGACAAATTCAGAGAAAATACTCCATATATATCCTATCTTGGTGAGTCCAAAAATTGTACCTAATTCACTTTCTATTCTAACTTGCATTGCCAAAATTATCTTCTTATGTTTCTCAACCTTATACACTTTACATTTCTCTAGAGAATTACTTTTCTGAATCTGGTAACAAGGAACATAACTATAACTATGAAGTCACCAACTTCATTAGAGACCCAAGAAGGAAATAATATTACCTGAATAAGCAAGAAGTACAAGCAAGCTATGTCTAAAAATATGTGAGAAATGACAGAAAGAGCTGGCTGCCTAGACAGTCACCTAAGGTTCCTCTGCAATGTTGAGGCATCCATCACCAGCCTATAGGCCTAGCATAGCTGACAGACTCTTCTGTGAAGTAGGATTTCTAAAGGGATGTACTACCTTGTCTTGGCAAAGTTCAAAAATTCTGTCTTTTGTGTCCTGCTTGTCCAATTTATACAGCACGGTGTCAGCAATGAGTCAAGAGCTCTTTCTTCCCTAGTGGCTAACCTTTGCCAAGAAGAAGGTAAACTCCATGTGGAGTTTCTGCCCATCATATTTTCTGAGGTAGATTGGTGCTGCCAGCAGATATGTCTCATTGTCATAAAAAAGAAAGAAATCTATATTATTAAAACATCTTAAATGCCATATTTTATAAATCTCGGGTGAGTTTGAAGACAACCTGTCTATCTAAAACATATTTCTGTTTGACCTTAAAAACATATCTAATATGACTACAAGATTGATTGCAATGGGTGACTAATTGCTAACCTGCATTTCCTTATTATCCTAAATAGTTGGTAATCATTATATTGTTATATGACTTGCCTAGGAATCATACCTTGAACAAGATTAGAAATGTATGTACAGTATGCTCTAACAAAAATAATCTCAACTTTGCGTCACTATACAAAAAAATCCAAGCCAATGTAAAATATTTAAAACTAGTAGTTGCTTTTTTTGGTTTAAAAGTAGATTCAATAATCTACCTTTTAATCCTATTTCTATATCCTCCCCTTATTTCTTCAGAACAGTTTCAATAATCTACTCATATATTCTATCATATTTATATGTCCCCCCTTTTTTTGTATCAAAACAAGAGCTCTGAAACTAATTTCCTTTGCTCAACTTTCTTACTGACTGTAGCCAATAACAACTTGTAACCAACCCCCCCTTAAACAATGACAAATATGCATAACCATTGAATGACAAAAATCTACCCACCCCACCTCTTAAAAATGTAAGCATCATATTCTTAAATTTACTTCCTACTGTCTGGGGGTGACAATATATTTAGGGGATCCTGAAAAGAAAAACTTGGGTTAATTGTCAAATCCTGGGAGAGGTAGCTGTATCATTCAGTCTATGCATCATGGGAAAGTGCAGGGTTTGTCTTAAATCCTGGCTAGAGTAGTCTGTAATGGTGGATTATCTCAGCTAGCCACCTCGAAATTGTCTTGAGACGTTTGTAGTACAAAGTTATTCTTTAGGTTTTGTTGTTGTTGTTGTTGTTATTTATTTTCATCTTAGTGGTGTTATCATAGTCCTGGTAGAATTATTGCTCTGTGGCCCTATTCTCTTTTCGGAGAATTCAAATGTAAACATTTTAAATGTCATGTGCAGCAGAACTCAAAGAGGTTAAAGAATCAATATTTGTTATGTACATCCAGAGTACAAAAATTTAATTCCTGCCGGGCGGTGGTGGCGCACGCCTTTAATCCCAGCACTCGGGAGGCAGAGGCAGGCGGATCTCTGTGAGTTCGAGGCCAGCCTGGTCTACAAGAGCTAGTTCCAGGACAGGCTCTAAAAAAAGCTGCAGAGAAACCCTGTCTCGAAAAACCAAAAAAAAAAAAAAAAAAAAAAAAAAAAAAAAAAAAAAAAAAAAAAAAAAAAAAATTTAATTCCTAGTTACCTGGTAGAGACTCAAACCTGAAACCATGTACAGGAAGCTAGATGAAGTCTTTTTCTAGAGTTAGTTAGTACTCTATATGACAATTAATATCATGCTTTAAAAAACTTTAAAATATACATATTTTAATCTTATAAAATTTTAGAGAATACTTATGCCTCAAGAAAAGCATCAAAGATTCAAAATAGAACCAAAGGATTGAGATTAGTTTGAATATACTAGTCCTTTGATTTTGTTTATCTTCTGTTCCATACTGGGTGGCTCTTTTGACATGAGACAGAGATTTTGGATTTTACTTCAAGTATGTTTGGGTTTAGAGATGGAGAGAGCCATATTCTAACTCAAAGCCAAATTTAATTTTTAATTGGACTGGGATGACAAAAATACCATTTTTGTTCTATATCTGTAGAGAATAGCAGAAACAGACATTTGGGAAGAGTTATGACATTTTATCCTGTTGGAAATATGATATACCAATAGGACTATTTAATCTTTTTCTTGATACACTTTTCTTGATGATTTGTCCTTTTTCTTCAGATGTCTTATTTGTCTAGTAGTCTTTATTCTCCTGAAAAGACAAAAATAAATAAATAAATAAACATAAAAAGTCTTCCCCAACCCTAACTTTTCAGGTGGTTCCCTTATGGCAAGTTATATCTGATCAAATTAAAAGCATTTGTTAGTTTTAAAGTTAGTTTAGATTGCAGGGCCATGCTATTTTAATAAATATAGCCTCTTCAAATCAAGGGTGTCTCTTGTTTAAGACGAATTGTTACCAATTTTGATGGTATTCATAGCTTTACTTCTCCTGTGGAAACAAAAGCAAAACCCCGACATAACACATGCCCTGGATTGCATTCTAAGGTCAGTAATGTTTAACGTATATCAGCTGATTTAATTCCGTATTTTTTTCGACTATACAATGTGTTTCTGCAGCTGTTTTTCCTTTCTCATTAGTATTTAGAAAATTCAAAGTTAATAAAGCATTATCCGGTCATTTCTGGTGGTCTTTGTCATCCCTTTCTGCTCATTTAACATATCCTTTAGAGTTCAATTTGATCTTTCAATAACTGCCTGACCTATAGAATTGTGTGACATACCTGTAATAAGTTTTATATTATAATAAGCAAAAAAACTGTTTTATTTTCTTAGAGACATGTGCTAGAGCATCATCTGTTTTTATTTGTACAGGAATACACATGGTGGCCATAACTTCTAGCAAACGTGTGATTACCTAATCAGCCTTTTCTGAACTCCAAGTGCTGCCCATTGAAAATCTGAATAGGTATCAATAATGTGGTGTACATGTTTTAGCTTTCCAAATTCTACAAAACAGAACACATCTATTTGCCAGATTTCATTGCTTTGAGTACCCTTTGGTTTACTTCTCATAGGTAGTGGTATTTTGTATAAAGAACAAGTAAAACATTTCCTTACAATTTCCTTGGCTTGTTGCCACATGATGAAAACATCTTTTATTAAGACCTTTGCTACTGACATGATTTTTTTAAATGAAATTCTGAGGCCTCCAGCATGTTTCCAATTAATAATTGATTAACTTATTCATTACCTTGTGCTAGAGGGCCTGGAAGAACTGTATGAAATCAGATGTGTGTTATATATATGGGATGATTCCTATTCCTGATTATTTCTTGCAATTAAATAAATAATAAAGTTTATTATGTATCATCTAGTATAAATTCAGCAGTTTCAATATGCAAAACAATTCTTTCTGCATATTGCAAAACATTAACTATGTTGAAAGGTTCCATAAAATCTATTCGTACCATGATAATAACATAATTCTGACTTTTGCACAAAGTCATAAGAGCTTAGATCCACTTTAAATTTTCTGATTTGTAACCTGCCTTTCCTGGTTTATTCGCATCAGTATAGAATGCAGGGGCTCCAATTATTGGTGTTTCCTTTACAATGTGAGAAAGGATTCAGTTAGTTCTCTTTATAAGTTAAATTCTCTTATTTTTAGGATATTTATTGCTAATCTCTCCCCAAAATTACTGTAAGCTCTTTGCTAGATTTCACTTTCTGCCCATAATTTGTCAATTTCATCACTATTAAAAGATACTATAATTTCTGCCAGGTCTATTTCTGTTAACTGATGAAATTTTTCCTTTTAGAATTAACTCTTTCCCACGTAAGTTTTTAATTTTTACTCAGTTTATGTGGTAAAAGGGTCCGTTTTAAGATAATATCTTCCCTTTGCATTAAAATTCCTGTAGGGGAATGCTTAGAGAGTGTTATGGTAAAAATAAAACGGTGCTTTTCCCCAAGTGGCCCAGGGGCCACAAGAGGCAACAGGTCCCAGGCAGGGAGCCCCGTGGCAGGTGAAAGACCAGGATGGATAGGCACGCCATGCAGAGTGAGGTTGGATATTTAGTGGGTTATGGACAGGAAGGGGATAGGGGAGAAGGGGAGAAAAGGGAAGAGCAGAGAGGGAGAAAGGGGGAGGAAGGGGGGGGCGGAGAGGAGAGGAGCCACTGCAGCAGCTACCTCTTTGGGACAGAGACAGACAGCAGGGAGGTCAGCCTGGAAGAGGAAGGAAGATCTGCCTGCCTTGGCAGTGGGGAGGAGTGTGGGGGGGTTGTCTCTTAAAGAGACAGGATAGACTATTACAGGTACAGGGAGAAATATGACCAGAAAGCAGTTAAGCTTTGGATCCACAGGATACACATGTGCAATCTGTAATTTCTCTTCTACCAAAGCCAATTCTCTGTCAGCTGCAGCTGATAATTTCCTGGGCCTATTTAAGTTCTTGTCATCATCTAAAGTTTTAATTTTAAATTAATCGGTTCATCATGCTTTATTCCAATAGTGAGTTGTAGGTAGGAAATGTCTCCTAGCAATCTTTTAAAGCCATTAAGGGTCTGCAATCGATCTCTCCTAATTTGTAACTTTTGGGATCTAATTTTTGTATACCTATTTTATAGCCTAAATAATTAATAGAATCTCCTTTTTTTCAGGAACAATTTGCAATTCCCAACAAGACAAAATTTTCCTTACTTCTTCAAACATTCTTTCTAAAGTATCTACATTTGAATCATATAGGAAAATGTCAAAGGCTTGGGGGAAAAAAAAAGAAAAGAAAGTCTATCCGGGAGGTGCAGGAGCCCCCTCTTGCAGCTCCTGCTTATACCTTTGCTTGTGGCGTTTTTTGTGAATTCCAGCCTTTGAGTTGGGCACCAATATGTAGCAGGAATTCTAATAGGCCTTAACAATAAAAGTCCAGAGTCAGATACAGGGTAAAATGCTGAGAGACAGAGAGACAAAGAAGTGAAACCGCTGTCGCCTACTCAATTTCCTCCTGCTTCATCACTTCCTCTCTCTGCCCAGCCATATCACTTTCTGCCTGTCTGTACAGACCTCCAGACCTCTATGGTTAGCTAGTAGCTAGCTCCACCCTCTGATCGTCAGGTAAGCTTTATTGGTACAAACAAGATACCACCATACTTTGGTCCCCCATTCAAGCTACACGTAGTCACACTTCTCTACACAAGTACTATACATTCTTAAGATCTCATCTTCTGACTGATGCCTGTTGGTCTCCTTCATGCTGCCTGGATACTTTGCATGGAAAGCTGTCAACTCTACACCTTCTCCTTGTTCAGCACACTGCTGAGAACACCGCCTGGAGCTCCAGTTCAGGTGGGAAAAACACTGAAACATCTGCTGTTAACCACAACGACTACTTCAAGACCCCTTCTTCTAGGCTTAACTGCTGCAGCCTACACCAGCACTGGGAAATTCAACCTCACCCATGAATAGCCTCAGTGACCTCCAGATGACTAATATCCAATATAAGTTAAAGGATACCGTAAGGAACAGAACAAAAAAGCAGCAGCTGGAGGAGAAAGAAGTGGGTTTGGGGTTGAGGCAGCACACTGTATAGACCTCTCAGTTTCACCTTTTTTAGCTGGTCAAATTTGCTGTTTTTTAAAGACCACATCAAGGCAGCGTACTGTAGGCTGGCACCCAGCCTGGTGCACACAGTAGGTACCAATGGAGTAGTCTCAATTCACATACAGGCCTCGCTTAATACTCTTTGCAACGCTTATTACAAATTTATTCTGTTATCTGTTTTCGTCTTTCTTTCCCTCATTAGCTTTCGGGTTACATAAAGGTCTGGACTTCTTTTTCTACCTTGGCAATCCTTGGGAGGTGTAAGCGCCTTGGATAAGACAGGAAAGGGTTAAATCAATACTGGCAGGGGTGGTTTAAGAATATCCATTTTCACTGCCAAAAGCTTTACTGCCTTTCTCTTCCTCAAAACGGATGCGGAGGGACGGATGTACCATACGATCCTTGACAAGGGAAAACGAACGATTGGACCAAGACTTAAAAGGTGAAGTTGCAACGTTCATCTGTTGAGTTGCGTGGACCTGCAAGTCAAGGCTGCGCTCTGGGACAACCTGCAGTATCTCCCAGCGAGTGGCCCAGTGATTGCACACAGAGGTGCAGAAGGTAAAAGCCTGGAGAGTCTTGAGGACCGGTGGGGAAAAGGAGCGAGGACCAACCTACCGCGACTGAGCTCCGCCCACTCCCGAGGGGGTGGTCGCCGAGTGGCTCCGCCCCCTCCCGCGGTCGCTAAGCAACCAGCCCCGGAAGTCGCGAGTCAGGAGCAGGCGGGCGCCGGGAGCTGGTGGAAGATGGCGGAGGGAGGACGCGCGGAGCCGGAGGAGCCGGAGAGGGGGTCCTCGAGGCCCCGGCCCCCGAGTGCGCGGGACCTACAGGTGCGGAGGCCCGGGGCGCGGCGGCGGGCGGGAGGCACGGGGCAGAGCCACTGGGTACCGCGCCTGAGCCTTGCCCGGACCCTGTCGGAGGAGGAGAATGATGGCTGGGGTCTCCAGGAGGCGCGCGGCGGGGTGGTGGGCGTGGAACCCAGGGCGCGCGGCGCACCGGGCAGCTGTGGGAAATGTCATTTTGCGGGGCGGTCTGGGTGGCTCCCGACTGATGTTGTCTGCCTGCTGGAGAGTTCCTATGGCCATCGCTTAAAAAGTAATTTAAAAATAACGCGTGCTGATCTTGGATGCTGTTTCGGATTTAAAGACTTACACATTAAAGGCAGTTTTTCTTCTTTTTCTTTCCTTATCAATAAGCTTGGCGTTTTTACAGGAGAGAGCTTAAAACAGTTCAGGCTGTGTTTGCAGCCCACTTGTAACAGTGTAACAGTAATAAAACTCGATAATGTTACAACGTCGACATTAGTCAACTGAACACTTGTCCATTAAATGCTACCTTATCAGATGCTAACACTAGCTCATTTTAGGCATTTTTCTGTGTTCTCATGAGATCATCGATAAAACTCGGCAATTAAACATGTGTAAGGGGTTATGGTTAAGAATAAATGAACCTGAATTTTCCAACCTTGGCAGAGCATTTTTAGTAGCCGGTCTTCATCTTTAACCAAACATACTGACTACTTGCTGTTACAACTTTGGGGAATTTGGAGATAAATAGGCTATCAAATCCATAAGTAGTACAGGATACTGTTGTATTATGGTATTAAGTATTTTGAAAGACCACGGACTTGAAACAGGCTTGTAAACTAGCCTTAATAGACCAAACCGATGTAAAGTTACATCGGTTAAAGTATTGATTGAGCATTGGTTCGCTACAGGTGACCCTGAAGCCACTTAACTAATTGTCTTAGTCAGGATCGCTACCACAGAGATGAAACACCACAACGTGGGGGGGAAACGGTTAACTTAGGTTCCCACATCACTGTTCATCCTCAAAAGGCAGTCAGGCTAGGAACTCAAGCAGGGCAGGGACTTGGAGACAAGCCTTAGAGTGTGCTGCTTACCTGCTTGCTCACTGTGGCTTGCCCAGCCTGCTTTCTTAGAGAACCCAGCCCAGGGATGGCACTACCCACAATGCACTGGGCCCTCCCCCATCAATCATTAAGGCCCCCCTCCTCCCTAATGACTCTAATTTTGTTAAGTAGGGGTAGTAACGGTGACAGAGAGATGCAGAGGAGTCTGCTGGGGGAGAGTGAAGACAGGGACAGTTTAAAACTTAAGACCTTGCCCTGATAGGCATCCGTGCCTGTGTTTTGCATGCACTAATCTTTCAACTGATCTTGACAGAAATTTCGTTAGGCATTTAAAGACATAAAAACTAAACTCAACGATGTTCAGTGATCCATCAGACATACACAGTAAGTGCCTAAGTTAAGGTTTGGATCCAGCTGAGAGAGAAAGAGGGGGTGTGTGAACATGGGAAGTAGAAGGAAGGGACAGATGATGGAATTATATTTTAATGTCAAAAGAATTATGATCTATGTAAGAACTTTTAATTCAGTTCTTAAGAGGTCAGAGCCATTCATTAGCATTTCTAGGGAAATTGCCTTTTCAGAAATCCACAAGTTGCTGCATCATCTGTGAGAGACTGGAAGAAGGAGGGATAAAAACAGTTAGGAAATGGGGTGAAAGCCTCTAGGTGCCCTGAGTGTGTATTTTAAATGTGTTTAGCCAAAGGTGTATGGAACCTATAGGCCCGGGGATGTACTATAGTGTTAGGGTGCTTGTTTTGTATGGATGAGGCTCAGCCTGGCTTCAGTTCCCAGCCTGAAAAAAAAAAATCAGGACTGGATGATTTGGCCTCAGTTATTTATTCTTCTTTTCCTTCTGAGGAAAAAATACACAGAGATAGTTACCTGGTGGGGGAAAAGGCTTGTTTGATTGTAGAGTGAGTGGGGGCCCAAAGATTATAATCACACCGATTGAATACCCACTAGGAGCATTAAGGAAATTTCTTTTGTTTTGCCTGTTTTTTTGAGACAGGGACTCTCTCCACAGCCCTGACTATCCTGAAACTCACAGTGGACACCAGGCTGGCCTCGAACTCACGGACATGTTCCTGCTTCTGCCTTCCAAGTGCTAGGATTAGAGGGGTTTGACACGATGCCTGAATGAAAAAAAAAATTGTTACTCAAAACAGCAGAAGTAGAGGGAGGAGAAAACTGTAATAATTACATTAACATTTTAAATTCTATTTCAAAGACAAATATATTTTTACTTTATTTCGAAAGTAAGCAGCTATGTATCTGCAGTGTGTGATTTTGCAGTATTGCTTTATAAGTGGTCGAAACCTATATTTAATTCATTGTCTTATTTTTCAGCTCTTTCCCCTGAACTTGATGATATTTATGTCTGATAGACTTTTAGGCAATACTTTTGAACTTGTTTCATGTTCCTGGATTTTGAAAACTACTAAGCAAAATTATATTGTGAGATTGATTTAGAGAAATTGACTATAGCATGAACTGTCTTCAGAAAGCCTTGGGAGCCTGGAGGAGAGTTACACAGGCCCAGAGGGGAAAACAGTGTCTTGCCAAACTCAGTTTTTAAAACTGTTGAATAGTTAATTAAAAGAATTATTGTAACAAATTTTCTCTGGCATAGGCAGTTTAATTAATTGAATACTATGAAACCTCACAAGTTAGTTTCTTTTGGAAAGGCAACATCTTTTGAGGCAACAGCCTTCATTTTTTAGTAGGAAATTGTTAATGCCCACTTCCAAACTAATGCATGTTCCTCAGCTGTCTACAAGTGTATTTCCGTCGCTAGCGGGTAACAAGCCTGTTGCTGTGTGTAGTTGGCCTTGGCAGGACTGTACGAAGAGGAAGTGAAATGCAAGTCTTCCAGGCCTGCCAGATCTGCAGCTCCCGTCTTTAAGAGCCCACGGACGCTGCCGCAACGGTGAGTGTTGCTTCCCGACAGCTACCTGCAGTAGCTTAGCGCACTGAGCCAATTTTAAGTCACTTTGAGGATTTCCTAAGTTAATTTTTTAAAAATAAATATGGAGGTACTATTCTAAAATTTTTATAGTCAATGAAAAAAAAACTTTTGAAGAAATCCCGTGGTGCCTGCTATTATCCTAAGCACCACATGAATTCTGTCTTGAATCCTGGAGCTTTAATATTTTTGTCCTTGCGCTCATTGAGCTCGATGGCATGTCCAGGCTCTCCTCTCAGCAGCACTCGGGTGCAGTCTTGTCCGCTGAGGGCCAGCAGGGTTCTCACCATCACCACGGGGGCTCTGCAAGTCCCTGGTCCCCACTGAAGAATCTGTCAGTTCTGAAGTCTCTGTGTGTGCTTTTGTACTGCCATGCCTGGTCTGACATGATTTCCTGGGATCTGTTTGTTGTCATTAAAATCTCTGGATGACAAAAAGAACAGACTAGAGGTTTAGAAGATAAGAATCACATTTATTATAGTATGAATATTTTTATTGTTTTTTTTTAGTATTACATTAGAGAGCAAGCTTGAATTTTATTACCTCTCATTCTCAAAAAGTATAATTTCATCAGAAGTAGAAAAATTCACTGGACACTATTTTTTTCACTTCACATATTTTTTTTGAAGGGGAGACAAAAATGATACATCTTCCTGTGCTTGAATGATAAAAAAAGTCCTTATAGTTTCTCCCCTGTGTTTTCCTTTACAAATGTCAAAGCCCGTAGGAAGTGTGACGGTTAGTCAGGTAAATACAGACTGAGCCTCTCCCTTCCTTCACCTGGGGTTAATGTGTCCTCATGGAGTCCTGCCTCACTCACGCATGCGCTCACTTCCTTCCACTCAGCTATCTGAAAGCAAATGACACCCGCTTCTAGACGTCATTGTGTACCCCTAAGAAGAATGTATAGAACCCAAATAACAAAGTATAGCTTACAAATTAACAGTGGCACCATGATGTCTTCTAGCCACTTTGGGGATTTGGGGACCCAGCTAGAGACTACTCATTTGACTTTTCCTGTGTTGAGTTTTGAATGTAGAAACTCTCTCTCTCTCTCTCTCTCTCTCTCTCTCTCTCTCTCTCTCTCTCTCTTTCTCTCTCTCTCTCTCGCTCTCCCTGTATTTAGCTCACCTCCATATTCTAAAATTTATTACATTCATTGTTTTAAAAAGTATACACCAGATGTCTCAAAATATCCTACATTCTAAATCACTGTTTCCTCATAATTAGATTCTTGTTAAACATTTTTGTCAAGATTACTAGATAAGTGATACTGTCTGCTTTTTATTATATCACATCAGGAGCCATATAATTCCAAGTTTTCCCACTCTTGGTGATATGCTCACTTGGTTAAGGTGCTGACCACCACATCACTCCATTGTCAGGTACAGTCTGTCCTTGTAATCAGCAGGTTGGTATCTCAGCATGATTTGAATATACTATCCTTTGACTTAGCGCTTACTTCTTAGATATATGAGTATATGTAGCTGTGTGTAATGTTTTAATTACCTCCTTAATGTATCCCCCCATTTTTAAAGTACTTAATGTGATTGTACCTGGGTTTTCCGCACTCAGTAGTTCATTGTTCAGCCTTTGACTCCCTAGCCTGAGCGCAGGAGAAGAACTTAACTTTGCTCTTAGTGCAGTAAACCTGATTTGGATTTTTGCAAGATTGACAAGTAGATATTTTCCTTGCGTTTCATGGGTTAATTCTGTGATCATGAGTTAAGGTTGTCCTAGGCTGCCAAGAGGTGCAAGCCATTTTGAGCACCCTGAAAATACTAAGATCTGTGGATGTGACTCAGTGGTGGAGTTTTGCCTAGCATGTGCAAGACCTTGGGTTCAATCCCTAGAACTCTTTCTTCCCCCCATTGGATGCATTTACTTATGCAATCCGAAAAGAATTTGTTGTTAGTAGTTTGATTTGGTAGTGCTCTTTTGTTTGTTCATTTGGGGGTGTCATGGACTAAACTCAGTATTGCACACACATTAACCATGTAGTCCTACCGCTGAGCTGTACCCCTCCAACCAGTAATGCTGACCTCAAGAATCATTTACCACTCAAAAGGATAAATTTCTGTAAAAGATTCGGAGGCTGTTTAATCACTTCAGGTACAGTGCGCACAGAGATCATCAGCAGTCTTTTCTGCACGTGACACCCATAGTTTTCACGTCATGCAGCTCCCTGCTTCACCTTCAGTGAGAACGTTTGCCCTGCTCACTGTCCCCATGTTTTGTTTCTGTAGGCCGCTGCTCTCTGTCTGTCCTCCTAGGGCAGTGTTAGAAATCAAAGTGGTTGTACTCTCCCTGTCACTTCTTGTGGTTTTCAGGGTGTCATATGCAGCCTAGTCAGGCCTGGAACTCACTGTTAGTCAGGCTACCCGCAGTCCTCCTGCCTCAGCCTCCCAAGGCTGAGATTTCCAGAGACTGCTAACACCACCACACCTGGCCCCTTGGCTTTTTAAGCCAGCTGCACTGGTTAGTTTCTGTCAGCTTGACACAAGCTAGAGTCTCCTGGGAAGAGCACTCCCCGGTGAGAGATTGCCTCTGGCTGACTGGTCTGCAGGCCTGTCTGTGGGGGCCCATGGGAAGGGCCCATGTGGGAGGTGCCATCCCTGGGCAGGTGGTCCTAGGTATAAGAACGTATGTTGAGCAAACCATGGAGAGCAATCTAGTGAGTAGCATTTCCCCACGTCTCTGCTTCAGTTTCCACCTCCAGGCTCCTGCCATCGCTCCCCTCAGTAATGATAACCTGTATGGTGTAATAAACCCTTCCATCAGCCAGTTTGCTCTTGGTCAGTAGAAACTAAATAAAACGCTAATATAGTTTCATTATCAAAAATATTAGACATAATGTGGTCTATGCCTTTAGCCTACAGAAAGTGTGTAATCTTTAGACCAACTTTCAGGCCAGGTTGACAGCTTTAACAAATTAATGCATGCGAGGCTGTGTGCCAGCAGCAGAACTTAGGACATGTCCTCTCCAGGTCATGATTTACGTAGCATTGTTTTGAGAATTAAATGAGATGGACGGTGTGCTATGCCTAGCATGGGCTTTAACCAGTCACTAAAATCGAAGTAAGCCCCGGGGGTCAGAGGCAGAGAGGCGTAGAAGGAAACATGAAGAAAGGACAGGAGAGTACAGGAGAGGCTGCGGAACGTTACAGCTTAGTGGAAGTGCAGCCAGGGTGAACCTCATGGGTATGTGACCCTGCTGTCACACAAGTCTACACTTAGGAGGGTTCCATTCCGAGTTAAGCGCTTGACTCCCTAGTGTGTTTTGAGTGAAGAGACTTAGATGTCCATTTGCAGTTGGCTCCATTATTATGCTGCATTCATTCAAGTCACTGAAATGCTTGTGTGCAGAAAGTTCATTCAGTGAAAAGGAGCCGGAGTGCAAGAGCTCAGCCCCATGTGTATGTGTGTGTGGGTGTCTCTTCATTAACCACCCCTAGTCTGTTTTCTCATCTGGAAAATGGGGATCGCTTAGTTATAAGAATGGTATGAAAATATATTTGCCCTTTGATAATATTAACTATTAATCTTTTGGGGGAAGTAGGAAAAAGCATATCCTTTTAGAAAAATCAATGTCAAGTTACAACAATGGGAGAAGAAGAGGCAGCCCAGTTTGGGTACCCTAAGGGACAAGACAACAGTAGGAGGTTACACTGGTACCCTAAGGGACAAGACAACAGGCGGTTACACTGGTACCCTAAGGGGCAAGACAACAGTAGGTTACACTGGTACCCTAAGGGACAAGACAACAGTAGGCGGTTACACTGGAATGAGGGAGAGAATGGAATTGCACTAGTGCTTTCTAAAACTTGGTTATAGAAACTTCCTGGCACAGAATACAGGGCATGAGTAGGAAAGAGAGTTTGGGGAGCTGCAGTAGATCTGTGCTTGCTGACGAGAGGCCTGCAGCATGCAACTTGGTTGGCCTTAGAACTGGTGGACTTCATTTATGCAGGATTGCTCAGTAGGCGCTTTATTTTTTTAAGGTCTTTACAAAGTTTAAATGTCAATAAGTTAGGGCCAGGCATGGTGGCATATGTCTTTACTCCCTACACTGGGGAGGTCAGGGCTGAAGGTCAACGTTAGCTATGTAGAAGTTCAAAGCCAGCTTCGTGTACAGGGGCTGTCTCACTCCTGCCCCAGGCAACCAGCCAAACAAAGTAGGAGAGAGCTAGGCATGATCATGTGTGCTTGCAATACCAGCACTTGTGTGGCCCAGGCAGGAGGACCATAGCCTGGGCTGCATGGAGAGAGAATGGAAGAAAAGATGTTTTTAAAGGGAGGTGAAATATTACCTTTGAGTCATTTATTGGAAGTTGCAATGGGAGTGGATAAATACTTTTTTGATCAAATGATTTTCAAAGAGGAGAACAGAAGGCAAGGGCATCGACATCTTATTGTGGAAAAGGGAAGAAAGGAAATTTAGTAAAACCAAAGCATGGTTGGAACCCCACTGCACAGTGAGGCTAACGGTGCCTCTCAGGAAAGTCAGGGAAAGATGAAGTTCCCGTGTGAAGTGAGAAAATGGAAGCGGGCAATGTCGTCACTGCTCCAGTTGTAGTGCCCTTGGTCCTCTGTGTCCACAGAGAACGGCTAGAGCTCATGGAGCACCCTCCGAGCTTAGGACACCAAGTACTCGATATGAAGACTTATTCCAAAGCTGCAGAGGCCTAAGAGTCTGACCAGCGAGTCAAAACTGGGACATTGAATCTCCCACCCTTGGAGATGGCTGTTTGGCTCCGGCAAAGATGCCGCTGCAGAGCAACGAGGAGAGGGCATTTCGTGGCATTGCCTAAGGGAAGAAATTAGCATTGGCCTCTCTTTCCCTTATGCAACACACAGTCAGTTCCAGACGGCTTGCAGCTCTGACTATAAATATCAGTGAGGCTGCCTGATCTCAGGGAAGGCCATAACAAACCGCTAAATCTTTTCCTGTGACCAGTTTTCCCAGGCCTTTGTCACAAGGCAAAGAGGCAGGATCATTCACTTTGGCAGATGGTTGAGACAGGGAGGGAAGAAGCTATACTTGGGGACAAAGGTGGCAGGAAGCTGTGCTGGCTTTGTTTGTCACAGTTCCTGAGGCCATGTGCTGTGCAGTCCCTCCTCTCCAACACTGCACTTATTTCAGAGACAGGCAGACTTTCGTCGTGCTTGCTGCACCCACCCCACACCACGGGTGTGCAGTGCGAGCCTGGGAAGACTGGGTTCTAGTGGACTCAGTGGCTCTGATGGGGTGGTGCCCCTCCCCACAGCAGTAGTGGGGTTCTGCTGGTGTGCACACCTGTGTCCAGGTAGCAGGACGTGAGAACTGCTGCTTCCTCTGTAACTTGGTTGCCAGCTTAGGAGAAAACCTTGAAGGGAACCTCTGTTGTAGTTTCTGCCATTGCTCTGTGAGTTAGTGGGAACTGGAATAGAAGGAGTGGGGAAATAAAAAGTGAACTCTGTCACCTTGTAGGAAGTCTCTATGTGTTACTTCATTGTTAAATTTTCTGATCTCCTTGAGAAAGATTAGGATAATCTTAGGTGAATGGAAATGTGTGTTTTGTAGCCTTTCTGAAGTTAGAGTCAGGGCAGATCTTAGTTACTACAAAGGGAATATATGAAGTTATTTACACGGAAATTGTAATGCACTAGGTCTTTCTGCAGAATAAGCCTTTGTGTCGCCATATGGGGCAAGAATAACCTCCACCTGTTGCCAGTGCCCCTCCCCGCAACAGGAGAAGAATCCTTAAGCAGTCACCCAGGGTCAAGGTGGGAAACCAGGACCCCAGTCGCCATGCTGGCGCTGAAATGTCAGGCTCCACAAACCCAGAAGGGATACAGACTCTCCCTGTTTTATATTTGCCTGAGTTCCGTTGTACAGTTAGATATCCTGAAGAGCTCAGTGTACTTCTTTATAAAGAAAAGTTAGTTCCTATGGCTGTGTGGCTTCTTATTCTAGAGTGTTTGTGCCTGTTCTGAGTTTTTATTCATGAGCTGTGCTGTTTAAAGGCTTTATTCAGGTGAACAGGAATGTGGTGGAGTACATATAGCTCAGCCTCCACCTGGGAACATTGTGAATGACCTCTTCAGAGAGGCAAGGGAGCACGGGGCCGTCCCTCTAAGTGAAGCCACAAGGTCTTCAAGTGACGACAAAGCTAAGGTCAGTGCTGTCTGTAACTGCTGTTTCTGGGAAGGCGCGAGCTACTTGGACATGTCTCGTGGTGACGCTTTTCTGATCTTTCTGGCCACATGGTCGAGAATGACTGCTCCATGAAACTTGAGTTTTAGGCTTTATTTGGCAGCAGCTGGGAAACTTCCTCCTGTCAAGCCTTGAGGTCATTTTAACATTTCCACGTTCTCCAATTCTGTAAGCAAAGTATGGAATTGATTTCATATGTGGAACAAAGTAAGGTTGTAACCTAAAGCACATTTGTCATGCAAATGGTAATTAAAAGAATAGCCATCTCTGCCCACAGTATCCTACCTGAGGACTATGTGTTCAGTACAGCAATATCAAAAGTGGGATCATAGCCTACTTGATGTAGGTAAGGTCAAATTGTGACTAGAGCTGACTTCCTGTAGCTAACAAAACAGCGTAAGATGGAGGTCATCCCAGGAAACGACACATGGACACAGTGCAGAAATGAACAGGTCATGGTGAAACTCGGCCACAGCAGATACATCTGCATCACGGCTCCTGCATCTGTGGCTCAGGGAATATCTTGGAAGAGGGAGCAGGAAGGTTGTAAGAGCCAGAATACCAGGAAGTCAGCTGTAAAAGTCCCCTAGAAGTGGCTGCATAACCAAGACTGAAACAATGGCAATTTCAAGGGGGTGTTAACATGGGATGGGGAAATCGCATGTGGTCACACTCCTAAGAACTACGGGCAACCCTTGACTGCTGGGAGAAGGAGGATTACCCTCTCCCAGGGATGACCTCTTGTTGGTTATCCAATGCAGAGTGGTCAGCCTGGTAACTATTTACACACCACCAATGAAAACATGTATTTACAGACATGTATGTATGTAACAATAATATGAGATATGTATTTACATATATGTATGTATGTAACAATAAGAAAAAAGAGGCTCTCAACTTGGAGGAGGGATGTGGGAGGGGCTAGAAGGGAGAAAATGATGTAATTTCTATTTCAGTTAAAACGTAAAAATGGAAGTATGGGTGGAGGGGAGGGGAGGGAAGTGGGAGGAGGGGAGAAGATGGAAATTTTTAATAAGAAAATTAAAACAATAAATATTAATTTACAAAAAATTTAAAGCCTATAAAATACATACAGAATTCTTTAACAATTTGTAACATTTATTTTGTGTGTGTGGTCATGTACACACAAATCCACACCCCACATGTGGAGGTCAGAGGACAGTTTGCAGGAGTCTGTTCTCTCCTTCTACTGTGTGGCTTCTAGTGGTCAAACTAAGTTATTGCACATTTCGAGTTACTAATGTTTACATGAAAAGACATTTAATTTCTCACATACACTTGCTTGTAACTTAATGGCTTTATTCCAGTGTATTTTCCTAGTCACTATGAATCTGGCCAATAATTTCTTGTCTAGTTTTGAAATCAAGTATCCAAATAACATTTTGACTGTAAGCCATAGTGAACTCTTAACCCATTTATCCTGTGTTCCAGTCATTTACAGGTGGAGGATACAGATTGGGCAGTTCCTTCTGTAAGCGGTCAGAGTATATCTATGGAGAAAATCAGCTGCAAGATGTAGGTACAGTCATCAAAATGTTAAGCTTTCACCTCTAGTTGATACTGTTTATTTCTCCTTCCTTAATTAATATTTGACACTATAAATACAGTTGTCTCTTATAGTTTTTGAAGCAGGAGTTAAAGAACCTGTGTGCTTTTATTAGCAATAATAATTTCTACTGCTATATTGGAATGTCTAACTTTTTTGGTTTTTTGTTTGTTTGTTTGTTTGTTTTGTTTTGTTTTGGAGACAAGGTTTCTCTGTGTAGCTCTAGATGTCCTGGAACTCACTCTGTAGACCACACTGACCTCAAACTTGAGATCCACCTGCCTCTGCCTCCTGAATGCTGGGATTAAAGACATGTGCCACCACTGCCAGGCAGAATGTATAATTCTCATAACGTTTTTTAAGAAATTGTATGCTTTCATAATATAGCATGAATTAAACTATAAAACATTTGAAATCACTATTTCTGTTGCCTTTGAAAATATTAAAATTATAAATTTATTTTAGACATTAACAGTTTCTTGGAAGGGTTCCCTTGCCCCTTGGCATGAATTGTTAAGTGGTGGAACTAAAGAGATTTGGGGCTGGAAGAGGGGTCTGAGTCACAGGTGCCAAGTGGAGTCTGTCTTCCTGCTGCTTATGCTCCTTCGTGAACTCTGAGAGATTGCTCAGCAGCCAGGCGCCACCCATGGGACTTTGATATTTGCAGCTATTATCAGAGTTCTAAGCTAAAAATAAACCTACTAAGTAAACACATGGTGGACCCACATGTTTAGCTTTGACTAAAACAAATATCTCTGTATTTTAAGATAAATTAATCAGATAGTAAGTTAGGAGATATAGCATTGAAATCTAATATTGTTTGGAGATAAATTCTTTTTTTTTTCCATCTCCAAAAGGTTCAGATTTTACTGAAGCTGTGGAGCAATGGTTTCAGTTTGGATGATGGAGAACTGAGACCTTACAGTGACCCAACAAATGCTCAGTTTTTGGAATCTGTTAAGAGAGGGTAAGATGAATTATTCTTATTCTCTTTATTATGTGGAATGGAATTGTTTTGAGTATGTGCATGCATGTTCCTGTGACTGCACATGTATGTATACACATAGATGTGGAGGTCGTAGGTCAGTCTCAGTGGTATTCCCTCACTTGCCTAGAACTCCCCAGGTAGGCTAGGCTGGCTGGTCACTGCCCCAGGGACCTGTGGCCCCGGTCCTGGGACACCAGTGCATAGCACCACACACAGCCTTGTCACAGTGCATAGCAGCCTGGCTACAGCGCGTAGCACCGCGTGCAGCCTTGTTACCTAGGTTCTCTGGAGATTGAGCTCAGGTGGCCATGCTTGTGTGGCAGTTATTTGACCAATAACTCCTCTTCCCAGGCCCTGTTTCTTTCTTTCTTTCTTTCTTTCTTTCTTTCTTTCTTTCTTTCTTTCTTTCTTTCTTTCTTTCTTTTCTTTCTTCCTACTGTTCTGTATACACTGCTAGCTTTCAAGAATTAGTAATTGTGATGTATTACATAAGTGACTTTGGGGAGATGGATCTTTGTAGAGAAAGGACATTGGATGATTGTACCTCTTTTAAATATGATGACACTATGGGCTTTGCTCCAAGAAGAAATGCCTTAATGAATTGAATAGCATCTATCTACCTACATATCTACCTATCCGATAAGCCTCTGTCCTGCTTACTGTTGGCAAGGTACCATGACAAAACACCAAGACCAAGGCAGCTAATAAAAGAAAGCATTTAATGGTGGTATACAGTCTCAGAGGGTGAGTCTGTGATCTGAGGACTGAAAGTATGGCTGTAGGCAGGCCTGCGTAGCCCTCAAACAGTAGCTGAGAACTTAACATCCAATCCATAGCCATGCGGCAGAGAGCCAGCTGGGAATGGCGTGAGCTTTAAACCTCTGAGCCCATCTCCTCCAAAGCCACACACTCTGATCCTTCCCAAAAGTCCTACCAACCAGGGACCAAGATTTCAAATTTGAATCCTTCCAGCTTTGTTGACTGCAGCAAACTTCTCTCTCTTGGGCACATTCCTCTCCATCTGCAGTTCTCTTTGGCAAATATCCCACACCATATCCTCAAGAACAAGGGATGAGCAAAGTCTCCTTTCTGAGAATATCTGTTAGAGGTTCTGACTAGCTGAGATCCATTAGCTCTTTCTTGAAAGATTTAGTAACACTGTCTTTGTTGTCCTATAAGAACAACTGTTCGGTAGTATAATCTGCTTATACACATCATTTCTCCAAAAGTTGACATATTTTACCTTACGTATACTAAATACAGGAAAGTAATTTTTATAGTAAAAAATGCCTATCAGTGATATTTACATTATTTCTTTAATATAAGTTTATATTTCAAATTATATATGCTTAATTCATACACTTTCTATGTAAATGTAACATATAAAATCACCATTGATGAAGTGTATGGTGTTGTCAGCCTAATTACTATAAATCACATTTCATTCAAGGATTTAATATGGGAGGTACATTCTTGGAAATGCAAGGGATCTTCAGAAATAAAAATATAAAATCCTCCAAAAATGCTTAGTTGATTTTTGGTTACTTATACGCTAGAAGTGGGCCCAGACATCATGAAGAAGAGAGTTGTTCCCCATGTCAGTCTCTGCACGCTCTGATTCTGTGTTAACTGTGATGTTGTCCTCGGGGTAGACCAGTCTTCTGTGGCCGTGCAGTCCACAGTCTCTCCCCTGACACTGAAGCATCTGCTGCTCACGGTTACCTGATAATCAGAAATACCTTTATCAATATCGGACTGCCTCCAGGATGGAGTTCAAAGCAAATGGTTATAGCCAGGGATGGTGATTCTGAGTATCCGTGACAAGTCCTTGTGTAGATAAGACCTCTCTGCAGTGCAGAGATATGAAGAATAAAGACCCTTTTTCCTCGCTGTTGGTGGAACTGTAAACCTGTACCACCACCAAGGAAATCTGTATGGAGGGTTCTCCAAAGACAGAAATCTGCCTACCATTTGACACATAGGATTCCTGAATAATTTCCTAAAGAACTCTAAAGCAACATACCATGGAGATACTTGTACATCCGTGTGTATAAAACACTGTTCACAATAGCTCAGGGACTGAGCCATCCTAGATATTCACCAACAGTGAATGGATTGAGAAAATGTAAAGATACGTAATACATTTCTATGAATTGGAAATAATGTTAGACAATACTAGCCAGGCTCAAATACTATGTGTTTTCTCTAATATGCATCATCTAGATTTAATATATGCATAGATATATAAATGTATGTATCTGTATATTAGTACATAGATCATGAATAGAAAGGGGATCATGAGAAGGGAAGAAGAGATCATAAGGTAGATAAAAAAGAGATTAATCAGTACATGTAGAAAGGAGACAGCCTATTTCCAGTAAAGAAGTGAAGGGCATAGAACAACAGTAAAAACAAAATACAGTAACTTGTGTATGCAGATGCCATAGTGAAATCTGTTACTTTCTGTACTAACCAAAAGCATTTTTTATTTATTATTCTTCTCTTACATATTACACCCAAACCACAGTTTTTCCTCCCTTTCCTTCCCCCAGTCTCCTCTCCTCATCTCCCCTCTGCCCCACATCCACATCCCCACAATCTCCCTTAGAAAATAGCAGGCCTCCATGGGACATCAACCAAATATGGCATAATATGCTACAATAAGACCAAGTACTTACCATAGCATCAAGGCTGGGCAAGGCAACCCAGTAGGAGGAAAAGGGTCCCAAGAGCAGGTGAAACAGTCAGCTCCCGTCCCTGCTCCCCCTGCTAGGAGTCTCGCAAGGATACCAAACTACTTAGCCATAGCACATATGCAGGGGACCTAAACCAGACCCCTACAGGCTCCCCGATCTCAGTGAGACACCATGAGTACTGGTCATGCTGGTCACTTGATTCTGTGGGCCATGTTCTTTTGGTGTCCCTGACCCTTCTGGTTCCTCCTATCCTTCCTTCACTTCCTCCAAAGGACTCCCCAAACTATGCCTAATTTTGGCTGTGGGTCTTTGCATCTGCCTCCATTTGTTTGTTGGGTGATGCCTCTCTGGTTTGTTTGATGACAGTTGTGCTGGCTCCGGTCCTAGAATACTCTGCAGGCAGGACAAGTTATAGGCTAGAAGTTTGGTGGCTGGGTTGGTGTCCCAATCCCTCCACTTGAAGCCTTATCTGGTTACAGAAGATGGCCAGTTCAAGCTCCAGGTCCCCCATTACTAGGAGTCTTTGCTAGGGTTAGTTACTCTCATAGATTGCATGGAATTCACTAGGTTTCCACCTTATTCCCAAAATGTTTCCTAATTCTAGTCATTTCTCCTAGTATCTCCCCCCACCCCCGATCACTCCTATTCCCAACTCCCATCTGTCCCCCATCTACCAGCAAAATCTATTCTATTTCCCCTTTCCAGGGACACCCTTGTATCCCCCTCTTGAGCCCTCCTTGTTACTTAGACTCTCTGGGTCTCTGGATTGTAGCATCGTTATCTCTTATTTTACAGCCAGTGTACACTTATAAGTGAGTACATACCATGCTTGTCTTTCTGTTCCATCAAGATGGAACTTGGAACAGATGAGTAATACTCCATTGTATATAAATGTACCACAGCCTCTTTCTTCATTCTTTGGATGGAGGTATCTAGGTAGTTTCTAGTTTCTGGCTTTTATAAACAAAGCTGCTGTGAACATGGTTGAACAAGTGTCCTTGAGGTAGAATAGAGCATCCCTTGGGTACATGCCCAGGAGTGGTATGACTGGGTCTTGAGGTAGATCAGTTCCCAATTTTCTGAGAAACCTTTATAGTGATTTCCAAAGTGGCTGTACAAGTTCGCACTCTACCAGCAGTGGGGGAGCATCTTGTTCCAGATCCTCGACAGCATGAGCTATTTCTTGTGTTTTTTTATCTTAGCCATCTGATAGATATAAGATAATCTCAAAATCATTTTGATTTGCATTTTCCTGATGGCTAAGAATGTTGAACATTTCTTTGTTTCTTGGATATTTGAGTTTCCTCTGTTGAAACTTCTCTGTTTAGATCTTTTAATTGGATTATTTAGTTTCTTGAGTGTTTGGATGAGTTCTGCCTCACTAGCCCCCAACTCCAGTCCCCCACCCCACCCCTACTCTGGTTCCAATCTTTGCCCAGTCTCAGAAAGCCCTTGAAACAGCGGCTCCTCTGGAACCATGCATGCAGGGTATTTAAAAGACCTCCTAAGGAGAGACCATGTAGTTTTCCAGTTCCATGTGGTTCCCCTTCTCCTCTCTTGGGGCCAGGAGACCATCCAGGAGCATTTTATTCATTAAATCTGGACTTTTAATTATTAATCCGGCTTGGTTTGATTGGCAGAGAGGTTTAATATGAGGGTACAGAAACCTTTCATTGAGTTCTTTTTATATTTTGGATATTAGCCCTCTGTCAGATATGGGGCTTGAAGATCTTTTCCCATTCTGTGGGCTGCCGTTTTTTCCTATTGACAGTGTCTTTTGCCTTACAGAAATTTTTCAGTTTCAGGAGATCCCATTTATCAATTATTGATCTTAGTGCCTGTCCTATTTCTGTTCTGCTCAGAGAGTCTCTTGCGCCAATGCATTCAAGACTAATCCCCATTTTCTCTTCTAGCAGGTTCAGTGTATCTGGATTTAAATGAAGTCTTTGATTCACTTGGACTAGAGTTTTATGCAGGGTGATAAATGTGGATCTGTTTGCATTTTTTTTACATGCCAATATTCAGTTAGACTAGCACCATTTGTTGACGAGGCCGTCTTTTTTCCATTATATATTTCTGTCTTTATCAAAAATCAGATTGCATAGGTATGTGGATTTATGTCTGGACCTTTCATTCAGTTCCATTGATCAACATGTCTGCTTTATGCCAGGCCATGTTTTTTTTTATTACTGCTGCTCTGTAGTACAGTTTGAAATCAGGGATGGTGATACCTTTAGAAGTTTATTTATTGTATAGGATAGTTTTAGCTATCCTGTTCTCCCCCCCCCCCCATGAAACTGAGTATTGTTCTTTCAAGGTCTGTAAAGAATTGTGTTGGGATTTTAATGGGGATTGCATTGAATCTGTAGATTGCTTTTGGTAAGATGGTCATTTTTACTGTGTTAATCCTACCAATCCATGAGCATGGGAGATCTTTCCATCTTCTGATATCTTCTTCAACTTCTTTCTTTAAAGACTTGAAGTTTTTTGAAAGACAGGTCTTTCACTGGCTTGGTTAGAGTTACCCCAAGATGCTTTATGTTATTTGTGACTATTGTAAAGGGTGTTGTTTCCCTGATTTCCTTCTCAGTCCATTTGACATTTTTATATCAGAGGGCTACTAATTTTATTTTTTTTCGGTTTTTCGAGGCAGGGTTTCTCTGTAGCATTGGAACCTGTCCTGGAACTAGCTCTTGTAGACCAGGCTGGGATGTGTAGCCCGGGCTGGCCTCGAACTCGTGATCCTCCTGCCTCTGCCTCCTTCGGCAAATCCTACCGGCATGCACCACCACAACCGGCCTGATTTTATTTTTTAAGTTAATCTTGTATCCAGTCACTTCACTAAAGGTCTTATCAGCTGTAGGAGTTCCTTGGTAGAAAATTTGGGGTAGAATTGATATGTACTATCATAACATCTGTGAGTAATGATACTCTGATTTCCTCTTTTCCAATTTGCATCCCTGCATCTCCTTTAGTTGTCTTATTGCTCTAGCTAAAACTTCAAGTACTGTATTGAACAGATGTTGAGAAAGTGAACAACCTTGTCTTGTTCCTTATTTTAGTGAATTGCTTGAGTTTCCACTTAATTTAACATTGACTACAGGCTTGCTGGAAATTGCCTTTATTATGTTTAATAATAATTGTGTCCCTTGTATCCTGATCTCTCCAAAACTTTTATCATGAAGTAGTGTTGGATTTTGTCAAAGGCTTTTTCAGCATCTAGTTTGACGAGCATGTGTTTTGTTTTTTTCCTTTGAGCTTGTTTATATTGTGGATTACATTACAGATTTTCATATGTTGAATCATCCCTGCATCTCTGGGATAAAGCCTACTTGATCATGGTGGATGATCTTTTTTATGTGTTCTTGGATTTTGTTTATGTATATTTCATTGAGTATTTTTGCATCACTATTCATGAGGAAAATTTGTCTGTAATTTTCTTTGTTGAATCTTTGTGTGGTTTGGGTATCAGGGTAACTATGCGCCCATAAAATGAATTTGGCAATGTTCCTTTTGTTTCTATCTTATGTAAAAATTTGAGGTATATTGGTATTAGCTCTTCTTTAAAAGTCTGGTAGAATTCTGTGCTGAAACTGTTTGGCCCTAGGTCTTTTTGTTTGGGAAACTTAATGACTGCTTCTATTTTCTTAGGGGCTATAGGTCTAGTTAAATTGTTTATCTGATCTTGATTTAACTTTGGTAAGTGGTATCCATTGAGAAAATTGTTCATTTCTTTTAGATTTTTCAATTTTGTGGAGTACAGGTGTTTGAAATATGACCTAATGATTCTTTGCATTTCTTCAGTGTCTATTGTTATGCCCCCCCTTTTCAGTTCTGATTTTGTTTGGATATTCCCTCTCTGTCTTTTTGTTAGTTTGGATAAGAGTTTATCTTGATTATCTCAAAGAACCAACTGTTTCATTGATTCTTTATATTGTTCTTTTTGTTTCTATCTTATTGATTTCAGCCCTGAGTTTATTTCATCCAGTCTACTCTTGGGTGTTTCTGCTTGTTTTTGTTCTAGAGCTTTCAGGTGTGCTGTTAAGTTGCTAGTATGAGATCTCTGCAGTTTCTTTATGTAGGCGCTTAGTAGTACATGCTGTCCTCTTAGCGCCGTTTTCATTGTGTCCATAAGTTTGGGTTTGTTATGATTCATTTTCATTGAATTCTAGGAAGTCTTTCATTTCTTTCTTTATTTCTGCCTTGACACAGTAGTTGTTCATAAGGAGTTGTTCAGATTCCTTGCGATTGTAGGCTTTCTGTTGTTTCTGTTGCTGTTGATATCCAGCTTTAATCCCTGGTGGTCTGATTGAGTACAGGGTGTTATTTCAATTTTCTTGTATCCTTTGAGACTTGCTTTGTGACCGAGTATGTGGCACATTTTGGAGAATGTTCTGTGAGGTACTGAGAAGGTATATTCTTTTGTGTTTGGGTGAAATGTTTTCTAGATATCTGTTTGGTCCATTTGAGTCATAATGTCTGTTGGATCCATTATTTCTCCGTTTAGTTTTCCACCTGGGATGTCCTATCCATTTGTGAGAGTGGGGTATTGAAGTCTCCCATGATCAGTGTGTGATGTTCAGTGTGTGATTTAAGCTTTAATAACTTTTTTTTTTACAAATATAGGTGCCCTTTTGTTTGGGACATAGATATAAGGAATTGAAGCATCTTCTTGGGGGATTTTTCCTTTGATAAGTATGAAATATCCCTCTCCATCTCTTTTGATTAATTTTGATTTTGCATTTATTTTATTAGATATTAGGATAGCTACATCATCTTGCTTTTTTGGTCCATTTGTTTGGAAAATCTTTTATTCCAACCCCTTGCTCTGAGATAATGTCTGTCTTTGAGTCAAGGTGTGTTTTTTGTATGCAACAGCAGGATGGATCCTGTTTTCATACCCATTCTGTTAGCCTGTGTCTTTTATTGGGATATTGAGTCCATTGATATTGAGAGATATTAATGTCCAATGATTGTTAATTTGTGTTATTTTATTGTTGGTGGTGGTGGTAGTAGTGGTAATAGTAGTAGTAGTAGTTGGTGTGTGTGTGTGTGTGTGTGTGTGTGTGTGTGTTTCCCTGTTTTGGAGGTTTGCTGGTGTAAGATTATTGCCTGTGTTTTTGTGGTTATTAACTTCATTGAGTTGGCCTTCAATCACCATGGAAATTTTTGTTAGCATGTAGCTCATGATTTAATTGCAGTCATCCCAGTGGAGTAGTGAGTGTGTTTTTTTAAACAATCTTAACTAAAACTTTCTCTCATCCTTCTAAGAGAGATTCCCCTGGAGCTTCAGAGACTGGTCCATGGCAGCCAAGTGAATCTGGATATGGAGGATCATCAAGACCAAGAGTACATAAAACCCAGATTGCGATTCAAGGCTTTTAGTGGAGAAGGACAAAAACTTGGAAGGTAAAATTCCTCTAGTGAGAAAAATACTTTTTTGCTCAAAATGACATTTCATTGAAAATAAGAAATCAAAATGACTTGTGAAGTAAAAATTGAAATACAATCTATAAATACCTTCCTGCTGGAATTAGGTGTGCAACTTGGCTAATAATGTTAGTAGCAAGTACCCAGAGATCAGTCCTCCTTATACTCATAAGCTCATCTGATACACACACTGCTCTTGCAGAGGATCCGAGTTTGGTTCCCCACACCCATCCCATGCAGCTTGCAACTACCTGTAAAAGTCCAGCTCTAGGTATTCATTGGCACCTGCACATATGCCCACATTGCCACATAGACAAACATGCGTATAATTAGAAATGAAAATAAATTATTTTTAAAAGCAGCCCTTTAACATATGGATACTTATTACTCTATTTTAAAGTAACAGTAATTTGCCCAAGGTATGCTTGAGCTAGAGAATGACTAGAACCAAGTTCCAACCCAAGCACTCTGGGTGCGCACTTTTCCCTACTGTGCCATGTTCTCCTGTTTGTTTTGGCCGCTTTCATGTAAGTCTATAATGCATGGTGCTTTGAGCATATCCCCTGCACACACTGCCCTCCTCCCTCTCCTATGAGTCCCTCTTGTCCGGATTTGGTTCTAGGCGTTTTTCTGCTCTTTGTGGGTGTGTTCTTTCATTTCTGCTTCCAGTCACACAGCTTCAAAAGAGAACCTGGCTGTGTTGCTGACTGGAGAAAGCAGTGACCATGTCACCCCCCAACTTCAGTGGTGTATCTGCCGTGAATAAACTCTGAGATGCTGCAGCAGGAGAGTGTGCTTCAGTTCCCTGCACTTTGGAAACAGCCCTTCGGTTCTGGCTCCAGCTCCAGCGCCACAAAGCTGCCTGCTGGGCCACACAGCTAATCCTAGCACTAAGGAGATAGAAGGTCACCCTCTGCCTTCTACCCAGTCTGCAGCCAGTCTCGGGTGTACACTCACTCTGTTGCTAGCCTGGGCTACGAGAGGTTGACCTTGCCTCAAAGTGGAAATAGGAAATTGTTCAGTTTTAATATACAGAAAATTAATACCAGTGTGTTAATATGATGTGACTCAGTATACATAAACTCATATTTAATCAAATAATACATTTTCTAAAGTGAAGAATTGCACATAACATTTTACACTGGACATTTATATCAAGAACTATATTAAGGTTTGATCCCTGGCACCAAAACTTAATAAGAAAGGAAAGAAAGAAAATTGAAACTAAAAAACTATGAAGACAGCAGCTTCACAGTTCTCACTTCCTAAGAGCTCCAGCAGCCTCTGAAGTACAAAAAGGAAAATAATCCAGTTTTGTCCTCTGGAAGTAGTCTAATTACAAAGAGCGTACAGGAGAAGTTAGCCAAGTTTTCTTGTGATATACAAGTAAATAGAAATAAGAAAGTCGTGGGTGACAGCTGTATGTTTACAAATGGTAGCATACCGAGTTGAGTAGGCGTTGAGCCCAATAGTCTTCTGCTGTCAGGGAGAACCAGACGTGACCCTGGCCGAGGGTTGTCAGCTGTATGATGATAAATGATGAAGCTGGGATAGATAATCTTTGTGTCCGTCTGTGTCCTGCCGAGTGGAGAAGATTCTGCATGCCACTCGGTCATGCGGCACTGAATCTGAAGTCGGTTCGAGTTGGTCCCCAGTTCTCAGGGATGCTCCTGTCTGATGTGCAGCAGCCCCTCTGACCTGCCTTCTCTTTCCTGCTAGTCCTGCTGCTCATTCAGTGCTCATCTTGCCCCAGACTCTGGAGCAGGCGGTGCTAGGCCCCTTTGATCCCATGGGGCTGATCCCAGGCGCTCCAGCTCCCTTCCCTCGGCCTCTCTTCTATTCCCGCATCACAGGAGCTCCCTGCTCCCTTCCCTCGGCCCTCATCTATTCCCGCATTACAAGCTTAAGCACATTTCCTTGCTTGGCCTCAGAGTTTCTCAGGCCCATGGTGATGGTTTTCATGATACTGTCAGATTCCTGGTTCGTTCCTGTGAGTTTCCAGCTGTCTAAGGAAAACTCAGCTCAGATCCTTTTTTCTTGCTTTCTTAAAAGTCTTTTTATATCTCTTAATTTCTCTCTTTAAAAAGTCTTTTAATTAACCTTAAAAATATAAAGAGT
Organism: Arvicola amphibius; assembly: GCF_903992535.2. Lineage (NCBI taxonomy): Eukaryota > Metazoa > Chordata > Mammalia > Rodentia > Cricetidae > Arvicola > Arvicola amphibius. Next base: position 114,517,825 of record NC_052057.2, read on the forward strand.
CTATGACAATGTGGCTGCAGAGATGACTCAGTGGTTGAGGGTTCGTGCTGCTCTTACAGAGGACCTAGTTTGGTTCCCAGTACCCATTTGGGGCAGAGTACAGCATCTCTAACTCCAGATTCAAAGGACATGATGCTTTCCCTGGCCTCCACAGGCACAAGGCATGCTCATTATGCATAAATATAAATGTAGGCAAAACACTTGTACACAGGAAAATCTTACTTAAAAACTTACTGTAGTGTGATGGTTGACTAAGGGGGAGCTTTGCTGTGCACTGATGTTGTCCCAGCGATCATGAGACCGTAGCAGCAGGATTAGTTCCAGGCCAATCTGAGCTACAGAGTGAGACACTGCCTTCAAAGAAGGGAGAGTGACTTTGAAAGTGAACACTGAATGTAGCAATAAAACCACAGTGCCTGTTCACCGGTAACAAACTTGACATGGGACAGCATTCTGGTCAACCTCTGACTCAGCTTTTCCATTGATATGGCTGCCGCACCTACTCCCTCCATTCCAGTTTATCAATAGCTCATTTCCGCACACGTGTTTCTTACAAGGAGACACATTCAGGTGCTTTCTACTGAGGTTCCCTTCCGCTGTATACTAACTTTTTATTTCAGAAGAAGCTCGCCTGCCTACTCAGAATTTTTCCTAGAAGATACTAGATGATAGAAACACCATTATGCAGCAACTTTCTCCTTTCTCAGTAGGTCCCTTTTTCAAGTAGTGTAGCAACCTAACTTGAAGAACCCTTGTATCTGACGAGGTTAATCTGTACAACAGAGCAGTATTCTCTCACCAAACAAGGACGCAGGCCAGAAGGGATGGCTGACCCAGGGTCACGAGGCAGGTGGGTGAGGTGAGTGTGCTGTGCTATGTATCATGTCTGTGCATGGCCACTGGTGAGGAGAAAGGACATCTGGGTAATGAATTTATTTCTCACAAATAGCTTGGAGCTATTTCTCTTTTACAAAGCAGTATCTACTTGAGTCAAATGTTTTAAAAATTGCTTTAACAATGTTTTAAAGTATCAGTTCAGTTCTGATTATGTTAGCAAAATTAACTTTTCAGTTCTTTGTCCTAGACATCATCCTGAGGACTTCATGGGATAGTAAATGCATTACAGAATACAGTCTTACAGAATTATACTAGGTTGATGTTCTTCCTCCGGTGTATCTAGTTAGAGCATAGTTGGGATTTTGGGCATGCTGACATTAAGTCTCTGGTTTCTCGTTTCTCCCTGAACTGTGTGCTAAACAGTATAAGGAAAGTTCAGAGATGGAGTTGGAGAAAATGCAGCTAGGCTTCTGAGATATCTGGGATTAATAAGTAGAATTAAAGAGGCCAAAAGAAGTAGAGAAACAGGAAGGAAGCTGTGGTCTTGCTAGGGAAGTCCTCAGAGGAGTCATGGCACAACAGACTGCAGAGCTGAGGCTCGGCAACCTTCGGTGTGTCCTGTGTCCTGTATACTCAGTGTGTGTTCTGATTCTTACATTCTTCCTTCTTAGCCTTACACCTGAAATTGTCAGTACTCCTTCTTCTCCAGAAGAAGAGGACAAATCAATACTTAATGCAGCTGTTCTTATTGATGATTCTGTGCCCACCACAAAAGTTCAGATTAGGTTGGCAGATGGAAGTCGTCTGATCCAGAGATTCAACAGCACCCACCGGTGAGCTGCTCCCCAGCCAGGGGTCTTTTGTTCATCTACTGTTGCTCATTACAGAAAACTGCCGATGTTCTTTACGTTTTCACAGTAAGCTTTTGACAGAAGAATAGTTAAAAGGATAGTAACGACCTATACACTAGGTGAAATTGATGAAATTGATGGTAATATTCGTGGTAAATTATCCTATTAGTCCAAGTTTAGACAACTCCAAATATATTAGCTGTAGTTTTGCATTGTAACTAAAACTACATCAAGTGGACTCAGGCTCAAGATAGTAAGAATCTATTGGAACTTTCTCAGTTAACGTATTAGTCATCATAACCTAGGATGGTGGTACACACCTGTTTCCATTGTTTGGAAGCTCAAAGCAAGTACATGTTTAAAGTAAATCTGAGCTACATAATAAGGTATATCTCAAACAAAAAATAAGTTTATGAAATTCTAATCAGAACTTTCTGTTTAGCAACCTCATCTTGTAAATGCATGGTGTAAGTCATTTGTGTTGTTGGTACAGTATTCTCTAATAGGCTGTCTCATTCTCTTTAATGCTCCCTTGAATATAAATATTTTCCCTGCACATAATAGTGTGTTCATTGTTCACTGGCTATAAGACCCTGATGTGCACTTGTACCGCCTGCGTTACTCTCTGCAGTACAGTTGGCGCTACTGTACCGTGCGAGCCGGGCAAGGGCCTAGAGATTAAAGGAACATACAAGAGACACGGGTCATTCGTGAGAAGAGAATGCCAAATGCCTTTTATTCAAGCTTAGAAAAAGCCATATATACCTAGCTGCTGCACAATGGAAATCCCCCCAAGGCAGGTGGGGACATGCATGTGTGTATGCATGCGTGTGTCTTTCATAGTGTTAGGCTTATCCTGCTCACTGCCCACACAGATGGCTTAGAGGCATAGGCTACCAACAGTTTTTATTTTGAAAACAACCAGACTTGATTTCTTTTAATATAACAATATTGTTAATCCTTATTTTATACATAATTCACTTAAAGATTGTTTTTGTTTTATTACAAATGTATACTCCAAAATTATTATTTTTCTTTCATAACCTGATGAACTTTCCCATCAAAATAATTAAATAAAGTTATAGCACCTTTAAACAAAAGTTGGGATTATATGATTTTTTGTGAGGATGATTTTAGCTAAAAGTTTACGTCGAAATGTGCCCTTGCTACAATGAACGTTTTACTTATTCCTTCAGGGTCCTGGATGTCCGAGACTTCATAATACAGTCACGTCCTGAGTTTGCAACAACAGACTTTATTCTTGTGACTTCGTTTCCGAGTAAAGAGCTAACAGATGAAAGTCAGACACTACAAGAAGCAGATATTCTTAATACTGTGATACTCCAACAGCTAAAATAGTATTGTTCCAACCCATGTAGGAATAGGTAATGTTGTCCATATTGGTAAAATACTTCCAGCATAAAAACAACCAAATTATTTTTATTATTCAGATAAATCCTGTTTTTGCTGTTGACCTGTCTTCCAGTATTTGTCTAGATAAATTTAAACCATGGATAGATCTTTGAATTTTTGAATGTTTGAATTTTTAGTTGCAGGTCAGGCTTATGTTGATTGATAGCTATAAACATCTAGGTCAACAATTTATTATGTGCTCAGTGTTAATGTAATAATGTTTTCAGATGAAGTGGAAAGAACCTCTTTTGGTAAATGCATTTGGTGAAATTTGCACTCAAGTTTTTTAATGCAGCAATGACCAGTAACCAGAAAGGATCCCTTTTCTGTAATATATACCAGTGTCTGCTCTGAGTTTGAAATTGTTTGATCATAAAGTAATTAAGATTTTGCATATTGTTAATTTCTACATGTCGTTTGAACTATGTTAGTATCACAGAGTATATTTTGTCCTTGTATTTTATAAAATTACAATTATCATATTTTAGTAGGTCATCCTACTAAATGTAAAGGTCATCCGCTCTTGAGAAGATGGGATAAACAGAACTTTAAAGACATTGCAGTCCCATCCAGGCCTGTCTTGATCACATTCATTTTCATCCAGCATTTTAACAGGGATCTGCTACACTAGAAACATTATTGTAGGTGTGCAACACAGAATGTGTTCTTCAGCATGTGAACTCAGTCTGAGAGGCTGGAGCAAAAATTGCCAGCAAAATGTTAGTGTTTCCCTTGTCCAGGCACGTCTTGAGCGATGCGGGCAGTATCGAACAACGGGAAAGCTTGCTTTCCCGCAGATACCATTCCGTCCTTAGTCACCATTGCTGAGCACTTTTCGGTTGCTGATGTAAGAAAATACAGAGCTTGTGACTGAAGTAGCAGAGATTTATTATCTTAAAAGTATGTAGATCGGATATTGAAAACGAGTTTCTCTGCACTAGAATTAAGGTGTCAGTGGGACAGCATGGAGACTCTAGAGAATCAGTGGCTGGCTGCTGAGCCTCCAGGGGCCACCTGTGTTCCTTACCCGTGGTGCTCAAGCTCCTCTGACAGCCAGCACTCTCACCTCCCTGAGCCTTCTGTAATTACAGTGTGCTCTGGACAGGGTGCACAGGCGAACCCAAGCTCATTGCCTAGCGTTAACTTTGTGTGACCTTAATCGTCCTTCAGGGTTGCTCTTTTCCACTTCAGTTATACCTTCTTGGGAGTGGGGGAGTTGATATAGTTGCTTACCATGGCCCACATTGTCTCGGAGATTCATCTACCAAATAAACTCACCCCATTCATCCACAGGTGCTCGGAAATCTCAGCATATCACTTCAACTCACTTGCCTGCATTTCATTGGTTTCAAAAGTCCCAAATCTTGTTAAGATGACCTAAATTAAGTGGAGATTCATCTCTGCCTATGGCACTAAAAATGAACTATCTGTTCAGAGATAAATGTCAGGACAGCTATAGAATAAGCTGTAAACACTGATGTGTAAAAGCAGGCGAGCCACTGTTCCGAGAAACCTGCGAATCCAGCCAGGCCTTCCATCAACATCTAAGGCCCAACATTAACATATGGCTCTTGTAACTTAGTCCTTTGAGTTTTGCCTGTCTACATCACCTTCCTTTCTCAGAAGCCACACAGCTTGTTTTTTCTTCTCATATTGTGCTGTGTGCCTTTCGTTTTACAACAGCAGTGATCTGTGAAAAAACTCACGGGTTGCCTGTGTGTCATGGAGATTGGCTCCATTAAACAGGAAGCTCTTCCAAGCATCTTTCTATAATAGAAATAATCCCATCTCTAATTTTTAGTTCTTCAGAGAAAACAGAACTGTGTCATACCCTTGAGAGCCTTTTGCGTGACTGAATATGCAAACCAGTTTGTTACATGTGTGGTGTGCTGCCTGTGTGCACATTTGGATGTGTGTCTGGGAGAAGCCTGAATTGATGTTGGGAGGTCTTCCTCAGTCTTTTTCCGCCTTATTCATTGAGGCAGATCTCAGTTAAACCCAGAGTTCGCCACAGCAGTTGCTGGCTAGGCTGTCTCCACCTTCCGAGTACTGGAATTGCGGGCGCCCATCCTACCCAGACAGCCTGACAAGCACGTTACCTACTGAGCCATTCCAGCCCTTTGTGTTAGCTGAGGGTTGTGCACCCACACCCTCGTTTTTCTGCTTTAGGCTTTCCTGACAGTGATGTCATTTGTAAATTGCCTTTCTAGTGTCTGTCATGAGGTAGGCTGAGAGCTCCGTAGCCCTGGTTTCTTCTATTACCTTTCCACACAGTGTTTCTGTTTCCTATCAAACTTTACTTCGGCCAGGAAGAAGAAAGCAGGTTAAAGTTTAGTCTCAAGCTTCTCATGTCCAGCCCTGCTTTGCACATGACTGTACAACTCAGCTAAGCTTGAGTTTCCAATAGTGCTTCCTCGTGCTCTGAGCCCTCAGCAGCACAGCCTTTAATGTCACCTCTTCTAAAGACTGCTCAGCCGTCTAGACATTCTCTGGGGACGTAGGTTTTCTCTACCAAGTCTGAGCTCCTTCCAAGCCTTCTCCAGCGCTAGCCTGTCTGCTAACAGTCTGAGTAAGGCAGGCTGGGCTCTTCTGTCACCGTCCTCAAAGCTGCCTAGCCTCTGCCCTGAGGCTGTATGTGATCCAAAGCTGGGATTGTTGCCACCTCCTGGTTGGCTACAGTGTGCTGTAGGGGACCTAGAAGTCTCTGGTTATTGCAAGGAAGCGAGCTGGGGAGTTTTGTTTTGTTGTTGTTTTGTTTTGTTTTGTATTTGAGACAGGGTCTCACTGTATATTCCTGGCTGGTCTGGCACTCTAATAAGTATAGACCATGCTGGCCTTAAACTCACAGAAGTCTGCCTGCCGCTGCTTCCTGAGGGCTAGGATTAAAGGTCAGAGTGGCCAAAGAAGACTTCAAGTACTAAGACTGTGGCTACAACATTTCTATGCAGAATTTTTCTCAATCACATAGAGAAAAAAGATTCTCCCTAACAATACAGGCCCAGCCCTGCTCCTTTGGCTTTGTTAAACACAATGTGGGTAACAGCTGTAATTCAAAAGATTACCAAGGCCAGCTGTGGGCACACATACCTGATACCACCACTTCAGAGCTAAGGAGAGACCACTATGACCTAGGGACCAGCCTGGGTTACAAGTGTGAGACTTTGCTAAAACAAACAAAAGCAGATAAACTTTCACATGGAGCAAATCAGGGTGGGCAGGATGGAATCAGCAGATGGAGCAGGAGTGAGGAGACCAAGCCCAGACCCATGGAGACCCTAGCAGGCATGGTGGCCTCCTCCAGTGTCAGGATCTCGCAGGCAGACGTGATCTCTGCACCACAGGGCTGATTAGACTCACTGAATGGGATAGCTCCAGGTTAAGGAAGAGGCCCCCCTTCAGTAAAGAACAGGGTGAACCCTGTCAACTTCAGTCCTCTAAGCATACACATGGGCTTGCGTACTAGAATGTGTGTGTGTGTGTGTCCCAAACACTTACGCACGTGCACACAAGTGGACTAATAATACCTTAGTCATTGTAAATAATAGGGCATTGCCTGTATTAAAACAGGAAAAAAAATGCCCAAACCTTATAAAATAATTTGAATTTTTCTTGTAGTTTTTTTAAAATCAGTTGTGTTAAGTACCTACAAATGCAAAAAAAAAAAAAAAAAAAAAAGACTGCCATTTTTGCGTGTCCAAAAGACAGAAGTGTCTGTTAGGACAGGAGCTGAAGGCCCACGTGATGATGACCAGTCCTCCAGTCCTTTCACAGATAGTACAGGCTTCATGGAGAATCTGTTCATACTGTAGTACTGTAGCATTTTATTTATTTATTTATTTATTTTTATTAGATTTTTTAAAAAAATACCAATCCAAGTTCCCACTCCTTCCCCTCCTCCCATCTCTTCCACACACCCTCTCACCCCACCCTATCTAATCCTCAGAGAGGGGAAGGCACATTGCCCTGTGAAAGGTCCAAGACCCTCCCTACTATATCTAGACTGAGCAAGGTATCCACGCAAACAGAATGGGTTCCCAAAAAGCCAGTACAAGAAGTAGGGATAAATCCTGGTGCCACTGCCAGTGGCCCCTCAGTCTGCCCCAGCCATGCAGCTGTCAACCTCCTTCAGAGGGACTGTGACATTTTAAATGGATCATCAGCATAAAGCAAGGTGGCGCACTGAGCAGTCAGACCACTGTCTGGGGACAGTTGTTTTAGATGATGATGTAATGTAATAAAAAATCGTTTGCAGTATCTGCTTACAAATAATGTTTTCATTCAGACTCATTGAATATGCTTTTTAAAATTTGCCTTTATATGCAGCTTGATTTCAGTGGTTTACTGGGTTGCTTTGAACTTTATATGGCTTAATTGCCCCTTGTTTGGGGGCAGAGAAGGGCCTGAAGTAAGGCATGGTCACCTGAGTTTTCCATGCTTGTTTCTGTTTTTATTCTACTACATGAACAGATTCAGGTACCTCCTGACTGTTTGCCCCTGTGTATTTCTGAAAACATTTGCATAAAGTGTATTATATTAAGATGCATTCAGTTTTCCCTGTAAGAGTTTGTATCCATGTTGATACATACATCTTTGGCCAGTAGTGCCAAAAGCTGAAGAAGTTTTTATAATCTGTAAAATATTTAGTGTTTCCCTGAATTTCAATTAAAGAGTTTATAAAAGAACTGCTGCATATGTAAATGTGTTGTTCACAAGTCTGTGTGCATGTGTGTGTGCATGCATGTGTTTATATAGCCCGGAACAATGACCATGTGACTTACACATGTAGCTTCGCAGTTTTGCCTCATAAAGACCACAGAGCCGCAACCTAGAGGCCATGGGGAGAGTCTTCTTCAGACAGTTCAAACTTAACGGCCTCTTTTCCTTTAGATAAATGCTTTTCCGAGAAAGCAGGAAGACTTGGGGTCACTCTACAGCTACCTAGAGAGTTCCTCGAATGCTGCAGTTGACATCAGAGGGAGCTCCTAACAGGAAGGACACCAGAAAGAAAGCTAGCAGTCACCACCATTGTATGATAGATGACACTCCCATTCATTGCAAGATCAAATAAATGACTAGTAATTCAGTAGGGTGGACTTAAAGACCTTGCACAGAATTAGCAACACAATTCTTTTTTCTGTTGACAAGCTAAGGATTGTATGCTGATAAGCAGCACAAAAAAGGTCAAGAGATTAAAGGCGGGTTAAAGACTAATGCTAAAAAGAAATCTCACACTAGCTCAGAATTGAATATAATAAAGGGTTATTTATTTAGGGGTAGAATCACAGATCACAGTCCTCTGCTCGAACAGGGAACAACAACCAAATCCCAAAGCCAGAAGAGAAGGCGATGGTGCATTTTACATCAGCATATATTAGTGTAAGAGGCCACACCCAAGTGGGCAGGTAACTTAAAGGCTATTGGCTATAGGAATTCCTACAGCACCTCCCCCTTTTGTTTAAATGAGAGTTCTAAGCCTAATACAAAATTATATACAATAAGAACAGATATCAGTTATAAAAATAAGAATTACAACCAGCATAAACAATATCAAGCAAGAAGTGTGATAAATGTTTCAATAATTATCCTATCCTAAGGAGTTTTAAGTCTTGTATTATAAATAACTTGGCCAAGTCATGAGAGGAAAGTAACTACAACTATCTAGTCTTCAACCCCATCAAAGACCTGAGAAGGGAAATATTACTTGAATAAACAGGAAGTGCAATCAAGCAACTTCCAAAATGTGCAACAAATGACAGAGACACCCGGCTGCCTGGGCCATCACTCAGAGTCTCATTTGCAACGTTGGAGCAACCAACTCTGGCTAAGGCCTAGAGTCACTGACAGACCACATTAAGAGGCAGGAAATTTTTCAAAACTGTCTTACCCTGTCTTGGCAAAATGTACAGTCTTTTCTTGTATCCTGCTTGTCCTGTCCAGACACCACGCATTTTGTCAGTGGTCAATGCATGGGCAGTTCCTTGCCCAAAGGCCAGTTTTGCCAAAAAGAAAACAAGCTCCAAGTGGAGTGTCTTCAGTACTCAGCATTCTCTCAGGAATTGATTGATGCTGCCAGGAACAATCCTGTCTCACGTTGACAGAACCCTAAGTTATTTAAATGCCATATTCTAAAGCTCTTTGAAGTGGTTGAAGATTACTTATCTATGTAGAATACAATCTCCATGTATCTGAATAACTTGATTAGTCTAACTATAAGTGTGACAAACATGGATGACTATTGACCTATAATTCTTAATACCTATATAAATTAAAAACTAAGATGTCATATTAGAATATTAAACAATCTTTGAACAGCTGTGCAGCAAATGAGGACAATGACCACAAAATGTAAACAATGTATAAGTGTCTTGATCAGAGGTAGAAATGTATATTACAATATGATAAATATATTCTAAAATTGTATCAATATACAAAATGTCTTAAGCAGAAGTATAAAAATGCATGCATACAATATAATAAAATAACTGCCTAGGTATACAAATATTGCAGATGAAAATAGGAACATACTAAATATAATTTAAGTTTGTATCGATGTACAAGAATCGATACCAATATAAATTGCCTATAAATAATAGCTCAGAAGTATTCACTATTATTATTAGTGTGAGTAAGCTCACACTAATCTATTATCCCATCCACTTTCCCCTCCCTTTTTAAGAGACCCCTGAGCTTAAATAATTTCCCCCAACCCCCAACCCTATAACAATTATAATCAACCCCTAAATGATGTCCCTAACCCTGAGAACAAACTTTGTTGGGAGAGGGGACGTCATCTTCTAGAATTACTTCCAGCTGTCATGGGGTGATGCTCTTTCTATGGGATCCTGTGAAAGTAAAATGATGATTATGTTTCAAGGTTACTGTCTGGTATAATTGCAAATGGTCTCTGAGTATTCGGTAGGGTTTTTCTGAGGTTCCTGTTTGGAGTTCTGGCCAGAATGCTGTGAAAAGGTGCACCATTTCAGCAAACTAAGTTGGAACCATCTTGAGCAGCTGGTACTCAAAATTGGTCTTATAGTCATAATGTCCTATCAACCAGGTGGAGCTGTTATTATGGGGCCTCGCCTTCTTCCTGGAAACTTCAAAGATTACTGCAGGAAAATTCATTGTTCATTGTGGAAGACTTAAACATTATTTATACAGACATATGTTCAATGAAAGGTATGATAGAGACAAACATAGGTTTGAAGAAAAGTAAATTTTTTTTTCTAAATTCTTTCTGTCCCATATGAGATGGCTCCTGACATGAGACAGAAACTCTGAATTTTTCTTTTAACAACATGCTTGGATTTAGAGGACAGAGCCATTGTCTAACTCCAAAGCCAGTTTTGATTTCTAAGTGAGTCTTCACTATTATTCTAATTAATATTCAGAGATTCTTACCCTCAGATGACCTGTCCTCATAGATCATAATTCTCTTTGCTTGGTGATCCTATCTGGATAATTATCTTTTCCTCTTTAGGCATCTAGATGTCCAGGGTCTCTTGACTTTTTGAAGATGAGTATTTTTCCTGCAAAGATGAGAACAGAACCCTGCCCCAACCCTCATGAGGTTTCCTTACCACCTGATTGGTTGTCAGCTCTGTGGATGAATCGTCATTTCTCTTTCTCAAGAGATTTCTCTTTTTCAAACCGAATCTTTATTAATTTTGATGGTATCCATAACTTTTCTTCCCCTGTAGAAACAAGAGCAAAACCCCTTCCCCAACGTAACACATCTCCTGGTTTCCATTGTGAGGTCAACACATCCTTGAAATACACCGGCTGATTTAATTCAGAAGACTTTTCTGTTATCCAATGTCTCTCAGCTGCTGTTGTCCCTTTCTCATTAGCGTTAAGAAAATTCAAGGTTAATAAAGAATTATGCCATCTATTTCTGGGGGTATTTTCCATCCCTTTTTGTTTGTTTAACATATCCTTTACAGTTCGATTTGATCTTTCTATAACTGTCTGACCTGTAGTATTGTGTGGTATTAATATGCTTAATGTTATAATCCAGCACCGCTTTGGTTTTTCACCTTGGTGCTGGTTAAATACTGAGAAATATGCTTTTCTTGACAAATTAAAAGCAATTAAATCAATTCTATACATGGAACAAGAAGCCCAGGTAGCATAAACCGAACCGCGGTGGTGGGATGGAGGGGTTGCATGAGCTTGGGAAATTTCCAAGTTACCACACGCACTTAGCTCCACTATGGTGGGGATTTAAAAAAAAAAAAAAACACGCTTTATAGGTAAAAGCAAGTCAAGCAGGCAGGAGTGGGAGACTTTCTGAGCTGTGGACCGCTTAGGCCTTTAAGCCGGTCCACCTGGCAGGTGTGGAGTTTGGATCCACCAGTGCGCCAGATGAAGACAGACGCTAAAAAGAAATCCCACACTAGCTCAGAATTGAGTGTACTAAAGGGTTATTTATTTAGGGGTAGACTCACAGGTCACAGTCCTCTCCTCGAATGGGGAACAGCAGCAGATGCATGCTTTGCATAGACATTAATACTATAAGAGGCCACGCCCAAGTGGGCGGGTAACTTAAAGGCTACTGGCCCTAGCAGCACCTGCGCCTTGTTAAACCATCTTTGCCATCCTCCCTTTCTCCCTGCGGTTTGCATTGGCTTGCTGGTGTTTCTGGTACTGGGGCGTTCAGAAAGACTACTAAATGCCCTTTTGATTTGTGCCTCTGACTTTGGTTTGTAATCTCCTTCTCCATATAGCGTGTGGTTTTCATATTTAGCATCATCTTCCCCATTTCATTTTTGATTTTTACCTCTATGACAAAGACTTATTTCCTTGCTAACTTTGCCACTTTTATTTTAGGATTTAGAATGACTCATTTTTAGTGTTCTATGACAATCTATGTAGTTTAAAAGTGGCAAGTGTAGACAGATTTTCAGGAAATGGTTGACTTGAACATAATATTGTGAACATAGTTGAGAGCAAATGGACAGCCTGATTTCAGTAGCCTGAAATTTTTACTGAAGTTGACAGTTGTAAGAGAAGTAATTCTTAAATGTTCGTGTTTTCTGTAGATTAATGTTAAACTTAACATTCCATGGCATGAAGTATTTTTATTCATATAATAAATTTGTATACAACTACAGTATTTTCATGTTTATAAAAATGCATAATAATATTGAATCTAGGAATACCCCCTTCACAACATATATAGTGAATTGGTAGTGTCTGAAATAGCGTGCACATAGGTCCTCTATAGCAACTCAAGCTAATCTGATCTTATATCCTTTAAAATTAAGAATGTAGGCCGGGCGGTGGTGGTGCACGCCTTTAATCCCAGCACTCGGGAGGCAGAGGCAGGCGGATCTCTGTGAGTTTGAGACCAGCCTGGTCTACAAGAGCTAGTTCCAGGACAGGCTCCAAAGCCACAGAGAAACCCTGTCTCAAAAAACCAAAAAAAAATAAATAAATAAAAATAAAATAAAATTAAGAATGTATACCATTCATTTTCAATGAGGAGTACACATCTTAGTACTTAGTTTATCAGTTATTGAGGGCTTACTGAGATCAGGGTTCTCTACAGGCATGTTACAGTTAATGTCATTGTACTGTAAGCTTTGTCCTGGCCTCCGCTTACTTAATAAATATTTTCCTCAGAGAAGCCTCCTTTCGTGCCTCAGCCTGCCATCCCTGTCTCCGCAGCCTGCTTACCCTGTTTACAGGAGCTGTTCGCAATAATCTAGTAACTTAACTTCTGTTCTCATCTGCTAACTCTGCTGTCATTCCCCAGCATTTCAGAGAGTGCAGGGACTTCTACCCACTAGATCCCTAGATCCTATGACAGTACCTTACACAAGGGCGGCTCTGAATGGCTAAGTAATAAGTCAGTGAGTCTCTGGACACTGGAAGAATGATGCATTTATGTTTCTAAACAGATTCAGAATCTACCAAGAACTGATACCAGTAATAGCCACTGTTTGTAGTTTTATTAGGTTTCGAAAGGAAAAAAGATGCTGGAAATGCCACCTTGGTTCATTTCCAGGACTGCTGTGTTTATACCATAGTTTAAGTACACTTCCCAATAGTTCCTCCATGGTAATGGGTGGAAACACCTAGTGAATGCCTTCATGGCAGCCTGGTTATTTCTGAGTCCCAGTCAGTGTGTGCTATGATTCCAGAAATGTGGAGATAAGGAAGATCCTGCCAACTCCTCATCTGGAAAAGGCCTTGTGTCTAAGAGTAACTCTGACCTGAGATACACGAGGAACAGAGGGAGATGGTCTGTACAGCTCATTCTCCTTCAAGGGTACAGGAATGTGCTACTCTACTAGTGAGATTCCTTGTCTCTACTTCCTTGTCTTTGTTCTCCCTGGTGATCTGTTAATTAAAGCCTTCTGTTTGTAAACTGAGCTCTGCTCTCAGCTCCCATGAAAATTCCTCAACCTGTTTAAAGGTTTGTATTTGTTTACTCAAAAGCCACCAAAGGGGCACTAGTCACTGTCATGTCATCTGATCCTTGTAAGTTTATATCTCCATACAGACCTCAGTACTAAGGTGATAATACCTATTCACCTTCTTTTCTTAATTTCACGTAACCATTGGCTCCCCTGAAATATGAAAGAGGAGTTAAGAAAATTTAAGCATAGTGGATTGAATGTGCATTAACATATATGTAATAATGTTTTAAATTAAAAAGCTGCAGAAAATCAGACGATAGTAGAAGCTTAATCAGGTGGCACCCAGTCCTCTTGGAAAATCCAGCTTGAGGAGCAATTGACTTTGGCTCCACTCTTAATTGGCTGCACTTACAGAGTCTTCTCACGCTCACTAGGTACTGTTTTTGTTCTCTGAATCCCCTCCATTGCGCAAGCTCCCACGCAAGCAGAGGCAGCAGAAATGACCTGGAGTTAACTCAAATGCCCTTTATAACCAGAGAGCGAACTCTGCAAACAGGCACACACTTCGCTGTTCCTGGAATTATTTGGAGAAAGATGATGCGCAAGTCTGTTCTGATATCCCAATGTAGATTAATAATCTCCATGGATTCCTTTTTATTTATAGGCATGCATTTTAAGTATATTTGATTAAAAAAAAAACTAGCACTAAAGCTCCTCAATGCAAGAAATATTCTCTCTACAGTCCTTGAAATAAATCAATTTTAACACAGCTATAGCTTACAGACACTGGGATCTCTTTTTGTTTCTATTTTTGTTGTAATCTCCTCTGGGTCTAACGAAAATGGCAGTGTGCTAATGCAGAAACAGGTAGGGCCTGTACCTCCTCAGTGAGCACTTGCTCCGAGGTCACTGGGCTTGCACTCAGTTGCAGGAGACAACCAGACAAGCCAGATTATTTTTTGCTTCTCCTAAATTAATGTTTGAATTGAGAGAACCCATCTTAATCTCTCAGTAACAATGATGGGAGATGTTTACATTCCTACAAGTCTATTAGTTTATGAATTTTTATTTCATGTGTGCAAATAAGTCTCAACTTCACTTTTGTGAACAATTCTTCAAAGCTAAGTTTTACTTAGTGACTTTTAAACTTATGGGGTAGTACATTCATTCTTTATACTGCAAATAATATCAGATGCCCACTTTTACTCTGTACATACCTAAACACCCAACCCCCATTGATGTGGAAGTTGGGGTGCTTTATTTTGATCATATAACTCTTTAAATCTTCATCTTAGAAACTTTCACTTCCACTAATCCTTTTCCTGCCTATTATAAGCATTCTTCATACCCTGTTCTTTGTTTTCAGAACTGGGAATTAAACCTAGTATATGTTGAGCATGTGTTGTCACCGAACTGTATCACAAGCCATTTATATACTTCGAAATATGGCTTCCTTAGGCTTTTAGATTCCCAGAAACTCTGCTTGGAACAGTAAGTTCTCTGTCCTTACATGTTTAAGGAACGAAGCCAGGTGTGAGCAAAACTGTGCCTGCAACAGGAACAAGGCAGGGGCATGGCTCTGATGTGCCATTCACTAAGGGTTACAACAGGAACAAGGCAGGAGCACGGCTCTGATATGCCATTCACTAAGGGTTACAAAGCCCTCTGTCATGAACAGTTAGTTTCACATATAAAATTAGACTCACATTGGAGCCAGTCCAACTGACAAATATGTGTTAACTGGGTGAGTCTCTGGAGATTACCAGTAAGTACGTTCTGAATGGCTCAGTCATGCAAATCAGTTGATGCTAAAAGCACAAAGAGCATCTAATTTTTATTTGGAGATGTATCTTCAAATAATAGTAACTTAAAATCTTGTCTCCATACATTTCATATAGCCTTTCTGGGAACCCTGAAAGGTTAGAGGAATAAATTACCCCTAAAGTTGTCATGGGAGGAAAGCTAAATGTCCAGAAGCACTAAGTGGGATGCCAGCCATCGCCCCATCCTGGGTGTGGATTCTCTTCCATTGTTCTACAATATGGAGATGGAAAGATGAGATAGCCCCAACACAAGGCTTATAGCTGACTCCTAAAGCAAAAAACAGACCATGCTTCCTGTAAGTTTTATATAACAGCAGCTTGTAATTGCAAAGACCCAGTCTCTCACAGAAAGCCTGATGCTTCAGTTCCAGGAGGAACGGACAGCTGTGCTAACAGGTCTGGACAAATGGTCATAGCAGAAGCAGGAAGTTCAGCAAGGCCTGAGGGTTCAGGTGCCTCTCCCTGTGTAAGCCAGTGCACCTCAGCAAGGTCTGAGGGTTCAGGTGCCTCTTCCTTTGTAAGCCAGTGCACCTCAGCAAGGTCTGAGGGTTCAGGTGACTCTTCCTGTGTAAGCCAGCGCCCCTCAGCAAGGTCTGAGGGTTCAGGTGCCTCTCCCTATGTAGCCAGTGCCCCTCAGCAAGGTCTGAGGGTTCAGGTGCCTCTCCCTGTGTAAGCCAGTGCACCTCAGCAAGGTCTGAGGGTTCCGGTGACTCTCCCTGTGAAAGCCAGCGCCCCTATGGAACCAGATGGAAGAAGGCAGAGACTATGCTTTCTGACTTGCTTCTGACAAGACTTCAAGTTTTATCACCCACCTTGAGGAAGAGGAATTCCAGTCTTAATGACACATCTGGAGGACAGGTGGGTCAGGAACCAGCTACTCAGCTTGAACATGCTTCTTGGACCTTCCAGCTTCCTTTGAGGTTCTTTGCATACTGAAGTGCCATGCCTTGTGTCCAGAGCCCCCATTTTTTTTTTGTTTTTGAAATGTTAATAGCTCAGACTAGCCTTGAACTCACTGTGTGGCTGAAGCTGACCTTGAATTTGAAGTCCTCCCACCTCTACTTCTGGGATGACGGGTGTGTGCTCCCGTGCTTGGCTTTGATTTCTTAGAACTAGTCTACAGTGTACCTAGTAAAAATGCCAAACTTTTATTTTGTATGTTATAGTACTGTTTGAGCAAATATGCTAACTGCTGATTCGCTGTAATTTGGTTCTGTTCATTTGTGTGTGCTATTCTGGTGCTTTTCAAGTTTTCGTTATATTTTCCTCAGTGTTTATTACTTTTTTTTTTTCTAACTTTGCAATTTTTTTATGTCAAAAAAAAAGTTGTGGTTGAGGAGTTGAAAAGAAGACGTAGGTGGCAAGGACAGCTCAGTTGCTCAAGTGCTTGCCACACAACCGTGAGGAGCTCAGATCTCCAAAACCTACTTATACATGGACAAGGTCTCCTGTGTCTGATCTCGGAACTCCTCCGATGGGAGCAGATAGCCAAGATGGAGAATCCCTGAAGCTCATGGGCCAGCTAGCCTGGACAACATAGCCATGAACCACAAAGAGAACCAGTCGCAAGCAAGATGGGGCCAGCATTGTGTTTGTCCTCCGGTCTCCACGTCAAGCATGCCAGCACACACATATCAAATGCACCACACACTTTTTAAGACAGACTGTTGTTTACTGCGTTTCTTTTCGTTCACATAATGACAACACAGAACATGTGACAAAAACTGCATTTCTACTGCCAATATGTGTAGGAGAGGGCGACATGAGGCGACAGGGAGTGAGGCAATGGTCGCAGTTTTAACATCACCGGGCAGCGACTCCTTAGGACCTAGGTCCTGTATTCTAGGCCCTTGTTCAGGCACTGCTGAGAGAAAAGCATCATGGGTATGTGGTTGCTTACTTTCTCCACCAGGGGGTGTGCAGACACTGGGAGAGAATTTCATCCCTCTCATTGCCTCTGCTGCTGTATTATACAGATGGGATCAAAAGTGCTTGTTAGTTCCTAGGATGAACCCAGCCACAGAATCATTTAGCAATGCTGTCTGTGACCAGTGTTGTCTTTGTTCTCCCTAATGATGTGATGAACATGTCAGTAATGTAAGAATAATTTATAAAAAACATCACTGCTGTCACAGCCGTGTGCCCTGGGCTCTCCTCAGCGCCAACATCACTTGAGTGAATTGTTTGCAGCTCATTCTCCCTGGAAACCATGTAACTGCCTCACTGCCTTCAGTCTCCTCGTTACCCATTTAAATGAACCATCAAAAAATGTCGTATTCTTTTCTTTTTAAGTCCTATTAGATCCCTTCCAGTTTGTCTGTATTCTGTTCCCTGGATTTCAGTTCTTGGTTCTCTTACACCTTTGCAGCCATCAGTGCTCACTGCCTTGATCTGCATCTCTCACAACTAGATAATGATGCAAATTTATAACCATCAAGTCCAGTAGCAGACTTGAGTGGCTGAACTGCAGAACCAGTGGGGATTGGCATAGGAGTCGAACAGCCTCGATTCCTCGTACCACCAACGTATTAGGGTCCTTCAGAAAAACAGGTCTAACACAGTGTGCACAGGCACGTTATGTTTATTAAATTGGCTTGTAAAATCATAAGCTGAATAGTACTACTGGTGTTTTTCTTGGCCTGGAAAGCCCGTGAACCTAGTAGGTAGGCGCTCACTTAGGGCAGCAGGAATTCTCAGAACAAGAGAAGCCAGGGATGCAGCCATACACCAGCCTGAAAGTCTGGAAGCCTCCTGAGGAGTCAGTGTTAGCCTACATTCAAAGGATGACTCTAGACAGACGTCTGTGGGCAGTGGCAGGAGAGAAACTAGGCCCACTTCAGAAGAATTAAGTGCCTATCTATTCCATCCAGCCTTCTAGAAGCTTATTGGCTGGTGCCTTTTAGGGCGGGTCACTTCACTAACCCACACAACAGTTGTCTGTAAGTCCTCTCACAGACACGCTCAGGACTGCGCTTTGCCAGTTTCCTGGACATCTCATCCTGGTGAAGTTAATAACCAAGATTAACTACTGTCATCAACTCTTAGGTTCCACTTTCCTTACCTTCAGAACACTACCGACACTGTCGTTTGTTCAGCTGTTGTAGAAAAGACTGCGGTGGCTCCTCACTTGCTGTTACCCAGCATGTGGCTAAAGGAAATGGGGCAGTACCTTATTGTCATCCCTGAATTTAATACAGTGTTTCTAATGGCCAAGATGGAGGAGGATAAACCTAAGTGTCCTACGAGAGACGACCATAAGCTGATGTGTGTGTGAGACGGACTATTAGCCTTTAGAAAGGAAGAATCCTTGGCATTGGTGATAACATGGTCAAAACTGGGAGATGCTATGCTAAGGGAAATAAGCCAAAGACCAAACACTGCACACATTATATGTGTGGGGGTGAAGAACATGAGCTCAATGTAACAGTAGAACAGTTATTACAGGACGAGATGTGAAAGGGAGATAGGGTCATCTGTACAGACTGTTGGATGAACGAGCTCTGAAGGACAATTTAACACTAAATGTATGCTTGAAAACTTCCGAGTGGATCTCTGTGTCTTCCCCACCAAGTTTGTGTAAGGTGGTATACTAATTTCCTTGACAGCAGCAATCATTGCAACCATGTGTGCCTGTCAAACTGTCACGTGTGCACCTTAAATACAATTTTAGTAAGACTGGAAGGTGAAGACAGAGCCCTTCTGTTCTGCTTCACAAACTTGAGCACCCATACTGTGCCTACAAATGCTGGGATGGATTTAAAGACAGACAAATGATACACTCCACGAGAAAAAGTTAATTTAGGGAAATGCAGGTTGGTGAACCAGCAAGTTTTATCGGGATGTCTTACAGAAATTTGGGTGAGGGGTCATTTACAGGAAGAGAAATGACTCAGACAGCTGTATCGCAAAGCCCACCCCAACGTAGGTGACAGCTCACAAGTGCTGGAATCCTAAAAGCACCCTGCATGGGCTGCAGGCAGCTCGAGGGGTTGGAGTTTATCCGTTCCAGGTGCCTCGATTTGTCTAAACCATTTCCAGGCAGCTGGTCTGGTGTCAGAATCTCCTCTGTATGCTGGCTTATGTCAGAGTGACTCTCGGTCACCTTTACTGTTTACCCTTGGGGAGAGGGGGCTAGTGAATCTGGTCAGTTTCAGGGGCTTCCTGGAGCTATTTGAGCTGTTTACCTTTCCTGGTTTAAGAAGCTTCTCTGTGATTTGAATATGGACAAAGTATGTTGAAAGCCACAAATAATTTTTGAGGTGATATTTTGCCTATGCAGAAAGTTTTTTAAAGATACTTTTTAAGTTTTGTGTGTGTGCGTTCAGAGCCCACGGGGGCCAGAGAAAAGTGTTAGATTCCCCGGGAGTGGCAGTTCCAGGCAGTTCTGAGCCATTTTCTGTGGATGCTAGGGTAAAGCACCATCCTCTTAACTGCTGAAAGAGCTCCCCAACACCCCCAAAATTTGTTTCTTTGAACTGTACAGTAAAAATTTCAGATCAGTGAGGTGGTTCAGTGGGTAAAAGCACCCGCCACCAGGCCGGACAAGCTGAGTTTGATCCCTGGGCCCCACGTGGTGGAAGGAGAGAGCCAGCGCCGCGAATTGTCCTCTGACTGCACATGTGCTCAGTACCAAGAGCACATCCCATCTCAACATACACAAACAAATACATAAATGTAAACAAATTAAAGTAACAAAAATGTTCTTTTAAATGTTAACTGTTGCTGGGCTGTGGTGACACACAGCACCTGGGAGGCAGAGGCAGGCAGATCTCTGTGTTCAAGGCCAGCCTGGTCTACAAAACGAGTTCCAGGACAGCCAGGGCTACATAGAGAAACCCTGTCTCAAAAAGAAAAGAAAAAAAAGCAAAAAGTTAACTTTTATTAATGCAAAATAACAATAGTAGAGTCTAAGCTTTGGACACAGGCATGGCCCTGATACCGTAGCTCATTTACTTGCTGGGGACCTCTGCAGGACATGCAGACTCTGGCACCTAGTCTTACTGTCCCACCTTGCAGAAAGGTAAGCCTTCTAAGAAGTAAGAACTAACGACTGCTGGCCTGTCCCATTGACACCCTGCCCATCAACTCATCTACGTTCTCCTGTTATTGCTTCTGCTAATGTGTTCCTTGATATTCTAAAGTTTCCATTTGTTCTGTTTTTATTTTCACTTTTGGTTCCTGTGTTCCTTTTCTCTCTCCCTCTCTGCAAACTGGCAAAATTATCCTTTATCTGTTTGTGATATTAATTATCCCTATGACATAATTCCTCTTGTATAAGTATACATTTCTCACATGCATGAAAAATTCAATGATCTCTAACACTTTCCCACTTTGTAACTCTTTAAGACAGTATATTTTTTTCTAACAGCCAAAGTAATTCCTTCTTCTTTCTTTAGCAAATCAAAAGCAGAGATTAACATTTACAGTCACTAATACATGTCTATCCGCTTTTTACTTAATAAATAACCAGTGGTACCCCTCGCTCCCAGTGCAAGCGTTCATCTCAGTTCTGTGTGATCTGGTGGAATAAATATTGCCCAGATTGAGAAAGATCTATAATTCCTATTTCTGCTACTTATTCTTGTGTGTCTCTGGAAAACCAACTCAGAACTCTGTCTTTGCTTTCGAAATGAACAGCAGCTAATTCTATGCTCTGAGA
This sequence comes from Arvicola amphibius, assembly GCF_903992535.2. NCBI lineage: Eukaryota > Metazoa > Chordata > Mammalia > Rodentia > Cricetidae > Arvicola > Arvicola amphibius. The sequence goes on from NC_052057.2 coordinate 114,538,772, forward strand.
GTGAGAAAATAATAAATGATACAGGGAGAGGTATGTATCTGCTAACCACAGTCGGTTCCCAGAGTGCAGTGGTGGTAGGTGATAGAAGAGAAGGAGGAGAGGGAAGTGGGCCTGGTAGCCCGGATGTGGTTCCAGCTTCCTTCCTTTTAATTCCTGCATGAGACTGATCCTCAGCTCCACTCCATGTCTTAAGGAGTCCTAAGCCTTTCTCAGCATTTTCCAACATTTCCAGCTGACTTCACTTTCATGAACATTATTGACCAATTTGATGTACCACTGTCTTGCTGTCCTTTACATATGGTTCATACGCATACTTGAATAACACAGATACTGGACTTGGAAATTTCTGTGATTTTCACGTGCTTTCTATCTTAAAGAAAACAAAGCCTTGGAAGTGAACTACATGTGCCTTCTTTTTCTTGGTACCTTTGCTAAAGGCGGACTGTAAGGAAAGGTGAAACTCTGTATCAATAGAAACAACTTCAGTAGCGTTCCAGGCATCTCTACTTCTAAAGTCCTTGTGGGCCATCCCTAGAGATATCCCTTTGTCTGCCTTCCTCCATACCATACTCCCAGACCTCTGCCATCAGGTCTGAGTTCAATAATCCCAGTTTAGAAGTTACATAATTCTTAGAGCTCCAAAATCAATATTAGCTCAGTTTAATTCTTTTCTAGCCCTACTCATAAGCTGAGCCTCTAACCAAATACATTGATATCCCTAACAGAAACGGTGGCACAGGAGCAATTCTGTAAAAAGCAACTTGCCTTTCTTAGAAGTTGTCGTAAATAGCATTTGCCCCCAGCAGTTCATAATGGTTTTGTTTCTTATTCTTAAGCTGTAGCTATAGTATTACTGGGTCCTTTGGTTTGGCATATCAGATTAGAACTGTAAGCCTAAAACTAAAAAAGTCACAGTAATATAAACATTGAGTACCCAAAGGATCAAAGCTACATGTAATTTTAGTCTGGTGCCAATGTTCTCCCTTGGAAAGACCTTGTTAAGCCCAGTTCAAGGTCTGCTCTTATCAGTAAACAGCCTTGATCTTGGATCTGGGTCTGTGTGTAACACAGGACTGTGTTGACTTTGGAAACCACACAGCTAGCTCTTTAGTTACCAAACTCTTGGCATCAATAAGCTATCTAGCACACACATGCACACCTTACTCCTGATATGTCTTTGTTCTAATAGATATCACTCATGAATCCGCCCACTTGTGAGTCTAATGTATGAAATTTGAATTTCTAAGAAGTGATTGGAACAAATCAAAAAATAATATTGCCAGTTCAGGCAACAACCTGGCTGTGTAAAACCAATAATTTCTTTGGGATTTATGTTTCAAAACTTTTGTAGAACTTAGCCTGTCACCAGAAAAGCATATGCCAGTGTGAAATGGAGACCAGAGTATGAGAACATTCATGCTGTCCTTCCTTGAACTGCCTTGTGGCTAGAATCAGTTGAAAGACCAAGGAGAACAGCATGTGCCTTGGCCAGATGCTTAAACCAGTTTTTGGGTTAAATTTCACTAGATCAGCATGCTAAGCTGAGCTCATCAAATTACATATTTGAATTTCCTTACTTCTTAAGGTCTGTGTTTCAGGCAAGCTTCGGTAGAAACAATACAGTATACATAAAAGGCATGAGTTAGGGAAAGAGTGTGAGTATAACCGAGTCCTGGGGTTTAGTCTATGATTAGCTATCAGTGAGATCTCAGACAAACCTTTTCCTGTGTGAAATCTTGAACATCATGGTAAATGTTTGTGTCTGTAATCTACTGCATTTGGTCCTTTGATTTGCCCATTACAATTTACAAAATAAGAGAGATTTTATTTGTAGTTTATTTTCTTTTTTTTTTTGTTTTTTTTTTTTTTGTTTTTTTGTTTTTTTGTTTTTCGAGACAGGGTTTCTCTGTGGCTTTGGAGCCTGTCCTGGAACTAGCTCTTGTAGACCAGGCTGGTCTCGAACTCACATAGATCCGCCTGCCTCTGCCTCCCGAGTGCTGGGATTAAAGGCGTGCGCCACCACCGCCCGGCTGTAGTTTATTTTCTTATTCTTTAGCAATTTCATACATATATAAGGTACTATGATCTCATTCCTCTCCCATTATCCCTCATCCTCCCTTCACCCCAACTGAACAAACCCCTTCTTCCCAAGTCCTCCTATTTTCACCTCCTTTTCTCTTTTCAAATCATTTACTTCTTAATGGATCAGCCTTTTACAATAATTTTGAATGTTGCTTTAAAAATATAATAAAGTCACCTACTAGCAATTACCATGATCCCAGAGGCATCTCCCAACGCTCTTCTCAATAGTTAACCATTTATAGAGTATGAATTAGAAAGCCTACATACATTTCTGAAAACAGAAGGGATGTTGATCTGTCCTCTTAAAGCTGCTTTCAACATTGTGATGTTTGAGATTTTTGTGAGAATTGTCAACAGCTATAGACAATATATTTTGCTTATTCAGCTATGTCGTTAATTGAATGGCATGTGGGGCCTTCTCTTTGATAAGAGTACTTGCCTGTGGTTACCTTAAGTTAATTCGATGCCCAGTGTTTCCATCCTAGAAATGTCTAAACTCTGTCCTTTTGTCTTCAGTTTTGAACCATAAACAAATGTCTTGGTGTTTAGAAGTACCGTTTGGAGACAGGGTGAGTGTATGAGTGAGCTTGACTCTGGACTTGGAAGATGGGATCTTTATGATCCTGAGGTTTCTTTCATAACCTAAAATTTTACACAGTTGCCCCACTTCTGCCTCACAGCCCTGCCCATGCAAGAGGAGAGAGGAAACCTAACTACACAGCTCCATGAAGATACCACCTCTTGTCTGCTACAGTGTTGTTTCCTCTTAACTTTATATCACTCCTTAACATTTAGACCTCAGTGAGCATTTCTAAAAGCCAGGGTGCATTCTGAGAGTGAGTCACGGAACTGGGTTCTGGGTGCAGACATTGTGGTAGCTAGTACAGCAGGGAATTGCCTCGTTTCTTACTTGAATTGAGTGTACCCAAATATCAGTACAATCATATTTCCCTTGTTGTGGATCCATTCCCCCTTGCTATAAGGCTTTAATAACACCAACCTGGGGATGAGGAGATCACTTGGTAGGTGAAGTACTTGCACGTGTGCATAAGGACTAGAGTTGAGATTCCCAGAATCTGCATAAGATCTGCATGGTCATGGCCACCTGACTGTGATCTCAGCACTCAGAAGTTACAAACAGATGGCAGAGCAAGCTGGTGAGCAAAGCAAAGAAAGTACCCAGAGCTAGCATGAGCTATTTCATGGTGAATTGTAGGCATTTGAATGGGAAGAAATAATAACTCTGAAATAATATTTACATGGGCATCCAAGAGAAATATTAATATTAAATTAGTCTCACAGCCTCTGGCAGCTGTTCTTATCTACTTTAATGTACAGCGACCGTTTATTCTCATCTTCAGTCTGGCAACTCACGGTTGGTCAGTTGATTTTAGATTCATCTTTCCTTGTGATGGTCAAAGTTTTGCAGATGACAGCAACAACACGAGCAAGCTTCTGGGTCTTTCTTCGTGGAGCTACAGCTTACACAAGCTCACTTTGTCAGCATTGGATTCAAGCCACCAGCCGGGGTAACTTAAGTATGAGGCGAACAGACCCTGTGGCTGGGAGCTCTGGGGTACTATGTCCAGAACAGGTAACTACAGGGCAGAGGGAGTCATCAGTTGGCAAGCATGCTGGTACTAGAATAGCTAGGGCCTCCATCAGGTACCAGTGTAAAGTCAGCTCATGCCATGTTAATCCTTTGATTCCTGGCTTAGTCAATGAGCAGACAGTTCTTTTGGGGGGCTTCCATTGTGTCTACATGCCACACTGCCTTTGCCTAGCCATCCATTGATGTGCATTTACATTGTCTCCTTGTCTTTGATGGTGTGAACAATGCTAACATGAAGGGAGGAGTGTGCAGCCATCTCCTTGACATGCTGATCTCATTTTCTTTGGATACATATCCAGAAGGGAGATTGCTGGACCAATAGACTGTCTTCTATACCGTTCTCTGTCACAGCTCTACTCGGTCACCTCATCTTCCCAAGAATGTGCAAGAGTCCCCTTTCTCAACACACGCACCAGAATTATTGTTCTCTTTTTGAGAGGGCCCTTCCTATATGTAGTTTTGTGGTGTTTCCTTAATGAAAGTTACTACTGAGCCCTTGTCTGTATAGTTGGCTCTTTGTAGGTCTTCTTTGAGAACTCTGCATTTCAGGAAAATTGTCCATTTTCTACTTGGGTTCCTTATTGTCATATTTATTTATGTGTTTGTCTGCTTGTTTAGATAGGCTCTCATGTAGGTCATGCTGCCTGACACTATTGTAGCCCAAGTTAGCCTCAAATTTAACTTTCTATGCTGCCTGAACACTAGACTTACAGCATGTTCTACCATGTCTATAGAGTTATAGCATGTTCCACCATGTCTATAATGTTATAACATGTTCCACCATGTCTATAGAGTTATAGCATGTTCTACCATGTCTATAAGTTATAGCATGCTCCACCACATCTATAGAGTTATAGCATGCTCCATCACATCTATGGAGTTATAACATGTTCCACCACGTCTATAGAGTTATAACATGCTCCACCATGTCTATAGAGTCATAGCATGCTCCACAATGTCTATAGAGTTATAGTATGTTCCACTGTGTCTATAAAGTTATAGCATGTCTATAAAGTTAGAGCATGTTCCATCATGTCTGTAGAGTTATAACATGCTCTACCATATCTAGCAAAATTCTCTATTTTTTTCCTTCTGTGTTGTTTGCATTCCTGATATATTTAGAGCATTACTCCTTTTTCAGAAGTAGGATTTCCAAATATTTCCTCTCGTTCTTTAGATTGCCTTTTTAATCTTTGACTCTTGTTTGCTTTGTTGTATAGAGCTTTATAATTCGGTGCAGCATCCACCACCCCTGACTCTTTTGTTATGAGTTTCTAAGGATGTGTGTGTGTGTGTGTGTGTGTGTGTGTGTGTTTTACCAAAGCCACTACCAAAAGCTTCTTCTCTACCCTTTTTTCTAGTGGTTTTTCAGTTTTAGACCTTAAAATTCTTTATCCATTTTGAGTTGATGTTTCCGTGTGAGGCCAGATTAGAGTTCACTTCCACTCTCCTACATGAAGGTCTCCAAGTCTTAAAACACTGGTTGTGGTGCCTCACCGTGTTCTCAGCTGGAAGACAGCAGACAGGGGCACCTAGTGGCCCCCTCACAGTCCAGTCTCCAAAGCTCTTCAGATTTGTCACCTCTACCCCATTTCTGCTCAAGGAAGGCTCGCAATAAGAAGAAAAGCACCACTCCCCCTTCCCTTAACCTCTGCGTGCCATGAATTTCACAGACTGTTCCTCAGATCAGGTCTTTGCAGCCTTTCACCAGGAATGCTGGTGGAAAATTAGATGGAGCTTTTCCTTTCCCAGTATCTTCAGCATTTTAGTACTGGACCTTGGCAATCGGACCCTACAGTGTTTCTAGACAATCAGAAGTAAACATTACAGTTTCAAGAGAGATAGACTGCTTCTAGGAGGGCCCTTGGTCCAAAGTCTAGGATTAATTATCTTCTGCCTTCACCTTCTTGTCTGTGAGGCTGTGCCCTGGGATACATTAGGGAAAGAGAGGACCCAGGGCAGTGACGGTCTCCTCGTGGAATAGTCTCTCCTCACCTCATTGTTACTAAGAATATAGTCAAGAGTTTGAAAAGAAACATCACATGCATATACTTGCAAACACCTTCCTAATAATTTCAGAACTCTGGTTTCTTCTCAGCTCTTTAACATGGTTGTAAAGACCATGAGATTTGAAGTCAGACTCTCTGGACTCAGAGCATTACTTGGTCACATATGATGTAACTTTAAACTACGTCTCCTTGGCTGTAACATTACATCATCTATAGGGTGCATAGGACAGTGGACATCACAAAGGTCTGGGCCGCAGTAATCATCAGGAGGTGCTCTTTCGTGAGTCATGAGTTTTCTTTACTGGCAGTTGCATGGGTGTTTTGGCTCTAGTGAAGAGGCAGAGCTGTCCCCTAAGATCAATAATGACTTGAGGGGGCATATTTACTTTGACTTTAGTCCTATTGGAATTCTGTAACCTTGTACTAAAGTGGACAGTTCTCAAATATAATCTTTCTAAAGGGCAAGGTTAAGAGGTCCCCCGTACCCTATTTTGTTCTCAGGAGTAGGGTGGGTTCCTGAAGAGTAGATCAAGGCTGCTGCTCGGGGTTGTAAGTCTCCTCATGGAGGGGTAATGGCCCACCTCATCCTGCATCTCCTTTCCACTCGGGCCTGGGCTTTGAGGGGACAGTGCCACTATCCCTGAATCCACATTTTATGACTGTGTCATTACTGATATTGAAGCATTTATTTCATCTTTTGGTGCCACCTCACACAGATAACATGTTTAACATGAATTTCCCAGTGTACGAGCCAGCACAGAAAGTTCCTATGTCATCTCCACAATGCTCAGAAATGTGCTGTGTTAGACAAGCCCTGTCAATAACCACTCTGACTTCTGCGAGGCTTACCCAGTCTTCGGAGGGATTTCAAGTGCGTCTTTCTATTATTAACCCCTGTGGTCAATGACCTGTTGTTACTTTCTAAAGGTAAAGAAACAGACACAGAGAGATGGGAATCATAAGAATATCAAAGTGGAGGAATGGAAAAGTGAATGCTGGCTACCCGTTCCATCACCCAGCGTGCAGTCGGCCTTCTGGCTCCTTCATTTTTAGGAGACGCTTTCTGGAAGAAGGCTGAAACTTCTGACCTCTTTCTGTTGTTGCTATTTTGTTTTTGATTGCAGGGTCTCATACTATAACCCAGTGTGACCTGGAACACATGCTGTAGCCCAGTTTGGCCTTATACTCCCAACAGTGATTCTTCCTTAGCCTCTGAAGTGCTGGGATTATGAGTGTAAGCCACCAGGCCTATATCTAAAGGACAGAATATAGCAGAAGTGATAGGTGTCACTCTGAGGTTAGGATCTCGCCAGATGTCACAGTACATTTGTATCTTTCTGTCTCTCTCTGTGTGTCTCTCTGTCTCTGTTTCTATCTTTCTGCCTCTGTCTGTCTCTCTGTCTCTCTGTCTCTGTCTCTGTCTCTCTCTCACACACACACATCATCATCATCAAGGCTGGGGTAATGCTTTTTCTCTGCTCTTCTATCAATACAGAATGCTTGTGTGTGTATGTGTGTGTATGTGTGTGTATGTGTGTGTATGTGTGTGTGCGCATGCACGCATGTGTTTCAATCATGGCCCATTTGGACTAAGCTTTGGTTTTAGTTCTGTACATTCTCACCAGTCGGTCATCTTTCCCAATGTCCTTACGTGGCATTAGATTTAAAAACTTTTGATTTACCAATGATATAGCAGTGGTTACATCATTTCACAAAGATCACAAATGTGAACACCGTGTAAGCTGCTATGGGCTCTAGATCTTGTGCCAAATTTTCAAACACCATGAGCCAGCACTGGAAGACATCCAGTGAGAGGTTTTGGTTGGGATGACCAAGCCCTCGCGTTGTTTTTCAGGAGTACTCCAGCAAGCAGAGGTTTGACAAAGGCTAACGGGAGCAGATGAGTATAACAAACATCTTTAAAACAAAGCAACCCGTTGCTGTTTTGCGAGTGCGTAGTCCTATAAATGGCAATTAGCTGTCCCCGAAAGGAGCTGGCCTTCGAGAACAGGTCACTCCAGGTCTGGCTGCAGAATGGAAGGAGTCATCTTTATTCACCTCTCAACGAGGAGTTTCCACCACCAATCTGCCCATTGAAACATCCATTGCACCCTCAAAGGAACAGCATCTCTTACACGTGAGCTAGAATGAGATACCTCTGCATTTGTTAATTCATCAGACTAGACTGAGTACTGCAACAGGGACCCAGTCTTTCTGCTGTTTTGAATTGCTTCTGCCGATACTGAGGCAGTGTGTCCTATCCACTCTCTGGTCCTTAACTCTTTCCTGAACAAACAGTGAACTGCTTGAAATGAGACTAGAACATCAAAGCGACATACTGCATGCTCATGTCCTGACCTCATTTCTGAAGGTCGGCTTAACTCAGCTGCCCAGTGTGAGCTCCTCTGGTTGCATAAGTACCATAGGTGCTGAGTACCATATAAGGCAGAGTCCCTAGGAGAGATCCCTGCTTACCCAGAAGAACATGGGAGTAAGAGGAGCCCTAGATATGTATAAATATCTAGCTTGCCTTTTGTAATCCGAAAATCATTGCCCACGTTGTCTATCAGTTTCCCAAAATCTTACTTTGTGCCCTTTGGTCCACATCTCTCTATTCCCCCTCTCCTTGGCCTCCAGTTATCCCTTTTCTACTCATGGCTTCTATGAGTCAGACATTTTAGTTTTCAAATATATACCATGTGTGTTGCCTTCCTTAAGCTACCTAGCTGCACACAGCATAATGTCTTTCAGTTTTGTCGATATTGTTCTAAACAGAAAAATGCCCCTAAAGTGACTGAACAATATTCCATTTCCTCCCTTAATTAGCCATCGGTGGAAACTTAGACTTTTCTCTACTTTGGCTATGGTGAGCAATGCGGTAGAGAAGGTGAGAGAATACAGATATCTCTTAGAGATTAGTTCTTCATTCCTCTAGGAGACATGCCCAGAAGTGGCATTGCTATGCCATACAGTAGTTATATTTTCAGCTTCTGAAGAAGTCCTGTGCTGTTACTCATATAGATATACATATCATGATTACTCATATTATGTTACTCATATAAACATACTTATTATGAAGGCATTGTTTCCATGTTTCCCCACAGGGTCTCCAATGTTTGTGATCTCTTACCTTTAAAAAAAATAGGAATGATTCTCATGGGTATAGTGTAATATCTCACCACAATTTGAAACTCGTCTTGGCTCCTCTGTGTCTGGGTGATGACTGCAGACTGAGCCTTTCCTCTTTACAGAATTCTTCTGTTCTGGTCACTCCACCTATACTTCCTGCCTGGCTATTAATCAATCAACATTAAAACATTATAAGTGACAAATCTTTATAGGGTACAAGACCATTGTCCCACAGCAGCTGGTGACGTTATCTAGGGAAGTAATAGGAACTTTAGGGCTTAGGGATTAGCTGGAGTAAGTAGATAACAGGAACATGTCTTTAAGTGGCTTCCTGTGGTCTCCATCCCTTCCTCTTCGTATCTATCACACAGTGAGAAGATTCTAGCATGGACTCCTGCTGCCATACCTTTGTGCCTCTACACTGGCCAGGGAACAATGGAGCCACAGATTGTGAACAGAAGCCTCTGATACTCTGAAACAAAATAAACCCTTCTTCCCTTGCTTGTATCAGGCATTTTGTCACAGTTAACAAAAAGTCCAATAGAGTTAGTTGGTCATTTGTGTTCTTGGTGATTTTAGAACACTCGCCCGCCCTGTCTTCTTGGCTACTTCTTGAGAAGCTCCTAGCATTTGTGAGGGAAATAAAGCTGGGCTTTTCTTCAGTATTTTAAGAGATAACATACTGAAGGGATTGTACATGATAGAACCCTCGTCAGCTTTATACCTAGAATTTAATAATTCAAGGACAGTGAATGACCAAAAGTGGGAGGTTTTATTCCCACATATTTGAATGTCTCTGATCATAATGAGTCCTATAACGTATACCACTGGTGTTATCTCCAGTTCCAACAAGTTTAGCTTCCCCCACCAACTGCTGTGAGTGTAGACGATCCATTTTGAAAGAAGAACAATGGGAGTCGGTCTAAGTCAATCTGTTACATGGGTACCTACGGTGGGACAGGCTAAGTCAACCTGTTAAAAGTATGCCCATGGCAGGATCAAGCACTGATTGGTGAAGATTCCTCTCCTATTCGTCCCGGAGCTCTTCAACCCAAGTCTTGTGGTAGCTTACTTCTTTCTTTAGAAAGCAATGGAGCGTACCACACCAATTATTGGATTGTTCTTCTTGGAAGTCTCATTCCTACTCCAATACAAAAGAACAACTCCAATATTCCTAAGGATTTTGGGGGGAGTATGATTATTCTCCACTGAAAAGTGACTTGGTAATTTGGGGGCAATGGAAGGAAGGAATGCTGGCATTACGCTGGTGTCTGAACACTCAGTCCCTAGCAGCCAGCACTATTTTGGGTGATTGTGGAACCTTTGGGAGGTGGGGCCTAACTGGAAAGATTAGGTTGCTGGTGAGTAGGCTTTGAGGTTATAGGGTGGCTTTACTTCCAACCCAAGCTACTGCTTCCTGACTGGCACCATGTCACATGTAGGTACTGCAAGCACCCGCTCCCAGAGACCCCACACTGTAGCTGTCCCAGCTACCTTGCTTTACCTTCGGTATGGACTTTATCCCTCTGAACTTGGAGCCAAAATGAAGCTCTCTCTGCAGGGTGGAATCCATCAGTATCCTGTCACTGCGATGAGACACGGGACTAATTCAGCTGATCATCTGCAGCTAGTTCCTGTGAGAAAGGTTGGAAAAGAGCGAGCCTGGCCCTGAAGCTCCTTGGCTTCTGATCTGACTTTGTGATCTTCCCTTGAGCAGTGCTCCTGCCAGGCTGAGCTTCCCACTCTCGATGTAAAGGCCTAAATTAGCTTCTGCCTGTTGTTCTGGGAATGTAGGTCCCGTTCATAACAAAGTTTATTTAATACAGTATGTTCTTGGCCTCAAACGCTGTGCTTCCTACTGTCTCCTCAGAACACACTGTGGGCTGTGTAAAGAGCTGAGCTGAAGAGGGTTCTGTTGTTATTCCTTGGTGATAATCTTTACTGTAAGTAACTGACTTGGCCTATTTCTGATAACAGGAGATTTGTATGACAGGCGATAGTCCAAACATATCTCTCAGCCCTAGAAACCTGTACAGTGACTAGGTTTTATCAGCATGCCCCTAACTAAGCATAAGCTTCATTATAAGTAGAAAATCGGCTTGGCTCCCCCAGAACATTGAACATTTCCTTAATACAAAGTAGAGACCAAATGGGCTGGCTGTGTGGAGAAAGGACTGTCAAACTCCTGCTGGCCTTGGATCCACCTCTCATCTTCTAACAATGCTGTTCTAGCCTTCTCTTTCTTCCAAAGCCTCCAGCAGTCTCCTTACAGTACAGAGCCCTCTGTGTGCCTACCAGCTTTGGGTAGTAATAAACCCATCTAGGCAGGCACTGTGGGCACCTGCCAGCTGTGTGCTCAGTTCTGTGTGTAACTCTTTCCCAATATTTTACTAGGATGGGAGATCAAATAGAAAGAAGCGAACGGTTTCCTAGTAACGCCACCAAACAATGCTGTACTTGATGGAGCTTGGACGACAGTGAAAAACAGGACAGAACGCCTCCATACAAATCATTTGTTCATTCTGCCTGGTCTTCAGGGCTTAAACTCCTCACGTGTGTCTGATATGAATAGGAGCCTTTTTCGGCTGGGCAATGGACTATGATTAATATTCTGTTGGAAACTAGCATTCTTAGCAATGCAGCCAAAAACCTGAAGAAGGAAAGGCACTTAGAGCCAGAGAGACAGTTGACTCTGCCTGGTGGTCATAGAGTTGTTAGATACACTTGCCCTCTATCTTAGAAACACCCAAATGGCGTTTGTCATACACCATGATAGCCTGAGGGCACATGGTCTGGGTGCTGTCACTGTGATCCTGATCGTTCCCCTAACCATCTTCCCACTGACTCATTGCAATGAAGAAGATGAACAGCAGAGCTAGTGAAAATGCTGTGTGGTAGAGTGTGTGCCCAGCATGGTTAAGGCCTTAGGTTTGACTCCAGCATAGTAATGAATTAGTAATTAATTAATTAACTAATTAAGATATAATTTAAAATTTCTAGTGAATATTTCTCTACTTTTTTGTTAATTTTTAAGAAAATAACTAGGATTAATTTTATTGCTTTGATACCTAGGGTTCTAAACAATAGCAGACAGGAGGATGGTCTAGGAACACCGCCATCTGTGTGTTATAAAGACATGCTTGGAGTCCATATCATAAAGAAGCCAGCGCCAGCTACCTGACTAGTTGAACATGCACACGCCGTTAGTGGTCCATTTGTTCTATGTTAACGCCCCTCTCTGCCTCAATGCTCCTGATGAATACAAGTTTGATACCAGCAGAAACTAATATGATTTAGTGATTCAGAAAGTGCCTGCGCTCAAACATCTCCAAATGAGATACAAGTACAAGGAATGATACTGAGAAATGATAGTAGACATGTCATAGTCCTGAAAATATGGCTGAACACGTGACCAGTGGTCAACCACAGGACTGAACTCCAGAATGAATGACAGTCTTCCTCATATAATTCATTAGCTGCATAAGACATAAGGCAAATTTCTAGGATACCAGTCTTTTGTCTTCCCAGTTTGTTTTCAGTTTTAAGATGTACTTGCTGTCTCTGCTTTTTGACTTCTGTGACAGATAACATGGCTTGAATTCCCATGTCTGAAGCCCCATCCAAACACTGTCTCACAGATCTTGTAAATTTAGAGATAGAAATTTATTTCTCTGTAGAAAGTCCCATAGCTGTTCGTCCCAAATAAACAAACAGAGGCTTATATTAATTATAAACTGTTTGACCTATTACTCAGACTTATTACTAACTAGCTCTTACAACTTAAATTAACCCATAATTCTTATCTATGTTTATGCTTGGTACCTTTTCTCAGTGAGGCATTCTCATCTTGCTTCATCCGTGCCTGGCTGGTGACTGCATCTCTGTCCTTCCTCTTCTCAGAATTCTCCTAGTTTGGTAGCCTCACCTATACTTCCTGGCTACTAGCCAATCAGTGTTTTATTAAACCAATATGAGTGACAAATTTTTACAGTGTACAAGAGCATTATCCCACAGCATTTCTCAAATTGTTCAGCAGAATATTGCCCATTCTTTCTCTGTTATATAAGCATACAAAACATATACATGTACATACACACACACACACACACAAACACTCCCCATCCACTATTTGTTTCAAGCTAATAATACAATGTTCCAACCCATCTGAATTTAAATGAATTTCACTGCTTCTCTTGGCAGAAGAGCAGAAGGCTGTGCTTCAACATCATGTTGATGCAGGTAGGAAATAATCAAACCCACCATCCTTGAGAGCTCCACACCCCTGATTGCTCCAAATGACCCAAGAAGCTAGACTCAAAATGATAAATTGGAAACCTGAAATCACAAAAATCATTAAAGAAAACCTTACCCACATCACTTTTCCAACCATCTGAACAAAAGCAAGCATGACCAAAAGAAGAAAGAAAAGGAAAGCAAACAATTAGTCAGTCTAGATCAAAGTGGAAGCTCATTGTGTTTTCTTAACTTTTTTTCCGAAGTTAATTTTCTGTATCAAATTCACACAAGTGTTCATGAGTTTAAAGGCCACTTGCTTGATCTGCAATAACTGTTGTCAAAGCCACGTTTTAATCAATTTACTACTGCTTACCAGATAGCACTGAATGAGAAAAGGCTCTTTGAAATGAAGTTAACACCATAGACTATGTGTTCTTCCTTATTACAGCAAAAATGAGCATTTGGGACCGGTAGTGGACCCCAGCGATAAAGCACTTGCCTACTGTAAGTGGGGCCCTGAATCTGATGCCCTACATCATAGGCAAAAGCTTTTATGTAAGTGCAATAATGGAAAAATTCTAGGCGCTATTTGTTTCTAATTATTTGATTTTTCACAGATGCCTTTATAGGCAAGCAGATCAACCAAAGCATGAAGGCTGTGATTTTCAGGGCAGGCACATAATGGGCACTGCACAGTTAGATCAGTGCAAACAGCATGTCATGGCTAATAAGTGGTTTTGAGAGCCCCATGTGCCCTATTTTTGCACTATGAAAATTTTTAAGCAAAATCACTTTTCTGCTCACAGAACAGCAGCTTCTAACTAGGGTGAGATCTGGACTACATGACTGCAAATGGCTGAGAAGGTCTCAAGGGTTGCACCGCTGCGTCTCACGATAGAGTGGGATAGAATTGCTAACAATTCGTATGGATGGAGAAAGCTCTGGAGGGAAGCTCCATTACAAATGCCATCCATTGCTGAGACCAAAACCAAAGCTTCAATTTTCCTGCCTTAAAGACACATAACCACAACCCCAAGAGCATCACAAGACGGCACAAGAAGCCATTCATGCTGTTCTGTGAGTGGTTGACGAGACGCCTTATTGTCTGAGGCGAGGTGAGGAGAAGACAAAGCTGATTCGTGGAAGCCTGTCTTGTTCTCAGAGCCCTCACAGTCTCCCTGGCCCCCTTGACCAGCTAAGCCTAGGCTGAAGGGCCCATACTCTCTGACTGAGTGCTGTTCCCTGTCAGTGGAGACCTGGGGACAAGAAAGGCCTCACAGATTGGGCTTATTGTGACTTATCTTTTCACTGATAGGAATTTAAACAGTCTGCCATCTGGGCCTGCTGTAGATCTTGACTCTGAAGCAGAGCAAGCTGGGTTCTAATTCCCACAGCTCTGCCATTTGTACATTACATTGGGACAGAGAACCAATGACTTCCCTTCCCAAAGTCTCCTTTTCTTGTTGAAACACAGAGGTGACAGGAACCTGAGCCTCAGTATGGAGACTGAGATGTCACGTGTCATGTACACAGGTGGAGTCTACACTGGATCCCAGGAGTCAGTGCGGAGACTGTGAGATGTCACATGTCATGTACACAGGTGGAGTCTACACTGGATCCCAGGAGTGTGGAAACTGTGATATGTCACGTGCCACGTACACAGGCAGAGTCTACACTGGATCCCAGGAGTCAGTGTGGAGACTGTGATATGTCACATGTCATGTACACAGGTGGAGTCTACACTGGATCCCAAGAGTCAGTGCGGAGACTGTGATATGTCACGTGCCACGTACACAGGCAGAGTCTACACTGGATCCCAGGAGTCAGTGCGGAGACTGTGAGATGTCACGTGCCACGTACACAGGCAGAGTCTACACCGGACCCCAGGAGACCTCGGAAAGCTTCACGTGGCTTTGTCTCTTCCCCACTTTGCCTTACATTAGGCTATCTGAATATTGTTATTAATTATATTTAGTTGGTATAAAACAGGATTTATTATGATACATACCTATTCAATGTATAGAATTGTTTTTAATGTAGATACCTTTGTCAAATAAAAATTTTTCACTAAACTGAATAATGTAGTCTTTAATTTCTAAATTAGGATATTTTGGGTAAAATTGTATCCACAGCTTTTTAAATGAATTCCCCTCATGTATTTTAAATTTTTCCAGACTGGTATATTTTTAAGTTAATAAATTAAAAGCAGCATATAGGGGTTTGTTATACAGTTAGAATTGGCAAATACTTGGAAGTTTTTGTCTTTGTTCTTTTTTGTGTTTATCTTATTTTGTTGTTGTTTTTGTTTGTTTTTTTCTATGAAGAAACTGATTTTTGAACTGCCAAGTTCTCTGCCCTTCTTGTCTCTGCTGCAGCTTCCTGGCTTTTCAGTTTCACAGCAAGAAGCCATTGGACCAGCAGGCAAAACACTAATGCACAAACCGGCACCCATGTAAATGCCAAGAGGGCGTGGTTACCACCGGCAAATCAGGTGCTCAGTGCTCAGGAGGCAGAGATGGGCTCTGGGGTAGTTGGCTAGCTATGCTAGCCTACACACTGAACTCTGGTTCAAGGGAGGAACTCTGCCTCATATAAGGTGGGGAGCAACAAGAAAAACACTCAACATCCATCTCTGGCTGTCACACACTTGCACACATATGTGTACATGCCTTCACCACACACATCACTCTACACAAATGCTTACCACACACACACACACACACACACACACACACGCATGCATGCCCAAAGAAAGGAATCATACATAATGCAAAGAAGTAGGCATATGATATCCCAATAAAACTTTACTCATTGGTGTGTCATTCTGCATTTTACATACTTCATATATGACACAAAATGGTCTTTTGCTTTTCTTCTAAGCATTTACAATGTAAAAACATTCTTAACACTTAGGCAGCACAAAAGCAGGAAAGGTAACTTTGGTTCATCGGCTACCAATTGTCAGCCATCACTGCACAGGACTAAAGACATGGAATCACTGTGACACCCATCATTTTGTGTATGAAAAACACTCTCTTAAAAAGCCATGGAATGGCATAAAGGTGCATTCAATTCAAGGACTCATCAAAGTTACTTGAAAAACACATTAGAAATTCAATTTAATGCAGATTGGTACATAACACAATTTCATTACTCCTATGCCTCATCTAAAGAATTTCATTTTCTTGATATGGAAAATAACTTCCTAGAAAGGGAAAGGCAAGAATTCAGTGAGATCAACGCCTGCTCAAGCTATGCAGAGAGCTCCAGCCAGCTGCTTTGCTGTCGGACTCTGTTAAATGTAAAAGGAAAGGAAAATATCCTGCTTAGGTAATAGCTCCAAGCTAATGTTTAGTGATAAGATTTTGAAAGTTCTAGGAATCTTACGGATACAGCTCACTTGGAGCACCTGCTGAGCATCCACTGGACCACGGCTCAGTCCCCCACACAAAAACATTTCATTGGATTTTCTGTAATCTTAGGGAGACTTTTAAGTGAATGATTACTTTGAAAATTTTGGGTTTCTTGACATTATGAATATTTTAAATAAATCAGCTACAATTATTTTAACTTATTTGTAGATGAATAATTTAGACTTTCTCTTGAAAAGTTTAAAACAAAAACATATGTTCAATTCTGAAAGGTGGGTAGCTTTTAAATTACTAGATGATACAATATTTTCTTACAGTTATAGTACAAGAAAAAAGATAAATATAATTTGCATATAAATATATGTAGGTATTTCAGTAAAAATGGCACAGCTAATAACACTCTTAAAGAACATTACAATGTGTTATTGCACTCAGTATTTAAACACTGTTATTTTTCTTCATCTGCAAGGCATTTAGAGATAAAACATGACATTTTAAAAGAAAATATAATGTCAACTTGCACATTTTCGTTAAATAGCTACAATAGACCATTTTGAGTGTTTACTTCTTTAGAGCTGAGTTTAAATTTCTCGTTTACATTAATTCTTAATCCATTATAACATAAAATTGACTTTATTAATTAATTAATTTATTTATTTATTTTTCACTGAGACAAGGTCTCTCTCATTCTGTAGCCCTGGCTTGCCTGGAACTCACTCTGTGAACCAGGCTGACCTCAAACTTCCAGAAATCTGTCTGCCTCTGCCTCTCCAGTGCTGGGACTAAAGGCTTCAAGGTGACAGAGGTGAGGTATAAAGGAATCAGAGGTGGGTTCTGGGGAAGTGCTTTTTTTAATCTCTGAGAATCGCTCTTCTCATTGGTGTGAAAAATGAAAAAGGAAGAGAGGTAGGTAGCTGAGAAACCGGAATGGGAATTTCCAGCAACAACCACTTGAAACGTAACAGGAAAGTGTTACACTGCCCACAGTGTTTCCAGAACAGTACCATCTCTGTCAAAGCTCTCACCATTAGGCATAGAAAAAGCTGGATAATCTTTTTCTTTTTTTCCTTTAAGCAAAGTATTCTGTGATCCCTTAAAACCTTTTTATAATATGTGCTCACACCTGAAGAACCGACTCGTGAAAAATAACAATTTCACTAAAACGTGAATTTGAAGCCTTTTCATAATTAATCAATAGTTTTCATAAAAATATATTTTATGAAATTATTAAATAGGCAATTTCCTTAGGAAAAATCCTGCCAATTGTAATATCTTCATTTTGAAAATAAAAACAAAAGACATTGCTTCTGAGAGTAATGAAACTCAGGCCTCAGCTATCTGAGCACCAAGAACCCAGGCAGCGAGAACAGAAAGTGGTACCCTGGGTACCAGTTCTTTTCACGGATACAGTCAGTCGCTGGGAAGCATCGGTGAGCATTTGTCCCAAGTGTTTAGTGAGACTCTCTGCAGTCAAGTAACATCATCCAGGGTCCTCTTCTTCCAACCACAGGTCACAAATGTTTCAGTTTGTATTTAAAATCAATATCATGTAATGGTGGCAGAATTCCCAAGCCTGCCCTGGACTGATCTAGAGGGGGACACTGGACATGGCTCTCTACAAGTTCTAGTTCAAAGCATGAAAGCATCAGAAGCAAAAATTGCTTGATTTCTTGGACAGCAAATAATCTTCCAGGGCATATTGTAGCTCCTGATCCAAAGGGCATGTAGAAACACTTCAGTTTTTTCCCATTGCTGTAGAAGGAGGTCTTTGCCTTCCCGTTCTCGTCAAGGTATCGGTCGTATTTAAAAGTCTGCAATAAGGACACAAGAAGCCAATGAGCTATTTTTATAGAAATTTGTCTCATTCTTGACCAAAGAGTAATTTTCTGCTAATAACTCCATCCTCTGTGAGGTAACACACACCCAGTGCTGATCAGGTAATCCTGGAAAGACCTTATCAAGAGCTGGTGGGCCCTGAAGCTCTAGATCCCTTCTGTTCTGCCTGGGCACTCGTTCTTTAGTTAGGCAAAAGAAGCAAAGGATTAGAAAAAGATACCAAAAGACTCAGTCAACTGCATTACCCTCCATCAGTGTGGATTTGGGAGAGGGTTCTTTTTGAGGAAAAAACCAAGTCCAGTTGGAATGGGACTGATGGAACAGGGGACCAAACCAGACTCTCTGAATGTGGCTGACGGTGGAGGAGGACTGAGAAACCAAGGACAACGGCAATGAACATGAACTCTACAGCATGGACGGGCTCACTGTGAGCCTTGTCAGTTTGGTTGCTCACCTTCCTGAACTTAGGGGGAGCTGGGAGGACCTTGGACTTAACATAGTGAAGGGAATCCTGATGGCTCTTTGTCTTGGAGAGGGGTGGAGAGGGGGTATGGGTGGAAGGGAGGGGAGGGAAGGGGGAGGAGGAGGGAAGGAGATGGAAATCTTTAATAAAAAAAAATGAGGAAGAAAAAAAAAGAAAGTTGGTAGCTTTGCTATGGCTGAAAACATAATCTAGCAGAAAGCATGAAATGAAAATTATTCAGACTAAAAGTTCAAAACTCTTTCCTCTACCCAAAGTTTCCAAAACATTTGAGTCTTTGCTATAATAAAGGGGACAGTCCCTATGGCTTCAATGAGCAAATCAAAGCTGTAATTGCAAATCCATTCCTCATTCAGAGCTGGGTGGCTGTCACCTCAATACTGAACTTGGATGAGCAGAAACTTACCAGAGGATCTGGGTAGATTTCCGGATCCAAATGCATTAGCTGCGGGTAAAGAGCTATGATGTCATCTTTTCGGATGTTATAGGAACCGTCTTCAAGGTGTAGAGTGAAATCCTCCTTAGCAGTCCGGATATTCAAGGATGCACTAGACAGCCTCAGTGCCTCTTTGATGATGCTATCTAAACATTTTCAAATAAAAGAGCAAGAGAGGAGGGAAGGAAAGAGGGTGGAGCAAGGAAAATGACAGGGAGGGAGAGAAGAATTTACATATTAAAAATATTTCCGAGTTAATTTATTTTTACATTGATGGGTGTTTTGCCGCATGTACGTGTGTGCAATGTGTAGATGTCTGATGTCTACCGAAGTCAGAAGAAGGCATCAGGTCCTTTGGAACTGGAGTTAGGATGGTTGTGAGCCACCACGTGGGTGCTGTGAGTCAAACCTGGGTCTTCTGAAAAAGCAGCAAGTGCTCTTAACCACTGGACCATCTCTTCAGCCCTGGATTTATGCATTTAAAGGCTATCTAACATGAAGTCTGAAATACTTCTGACAACCAATATGCAAAATGAACAAATGCAGGCTAACAAATGAAAGCTCCCTAAGCTACTTCTGTTGCCACTGCGCTGTTCTTTGTGACTCAGCTGTTCTAAAATTTATTTTCAATCTAAGCATCGAAGTCATTGGTTCTCACCCTGTGGGTCATGAGCCATTTGGAGGGTTATTGAATGACCCTTTCACAGGGGTCGCCTACGACCATCAGAAAACACAGATATTTACATTATTATTCATAACAGTAGCAAAATTACAGTTATGAAGTAGCAATGAAAATAATTTTATGATTGGGGAATCACCACAACATGAGGAACTGTATTAAAGAGTTGCAACATTAAAAAGGTTGAGAACCGTTGATCCAAGTTAATAATCTTTTGATATGCTACAATGTTCTTCACCATCAATGGGAACTAGATAAACATCTCTCATTTTATAGAACACTAATCTTATTTCTGCAGGACCCTAAGCAGCTAATAAAGTTAAAAAAAAAACTAGTAATCAATTTTGTGTGAATTATTGTTGACCCTATTGGGAATGAAACATCTTGATAGAGAAATGCCTTTCCAAGCATTTCATGAGTCTACCACTCTGTGCTAAGGAGATCCCATACATTATCTGGTGGTGTGCAATGGCAACCTGCTTCTAGATAAAGGAATGCAGGAACGAAATAGACCTCAGAGCTGCTAAAGTCTCCGAGAGGTTCCCTGTGCCATCCAGCCTCTAGCTGTCGGCTGCCTTGCTCCTAGACATCACGCCACAATTGTGTCTGCAACCACACATGCTTAGCCCTTTCTTTACGAATGAGAGAAGAGAGAGGTCCAAAGCAAAGTGACAAGCCCACCCCCCAAAACCA
Source organism: Arvicola amphibius (assembly GCF_903992535.2). Taxonomy (NCBI): domain Eukaryota; kingdom Metazoa; phylum Chordata; class Mammalia; order Rodentia; family Cricetidae; genus Arvicola; species Arvicola amphibius. The sequence goes on from NC_052057.2 coordinate 114,559,336, forward strand.
GGCAGTACTGGATCTAAGCTCTTTCGCTTCAGAGAAGCTAAATTGTCCTCGAAGTACACACGGGCTTCTGTCCTTTACAGAAGAGGACTTAAAAGAAGGTTGTTTTATTATAAACACGTGGCACTTCTGTATTCTAGAAAATACAGAGACAGGGAAAGAAAAGCCTTGGCCCCATCCCACAAGCCAATCATGCTTTCTTGATGGTAACTTGTTCACACTTAGTTCCAAGCTTTCTAAAAAAAAAAAAAAAAAAAAACCCGACTTTATGGTTTTGGGGGACTAACAAGGAGGCAAAGGATGTGGAGCAGCTGAGTATCACAAGTCCCATGCCCGTGTTGCCTCTGTTCCGCCCTGTCTGTGATCCAGTCGTCATCCCACCCTGCGGGTCTCAGTTCCTCACTTGTTAGATAAAATGGAAATTCCCTAGTTATCAGACGGTTGTGGGGTTGTAAGATAGTTGGTGTAATACTGAGAACATAATACAGTATGTGGTGAGCACTGTTACCGGTGACACGTGAATGAGGGGTAGGGTAGAAAACACACCTAGGACCGGCAGGTCGTTCAGCTGCATTTGATCCAAATAAATATTGTTCCCTTCAGAGCTGGGCTTTTGGCCAGCGCTCTGCAATGCTCCGTTCACTTCTTCAGAGGCTGCTTTCAATGCTTCAGGACTTCTGTGAAAAGAGACGTATGGAAAATATTCCCTTATTCTGAGATCTGCAAGTAGATAAGAACTCCTTTTCTTTTAAAGAGTAAGCAAAGGGGCATTGCCCTCTACTTGAACTGGATTCTGAACAGATTCATGCCCTGGGACTCAGAAAGGAGCATTAAAGGGGCTTTGCTATGTAAAAGCAAAGCTTTGGTCAGCTCTCTATAAATCAGTGATTCTAGTAAGAGCTAGATATTCATGCGAGGAATATAGTAATCCAGAAGAAATATTGCATCTAACATACAATTACAATTAGTTCCCAAGAAGAATTTCAAATTGCTCTTAAAATGGCTTCAGAACATTAATGTTTTGCCATTTATGTTGTTATCTTTGAGCTGTGAGCTGATAAAGGATACTTCCATTCAATACTCGGAAATTTGCTCGAGGCCGTTTGCAATCTCCTTCACCTGATTACAGTAAACTGAGCCTGGGGAATGTTGGACCAACAAGTAGTCGTTTAACTTAAATTACAGCTGCAGTTCATAGATGATATGAAATTGATGTGAAAATAGGGATATTCAAATTAGTAAGGCATGATCTCTGCCCTTATCACGTCGGCAAGCCTGTCATCATTTAAAATGTTTTTATCACGATGAAGATTGCAGTCATGGATTTAATTTGACATTATGAGGAACACTATGAGATTAAGAAGAGCAAGACTGGACCAGGGGGCCTGTATTGACAAGTGCCAGCCATCCAAGTTTTGTGGCTTCTGGGACATCCCTTTTCATGGGACTGTATTCCTACAAAATGCTGCTTCTCTTACGCACATGTTAACAGGGGCACTGAATATCACACTCTTGACTGATAGCGAAGAAAGCTCCGCTACTCTTTTGGGGCTTTTCGTTAAAACTGTAATTTATGTCCCTTTGAGTAATGAAAACACTTAAATTGCTAGTCACCTGATCATCTGAAACAAGCTCCAGAAGGTTGCAGGAATGGTGTTTGCTTGAGATGCCCAGAGGATAGCGAGGTGTGTCTTAGCCTTCTCTGTGTCGTCAAAGGTGGAGAGAGTGTCATTGAGAAACATGCGCAGACTGATCAGTTCAGAGACCTGCTCCCTCTTAGAGAGGTTCTTATGCTTCAAGCCCTCAGCCAGTTTTTCCCTGGCCTTATGTGCCATCCTGAACAAGCGAATAGGGAGACCTGCCACCAGCGCGGGGAAGACTTGGTCAAATTGCTTGAAGTTGTCAAGGTTGTTGAGAATAAGAGCTCTTTGTGCATCTGGCTTTGAAGTATCTCTGCCAAACAGAGTTAGATATCCAGCTTCAAACATCACTCGGTAGCAGAAGGCGTACATCCCTTCGGTGACCCAGACAGCACTCTCTGATTTAGGAAGGCCAGGAGGCCTCAAGATCAGTTGGAGGTTTTGCATCATGACTTCAGAGAGTGAGTGCAAAGCGTCTCCCTGGAGGGTTTTGGCAAAAGTGTTGTTTATGTTTTCCGTGGTATTTCCATCACTTGGGTCAATGCTTCTGTGTCCAAATGCCTGGCAGAAAAGAAAAGCCGTGAAAAGCAGAGGGGCTAAACCTGAGCTTGCCAGGGATAGGAAATGGCTGAAAGACAGACTGAAGGTGTTCATGCCCCTCCCCCTGGCTTTCCCATAGATGATTTCACAGCACATCGGAAGGCAGACCAGGACATACTCTTCCTTTAAGGGCAAGTTTAGACCCCAGCTTTTCAGGGAAGTTTCTCTAGACTGCCCCACCAACTTTGATGTCAAACTAACGTGATACTGATTTTATCTTTACCTTTTTAGTCTCTGTAAATGCATTTTAACCAGACTTTAATTCACGCAATGACAGAGACTGTGTCTAATATTTTCTTTCAAAAAATTCAGTGTTGTTTTCTCTAGAACAGAGATTCTTGATAATATCTAAATGATGCTTAAATACACAGCCTTCTTCTTAATGATCGAAGCATTTGTGGGCATGGATGTGGTAATAGGCATGTTGAATGTTAAGTTTGCCAGCACTCTCTCGTCTGCATGTTGTATAGACAACATTGTACATTCCTTATTCATATACAGTGTCATCTGGCTCACAAAGTGCTTACAAAGTGATTAATTTGTATATGTCATAATCAATGACAAATTTACATCTATCTTGAATTTTTAATACTTAGTATCAAGACTTCCTGATTGTAGGTTCCCTCTATTCTACAATCTATAACATCAGAATAACTAAATAAACGAATACATTAACAGGTTAGGAAACAAACAGAATCTGTATAAACTAGTTACCTGTGCAGAAGTAGTGTAATGGAATTTTTTCCAATCAAAATATTTTCCATGACTTAACACCTTCGGGTATGACAAGGAGTTGGTGACGAAGTGGACGTATCTCCCCATTAGTTTGCAGGTAAAAACATGGCCGTGTTTCCTTTGATTTGCTCTCAGGAACTCGAGAGGATTGGACCCAAATTTCAGAGCACAGCCCAGGTACGGGATCAACCCGTTCTCCAGAGGAGGTTCACCTGCTTTCCTGTAAGACAGATTTGAGAGGTCTGGAAAATGACATAGTTAGCGCTTTTATGAAAGCCAGGTTTCTACTGGTTTCTACCAATAATTTCAAGCTTCATAACTACAGTTCGCAGATACCTCTTTTACTAAAACAGTGGGCTTTTTAGCCTACTAAGATATTGGTGAAAGTGATTAGCAAATCTGCCTACCCACCAATTCATCTGCCAGCCCATCTCTCGGTCTGTCTACCACCACATATACACACATATGTCCGCTTATCAAGCCCTCCTTAGATTGTTTACTATGTCTATGTCTGACTGCTTTTCCCAACACAGGACCAAAAGTCAACAGAGCCAACAAGAGTCTTGATCTCACTGTAGAAACGAAGCTACCGTCTAGTGCTTAGACCTGCTCAATGAATCATTTGCCCAAATGCCTAAAATGTTTCATTTTTTTTCCTGTTTGTTAAAGATGTGAAACCCCAAATAACAGAAAAGGCTACAGAGCTGAAGTTTTTAAAATCTTCATAATTTAAAAATGCTGGCATTCTGGTGTCTGGAGGTGCGGCTCAGTGGTAGAGCTCTTGCCTAGTACACATGGAACCTTCATTTGATTCCCAACTCTGAAAAGAAGGAGATTATCATTCTGTGATGATATTTGAAGAGAATAGAAATCCCATTTGAAAAATTAAATTATTATAAAAATCAAGTTGGGAGGGGTAAGCATTGGTAGATCGTCAATTATGATTCACTGATCTTTAGCTCTCTTAAATGGTTTATTTTGGTTTATTTTGGTTTGGTTTTTCGAGACAGGGTTTCTCTGAAGCTTTGGAGCCTGTCTTGGAACTAGCTATTGTAGACCAGGCTGGCCTCGAACTCATAGAGATCCTCCTGCCTCTGCCTCCCAAGTGCTGGGATTAAAGGCGTGCGCCACCACCACCCGGCTCTCTTAAAAGTGTTTTATTAGATACTAAAAACTTAATTATTTTTCAACAAAAGCTAGTTGGTTTTTGTTAGGATAACTAAATTGATTTTTCCTCTCTTAGCATTAAGATAAGCTGCTCAATTAAAACTAGAAACTATCAGGCATGAATTAAAATAACTCAAAGTACAAAGAAATTTTTAAAAGTAAAAGAGCAACAGCAGTCTACCTCGCTGAAGATGTGCCAGGGGTATTCCTGTATTTTAATGCTGACATAACAGAAAGCCCAATGCACATGCTCAGCAAGTGCAACTATTCAGTTCGTGTGATAGAAAGAACCTTCCAGATTTCACCCTTGCCAAATGCACCCTTCCCGGCTCAGGTTTGCTCTGCACATGCACATACAAACATGCATTTATACGTTTCTTTAGTTACGTTTAACAAGATCTGCATCACCATCAGTGTATACGAATATTCAAAAGGAAATTGTCTACATCTTTTCAGGGTTAGCCAAAGAAGTCAGGCCTTAATTTTTAAATAAAAGATACTAATGAACTAGTATTATTTTTAAAACTGTGTAATAGTGAAAGTAAAGAATGCTAGAAATAAGCTAAAAGGAAAATTAAAGAAAAATCCTTTCCATACCTTCTCCTTATGCCAAAGATAACCCATAGGCAGCATACCACAGCAAGACCCCAAATCAAAGAGATGGTCATCATTTTGCAAAACAGGAAAAAGTCCCAAGGGGAGAGTCTGTGCTTAGCCAGGTAAGACTGCCCCTGAGCAGAGGCTCAACCTAGACTTTTTATATGCATAGGACTATGATTCAATAACTTGAACTTCGGTGACCAAAGCAAATAACTGACTATTTGTCCTCCTATTAGAAAACAGAAAAAAATAGTATCACCGGGCCTTGAACTAAGTCCACAGTATCAGAAGAGGCTCCAAAACAAGCAGAGAGCTGCAATACTCGATAAGCTGCAGCTCTGTTCCTCGTGTGCTGACATAACATTCAGGCCCAGAGACACAGCTAACATCGTGCTTCTGTGTGTGGAAAAAAGGCAGAAATAAACACCCTACAGATGTGCACATCTGTTAAAGACATCGAGTATGATGTAAACTGAAACAAGCAGAAGCTTTTCGTCATGACAGTATGTTGTTACCTTTGGGGGAAATTAATTTAGATAATTTTCTAGGAGTATACCAATCCAAAAGAATGAGAACTGAGTGGGACAATTTTCTTGTTTATTTGCTCGGTGTTTTTACAAACCCACGGGTGGTTCGTGTGGACTAGGACGTGTTACTTATCTGCCATCATCTGTAGGTGGCATTTCATTTGTATTTTAATAACTAAAGCTTGTCTGAAGATCAGAAAAGTAACACATCCACACTGGCCGGCCTTACAGAGCAGGCAGCAGTGAAACACACCTTTAATCCCAGTAGCCACAGCTCAGTCTCATTCTGAGGTTTCCTGGAGGCAGGGTCACCATTTTCAGACAGAGGCTGAGGTAAGAGCCAGTGGCTGGCTGTTTTACTTTTCTGGTCTTCAGGCAAGCTTTATTTATTAAAATACAAATGAAATGTCACTACAAGCATCAAAAAAGAACACTTCTCCGTACCTCATCTTCCAGGTAGCCATCGCTTATTTTGAGAATACAATCTTTACCAATAATTACTTGTAATTAAGTTGTATTTTACTTCAAATAAAGACTAAAACACTTCTTGGCAGAAAAGTCAGTACAAAGTCATGATTTACCTCTTATACCACTTGCACTATAAACGGCTATGCATCCTCCCAAACTTTATCCAGCATAATCTTTTGTTCTGTGCTGGGAACTGAACACACGGCCCTACTTCTCCAGGGCAAGCACTCTACTACCAAGTTACACCTGAGCTCCCTGTTTAACACAAATATTAATCAGGCTTTTTTTTAAATGTATTCCAGAAACTCTTTAAAGATATTCTGGCTTTAGGTATTAACAAGATAGGAAGGTTCACTACTCTCATGAAGATTCTATTCTAATGGGGAGACCGGCGGTAAAATGTATGTTATTCAACATAGAATGAGGTGGAGAGAGCTGCTGAGGGCTGAAAGCCACTTGAGGGTATTGAGCAGAGAGACTTTTTCGAAGAGAAGACACTTGAGATAGGCAAAGGAAGAACATTCCCAGAGGAGGGAACGTCAAAAGTGGAGTTCCTGAGCGAGGGTGAACTTGATGTGCTAAAAACCAGAACAAACATCTTATCGATTAGAGCCAAGTAAAGAGAGTGAAGACAAGAAGGTGGGCAAAAGCTGGTTCATGCCAGGATGCTTGGGAGTGGAAGAGGAGCTTGGAAGGCAATAGGTCTGTTTACTGTTGTGAACATTTGAAATCCATGGGACAATGGGAACTGAATGTAAGAGTCTGTGGTTGGGGGAAGGCAGAGCGTTGGAGGTGTAAATCTCAAGCCATCATCATTGGATTGATAGTTAAAGGCAAGAGATCCTCATCTGGAAGAAAGTGAAGCCAATGTAGTTAGCAGACTATGACACCAGACCACAGTGCGCACCGTTCCTCAGTATGGGTCAAAGAGGCAGAAGAAAGAACAAAGATAGATACAATGTACATACATATATGTCTCTAGACACATATCTACATGCAGTGTATACACACATAAAAGTAATGGCTATTAATATGTGCTTGGAATTCTACTGCATAAAGTTATTTTACAGGACAACTCAGTCAACTAATTTCCTAACGGTGAACATTCGAGTCCTTTCTAACTTCGGTGCTGGACTCCACACCTGATAGTTCTGGCCTCCTTAACAGAGCCCACGGATCTTTATTGTGTACTTTATGACCGTAATCATTAGCATCAGTTGCTACACGGCAGGGTACGTTTTCTCAGAATCTATTGAGATCTCCTAATGCTTTGTGCACATTAAATATATTTCTATTGCTTTTATAAAATGACATATCTTCTTCTCAGTGGCACCCATCACCACAGAATGACTGAGGAGACAACAATCTCATACCCAAACAAAGCAGCTCTCCAGAGTCGCCTGTTCCATAAATCACAGCAGACAAAAGCAAGATAGGAGAAGCCCTGAGCGGCCTCTTAGTATTCTTTACAACTTCGCATGAGTCTGTGATTCTGTGAAAATACAGAGGTCTCAAACTGGGAAGGGAAATCACTTTCATAGCCTTGGGAAGCTCCCCGCAGGCTGGTCTTCTTTACCCATAGTCAGAGCAGTGCTAACTCTTCCTCTGGGGCCTGGCTGCTGATTATCTTGATGTCACTTGCCCTGTCCTTTTCTGTTTTACTCCCTCACTTGTAACACCTTCCCAATGTCAAGCACCTGAGCACACATATGGATACACATACACGGGACAGTGAAGGCTGGAAGATGCACACATACGGAGACACATACACGGGACAGTGGGGACTGGAAGATGTGCACTTATGGAGACACATACACGGGACCATGGAGACTTGAAGATTTAGATGTCGACCCGTTCTTTGTTATATGCATGGGTTATATCTTTTCCTTCTGAGAAGTTCGATTTGCTGTTATGTACTCACAAACAGCATCTAACAGATCTAATCTGATTTTTTTCTTTTTTTCTTTCTTTTTCTATTTTTCTTCGAGACAGGGTTTCTCTGTGTCACAGCCATAACTGTCCTGGAACTAGCTCTTGTCGACCAGAATGGCCTCGAATCCACAGAGGTCCTCCCGCTTCTACCTCCCAAGTGCTGGGATTAAAGGCGTGTGCCACCACCACCCAGCTGGAAATTCTAATGCTCATTGCAGATGTGAAGACTACCAGTAGACTTCAAGGAAATGTCTAAACAGTTTTCTGATAAATAAGGTGCACCCAGTTTCATGCCTGAGTTTAATGACCTCTTGGCGTGATTTTAGCATAGCACTGGTTGTGCAATGTGCAGTGAATTCTGCCTCAATGTGCAACTTTTTCCCTTAAATCCCTGTTTCAGGTGGTAAAATGTTATTAATTCTCTCTGTGTGTGTCTCTCTCTGCCTCCCTATCCCTGTCTCTGTCTCTGACTCCCTCCCCACCTCTCTCACACACAGACAGAGTGGCCGCTATTGCATGCCAGGCCCTGCGTAGCACTGGGGACACAGGGTAAACATAACAGTGACCCTGACCTATGGAGTTTCTCTTGCAGCAGTGTCGGCAGGGTCATTGTTGTCAGAAGACCTGGCATGCCAAGTTGAGGTTATTTTAACTCTAATCCCTCTTTCACATGTCAGGTTCTTCTTCATTCGTGGAGGATTTTGTAGAAGACCATAAATCCTGCTGTTTGGAACAGCTTGAGCTCGGCCTCAGAGAATGCAAGGCCCAGCACCCCATCATCATAAACAAAAATGAATAAAACAGGTTGGAGAGACAGCTCAGCAGTTAAGAACATTTGCAGAGGACCCCTGTTTGGTTCCTACCACCCACACAGGAGAGCTCACAATGGCCTGTACTGTAACTCTAGCCAGTAAACCTAATGCCCTCCTCTAGCCTCTGGGGATATCTGCACACAAGTGCTGCACACTGACCCATACAGAACACACACATATATGCATAAAAGAGAAATAGGTTTTTTTTAAAAAAAAAAAAAAAAGAAGAAAGAAAGAAAGAAAGAAATCTGTAAAACATGGGAAGTTACACCGGCGGCGTAGAAGTGAAAAGGAAACACTCAAGCGGTCAGCGTGTAAATACTGGTGGCACATTTAATTTAAGTGTACTATCTATCATGAAATCCACTAGCAGAAGTGAGGGGAGAGCTTAGTGGTAGGAAAGCTTGCCTGGGATATGTGAGTCGCTAAGTTCCGCTCCCAGCCCTGGAGAGAAGGAGAAATGCAGTAAACACAGAGCAGACAAAGCAAGCTGACTGAGTCGCGAGCTTTTCGCGACGAATTGCTTTCTGAGTTCACAGTCATTAGGAAGGAGCACAGCTGAACTGAACTGAGGTGGTTCTTTGCCCTCTCCAGGTCTTCAAAATCAAAACTCTGTGTGAAGTACCTATCTCAGAGCTAGTTAGCATGAGGGCATGCTGGAACAGGGCGGTAAAGCATCCTGTGATTACTTGGGGCTTTCATAGTAAGTTCTTGGGAAGTAAGTCTATTTACTCTTGAGTTAAAATTTTATAAAAAAAAAAAAAAAACTTATGTCATGACAAAATAATCGTCTGATTCACAAGATAATTTTAGCCAGGCAAGGTAGCACATGGTTGTAAACCCAGCACTTGGGATGCTGATGCGGGAGGATTGTCATAACTTCAAGGACAGCCTGTACTACATAGTCAGCATGTAATCAGCCAGGATTATATAACAAGAACCTGTCCAGAAAGAAACATATGATTTTGAATCCTGAATTCCTTAGTTTGGAATTATAAGTATCTAAAAAACTCGGTATAAAAACTCGTACCTAAAAACCTAAAAACTCGGTACCTAAAAACTCAGTATAAAAAGATATGCGTAAGTCACTGGCAACTTGAGGAAATTGTCTCTTGCCACCATCTAGCTATACACTAAGTAGTTGTTATTTCATGCACTGTGTTCACACTAGCTTATCACCTGCCTTGTGAAAGGCATTTCTTAGATGCTGGAGATGCAGAGATAAACAGACAGAAGGAGCCTCTATGCCCCATGGGGATACAGCCAATCAAAAGCTAGGAGAAACACGGCTTGGTTTCTGGCGTTATTTCTATTATTAGGAAAGGTTAAGCCAATGCGGTTTTGTGCCAAGCCCTTCACTGTCTTCCCTCCCTAAACCACATGACAGCAGTGTGAGATGAGCTCCCTAGGATCTGGTTCCAAGCCTGGGTCAGTCTCTGCTGTGCTGTGCTGTGCATCCAGAGAAAACAGCATTGCCCAAGCTACCGGAATCTAGGCTAAGTCTCTGCTTTTGTGATAATTCCCACCCCAATCTCAGCCTAGTCTACCAAGCTCAACTCTGCCATCAGCTGATGGAACCGAGTCAGCCTCGCCGCAGAGGGGGTGGGCGGGTGGAGAGAGGCAGAGACACAGACAGAGACAGAGACACGGAGATGGAAAGAGAGATAGAGACTCAAAGAAGGAGAGACACAGAGAAAAGAAAGAAACAAAGGGCCGGATCTATCAGAAGTAGATGGTTTTCTTACTTTCTGGGTAATGTCCTTAGATGCCCACAAGATTTAGCAGCAATGGAATGTAACTTATGTATCTATCTACCCTTTGTATGTCACATCTACGATATTTCTCAGTCCTCGCCTATGAAGATTTATACTTACCTTTTGTTCTTGTGATCTTTAATTCTTTTGCTCCTAAACTTAGACTTCTGATTGCTTTTGTGGTCGCTTGTGTACATGATGTGGCACTGGCATGCCATTTCATTCTCCTTAATGTGTAGATATCCAACTTTCTCAGCACCGTTTGCAGAAAAGACCTCTTTCCTTATTGAAAGCTTTTTAAAAGATTATTTTATTTTATGTGTTCGAGTGTTTTTCTTCTGTGTATATCTATGCACCACATCCAGGCATGGTGATGCTGGAGGTCAGGAGAGGACACTGGCTCTTCTGGAACTGGAGTTGTGGACAGTTGAGACTGCCATGTGGTGCTGGGAACTAAATCTCTCACCACCACCCCCTATTGAATATTTTGTTCATATTTGAATAAATCCTTCCTTCCCTTTTTTCCTCTCTCCCCCCCCACTTTTTAATTAATTGAATTTATTTATTTATTTTACATCCTGACCACATTTCCCCTCCCTCTTCTCCCCTCTGCCCACTCCCATCCACTCACTCCTCCTCTGTTTATGTTCAGAATAGGACAGGCCTCCCATGGGTATGACAAAGCATGGAATATCAAGTTGAGATAGGACTAAGTTCCTTCACTTGTATTAAAGCTGGGCAAGGCAAGCCAGTATGAGGAATAGGTTCTCAAAAGCCACAAAGCATTAAGGACTCTCTGCTCCCACACTTAGGAGTCCCACAAAAAGCCCAACCTACACAACCGTAATATGTATGCAGAGGGCCTAGGTCAGTCCCATGCAGGCTACCTGGTTGTTGGTTCAGTCTCTGTGAGCCCCTATGAGCTGAAGGAGGGGCTGAGTTTATTTTATACTGCTGAACTGAACGCGGAGGCAGGTTTAGCTAATCTCAGTAGGAGGTCTCTGTAAGGGAGCAGTCTCAGGCGTCTGCCATCTCAGATGAGGAAGTGAAGGCTGGTAGATTTGAACACTCAGCCAACATTCACACCTAGACCAGAGGAAGGGTTTACTATCCTTCTGAGTCTCATCCAGGGAAGGCTTTGCTGCTGCCCTGGAGCTGAGGCACTGGAGTCCTTGACACAGCCGTGCCCATGTTAGTAATACATTCACTCAGGACTTCATCTGCTTCTTCCACGTTCAGTCAGGGGTTCCTCTGCTCTCTGCATATTTCTCCCTTAAATTCTGTGGGTTCACTTCAGTCACTTTTGGAACTTTGTTGCGAGGTGCATATGTGTTCATTATTGCTTTAACTTCTTTACTTGCTTATTTCTTTGAGAATTATAAATTTTTCTTTGTATGTAAGAATAATTCATAGTTTACATTGTCTTGCCTTTTCCCTATGAATCTATCATCTTCATCCTGCCAAGACAGGTAGACTAAATTTTCCCCCAACAGAAAAATCTTTGGGCCTCTTGTACTCAACAGCTAACGGCAACACACTGCTTCTAAGACTGGTGTTCTCCAAGGACTAAGAAGAGGATTTGGAATTGCCTGCGTAGCTAAAAAGCTATCTCATTTTTTTTGCTCATTTATCCCTCCCAGATCTGTCTAATGGCATTTGAAGGTACTGGTAGCTCATTACTTTATTTGTGAAGTTTCCTGCTAAAATACAGACAGGTAGGCCTCCTTAACAGGCTTCATAGTTCCAGATTAACAGGTTTCAGGTGTATAAAAACTAACAGTCTCCAGAGCCTTTTGCTAACCACAGCCAGTTTCAAGCATATTTTACAGGTCACTCCTGCTGCCTGGGCCAAGACCAACTCACAAAGCGCTCTCCAGACAACACCAACACCTGCAACAGCTCCTGGGACTTCACCATTGGTATCAAGTTTTCTGGATCAAGGACACCTGACAGCTAAAATCTGGTTTTATCTGCTATTGTGTCCCAGCCCATGGCTAGCCGTATTCAAAGGGCCAATATAACAATATTTTTTTCTCCGAGGTGCCTGCCTTCTCATCTCCCTCAAAAAGCAGCTGCCTGAGGACTCCAGGATGGCAGCAAACCGGATGCTGATCCAGCCACACCTCTCGCTGAGCATGAGAGCACCAACTCCCAGCTCTCCCTTCTCCCATGTCACCCTATGCCCACAGGAAGTAGCCAGACTTGAGCCAATGCCCCTATATTCAAGGACTGATGTGGGAGAGTCTTCTGTTTGAGTTGATTTCATTGGCTAATAAAGAAACTGCCTGGCCCATTTGATAGACCGCCCCTTAGGTGGGTGGAGTAGACAGAACAGGAAGAGGGAAGTGAGGTAGATGGCTAAGTCAGATGCCACACCTCTCCTAAGTTACTCAGACCGCCATGCCTCTCCTCAGTGAGAGATGCGATGAAGCCAGCCACCAGGCCAGACATGCTGAATATTTCCCGGTAAGACACCGCTTGTGGTGTTACACAGATTATTCGATATGGGTTAGTCAAGATGTGAGTAAGGGGCTGAAAATAATGGGCTAGGCAGTGTTTAAAAGAATACAGTTTCCGTGTAATTATTTTGGGGCATAGGGCAGCGGGAAGCCAGCCCACAGCTAATCACTACAAAGGACTCTGGGATGTTTGGTCAAAAGTGAGACCCCAGCCCTTTAATACACTTATATCCAAAGAGTCTGGATGTAATAATGAGTTGGAAGCATCATCCCAGCCCGTGGACTGGGAATTGCCTTGGTCTAGACTCCAGCTCCCAGTCTGTCATGTGCTGACCCCTTCTCGGGCAGGGTCAGGACCACTCCCACAGGATATTTAGGCTTGTGTACCGGAAAAAGGAACATGTGGTCTCTGGGGTTTGTGTGGGCTCCTCTCCTGCCATGCTGTTCCTGTCCACCCGGGAGTGCAGCATTCATTAGATGTGGGCATTTTTGATTTGGTCTAAACTGGTTTAATTGGAGTTATTTTGTGTCAGCAGAGAGGCTCTTCTTAAGATTTTTCTTAACACCTATTGTATTCAGCTCAGGCAGTAACTAAATACCTTTTCCTTACTTTATGTATTTCTAGCCACCCTTCAGCTGATTGCAAGTGATAGCTGCAGGATAACAGGAAATCCACAGGATTACCATTGGGTGTGTCAACCACACTCCAGGGCATGCTCTCTGCCCAGGAGTAGACTGGGCAACACAATGGACTCCATGTTTCTTGTATGCTTTTTATTTTGATTTGTTAATTTTTTACCTTATTGATTTTTCCTTTTCTTTAGTTTGTCTGTTTTTGTTGTTTTTCTTAGGGTTTGGGGGGAGTGGGGAAAAGAAAATGAAGTTGGGTGCATAGGAAGATGCAAAGGACCCAGGAGGAGTTGAAGGAAGAGGAAAGGATTTCATTCAATTATGTTGTGTGAAAATTAATATTTTTATTAAAAATAGATTCTTCTTGGGGCTGGAGAGTTGGCGCAGTGGTTAAGAGCATTTGTCATTCTTGCAAATGATCTGAGTTCATTTCCAAGGCTCACCCTGTGGTACACAAATATATATACAGACAAAACACTCATACATACAAAATAAGAAAATAAAATCTAGGGGAAAGGAAAAACTGGTGGTGTTATTTTTAAAAAGAAAGAAAATAGATTCTTGTTTCATATAATATATCCCAACCACAGTTTCCCTTCCCTCAAATCCTCCCAGATACCCCAAACTTCCCCTCTCCTCCAAAGCTACTTACCATCCATTTCTGCCAGAAGAGAGCAGGCCTCCAAGAGACAACCAAACACAAAACAAGATACAATAAGACAATGTGAAAACCCTCATATTGAGGTTTGACAAGGCAACCCAAATAGGTGGAAAAGAGCCCCAGGAGCATGCAAAAGAGTCAGAGACAACCCACTCCCACTGTTAGGGGTACCACAAGAACACCACGCTAAGAGTAGTAGAATATACACAGAGGACCTGGTGCAAATCCATGCGGGTCCCATGCTTGCCACTTCAGTCTCTGGGAGCCCATATGAACCCTCCTTAGATGATTCAGTGGGCCATGTTTTCTTGGTACTCTCCATCCCCTCCGACTCCTTCTCCACTTCCACAGGGTTCCCCATCTCCTAGAGGAGGAACTCAAGGGAGACCTCCAATTTGGACTCTGTATAGCATCTGGCTGTGGGTATCTGTACTTGCTCCCAATCTGCTGTTAGAAGAAGCCTCTCCGAAGACAACTGGGCAAGGCACTGATCTATGGGCATAGCAGAATATCATTATGGATCATTTCATTAATATTTATTAATGTATTCTTTTATTTTGGCCTGCCTTGTTTGGTTCTGTCCTAGGTCTCTGGTCTAGCAGGTCTCTGGGTCCTGACCATAGAAGCAGTGTAGGGAATGGGCGCCCTCTTGTGGTGTAGGCATAAAGTTAACCCAAACATTGGTTGGCCACTCCCACACGTTCAATTCAGACAGGACAACTTGTACAAATTGCGGGTAGAGAGTTTTGTGGCTGGGCTGTTATCCAGATTTCTCTTTCTGTAGACACCAGAAAATGGAAAGATCTCCCATGCTTTTGGGTAGGTAGAATTAACATAGTAAAAATGGCAAAATTTACCAAAAGCAATCTACAGATTCAATGCCATCCCCAGCAAAATTCTTTACAAACCTCGAAGGAACAATACCCAACTTCATAAGGAAAAGCAAAAAAAAAAAAAAAAAAAAAAAAAAAAAAGCCAAAACACAATCCTGTACAAGAAAGGAACTTCTGGAGGCATCACAATCCCTGACTTCAAACTCTACTATAGAGTTATAGTACTGAAAACAGCCTAATATTGGCATAAAAACAGACAGGAGGACCAATGGAACCAAATCGAAGTCCCAGATCTTAATCCACACATCTACAAACATTTAACAAAGAAGCAACAAATATAAGATGGAAAAAGAAAGCATATTCAACAAATTGTGCTGGCATAAATGGATATCAACATATATAAGAATGAAAATAGATCCGTATCTATCACCATGTACAAAGCTCAAATCCAAATGGATCAAAGACCTCAACATAAAACTAACCACACTGAACCTCAGAGAAGAGAAAGTAGGAAGTATACTTGAATGCATTAGCACAGGAAACCACTTCCTAAATATAACCCCAGTAGCACACTGAGAGAAAAATTAATAAATGGGACCTCCTGAAACTGTGAAGCTTCTGTAAAGCAAAGAACACCATCAAGAAGACAAAACAACAGCCTACAGAATGGAAAAAGATCTTCACCAACCCCACATCAGACAGAGGTCTGATCTCCAAAATATACAAAGAACTCAAGAAATTGGACACCAAAAGATCACATAATCCAATAAAAAAAGGGGGGTGCAGACCTAAACAGAGAACTCTCAACAGAGGAATTTAAAATGACTGAAAGACACTTAAGGAAATGTTCAACATCCTTAGTCATCAGAGAAATGCAAATCAAAACAACTCTGAGATTCCGTCTTATACATGTCAGAATGGCCAAGATCAAAAACACTGATGACAGCTTATGCTGGAGAGGATGTGGGGAAAAGGAACACTTATGCATTGCTGGTGGGAATGCAAGCTGGTACAGCCACTTGGGAAATTAGCATGACTATTTCTCAGAAAGTTAGGAAACAACCTTTCTTAAGATCCAACAATACCACTTTTGGGTATATACCCAAATGATGTTCAATCATAACACAAGGACATGTGCTCAACTATGTTCATAGCAGCTTTGTTTTTCATAGCCAGAACCTGGAAAAAACCTAAATGCCCTCTACCAAAGAATGGATAAAGAAGACGTGGTGCATTTTACACAATAAAACCTAATAGTAATATTAACTCCTGTATTGTGTATATCTGTAGTATTCATTTGTGTCACAGCATGGATCCTGAACCTCGTATAAAATGCAACTGAGTCGTTGGCCATGTAATCCCTCATGATACCCATAACCGCCATAGCTCATATTCTAGCCATCTTTCCCCCTATACCTATCTAAAGCTAGTACCTACTTACCTGCACAATACAACTGATGCAGGCTCTTTTTGTATTTGTTTTTTAAGATTTGTTTTATGTTTTAATTCTGTGCATATGAGGGTGGTTAAATTCTCATAAGGGACAGTGCTTGCCGAGCCCCCTGGGGCTGAAATTATTGGTAGTTGTGAGCTGCCTGATATGGGGTCTGGAAAGTAAATTCAGGTCCTTTGTAAGAGCAATAGATGCTCTTAATTGCTAAGCCATTTCTTCAGCTCCACTGATGAAAGGTTTTTAAGAACAATGGAGCCTTTCATACCCCAGTTATGCATAAACCAAAGAAATAAGACATAAGAGATGAGGATCAAAGATCTATTTAATGTCTCCAAGTTCATTTTCTTACACACAAGAAAGATTAATGATGTAGACGTTCATGGAGATATGCAAAGTAGAAGCAGGCTTTATAAGAATTGCCGCAGTGGTGTGGTGGTTGTGCACACCTTTAATCCCAGCACTCAGGAGGCAGGAGTAGGTGGATCTCTGAGTTTGAGGTCAATTTGGTCTACAGAGTGAGTTCCAGGACAGCCGGGGCTACACAAAGAAACCCTGTCTCAAAAAAAACAAAAAACAAAAAAAATCATTGCAGGAAAGTAAGAAATTGAGAAAAAGTAAAACTTCCAAGAACCAGAGGGGTTTCCAAGAGAGATTAAAGGCTGTTGAATTTCCTTTTTCTGGGGTTTTATAGGGCCATGGCAAAAACTGGGCTAATCTCTGTTGAGACTGGTTTATTTCCTGCATGATCATGAGCTGAACCAAAAGAGGTCTCACACATTCTCCGCTACACCCCTGGCCAGCCCAAAGATATGCTCGTGCTCTGTTTCTGTACTTCCCATGCCATTGGGGGTGGATTAAGCCCCACTATGTTCATCTCTGGCTCCAGAGTCTTTGTCTTTGACCATGCCAGTTTGATAGCTGTTAGTTTCTTTGACTCTCTGACATCACAGATATCTCAAGTGTATTACTTATATTAATTCTCTTTGTTCTCACAATCACATGACCAGCTCATAGCTTCACACATAATGTCATGCTGTCTCCACCATTATCGACCCTAAACACAATCTGGAACATAAGCCAAATAAACCCTTCCCTCTATAAGTTGTCTTGGCCATGTTATTTTATCACCTCAATGGAAAAATATTCTTACTTCATTGACTTATGATATACTATCAATATAAACTTTCCTATATTCAAAACATACGTAGGTATAGTTATAAAATATATGGAGTAATAATCTGCGGTTGCAATAATACCCTTAATTATGTAATAAACAGACAATGACAAATGTATGCATATTTTCTGATATGTCTATATAAATAATATTTTACATATATACATATATATATATTTAACAACATGTTCAGTTAGCCAATTTCTTACTGACATGAGTATCTGTCCTTATGATAATTAATTCTAATTGTTCATGACTGTATATGTGAGAAGCCACTCCAGTTGCCTGCCTTGATGTCTTCCCAGTGATGGACTGTAATCCAACATTGTAAGTGAATAAAACCTTTCTATCTAATTTCTTTCTGTTAGGATATTTTATCTCATAATACATCACTATAAAGTGTGTTATTTCAATCTGTCCCACTGATAAGTTCCATATTAATTATGTGGTTGAGATGGCTTCACCAAGACTTTCCACTGCAGCATTTTCTTATTCCACTGAGGAAATGCCACCGCCACCACCATCACCACCACCACCAGTCTCTTCCAGTGACTGCCTGATTCTCAAAGTCTGACCTCTCTAGCTAATTAACTGTCATTCCCATTGTGCCCAGGTGTGGCTTCTTCAGGACAGCTAGCATGCGAATTTAAAACAAATTATTTACCCGCTATCTCGCGATACCTTTATATCCTACATTCGGTCTTGAATAGTGGCTACTGCTCTAGCTGGCAGCATAAAATTGGAAGAGCAGGGGCCTAAAAATGAGATGGACTAAAGTCTCTTGCAATAGCCAACTTTATTCAGAACATCAGGCAATTTACACTCTGAGGGGTAAGAGGAGTCACCTGGGTAAACGTACAATCACGAAGACGAGCTTAACGCATGGCAAACATGTTTTTCCATAGAGGCAAATGAGAAGCAACAGTTGAAGTAAAACCACTCCTGTCTGATACACCCTAGGAGTGGCATGAAAACACGTTCCAAGAACAATTCTGTGTTTTGAAGAAACTGAGGTCACAAGATTCTTGCCTTGTTTTCTTGGTGTTTTCTCACAAGTACTCAGGATTCTCCTGGCATGACTCCATTCTTGGACCTTGTCCCAACAGAACAGTCATAAGATAACTTTTATAGAGTTTGGAAAAAGTAGGATGTAGCAATCAGGGTGTATCCCAGTTAGGAAATGCTATTGATGGGTCATACCGATTCCAGTTTATCCATAGTATTTTGCTATCCAAAATTAATGACCTTGTCTGTGTGAGCCTCTGTTTCCAGATATTACTTACCTATGATTCTATGCATCCACATTTGAAGTGGGCCTAATAAGAACTGTACAGATTTTTTTCGAGTTAGGTAGCTTTGAATGTACCTCGAGTGCTAAATTAAGAGCATTTATCAGGTTTGTGATTTATTTTGCAATATAAAACCTTCAAAAACATAACTGATGGGTGGAGGGGAGGGGAGGGAAGGGAGAGGAGGAGGGAAGGAGATGGAAATTTTTAAATATAAAAAAATAAACCATAAAAAAATAAAAAAAAAACATAACTGACTTCTAGGGTCCCAACTGACCATTCCCACATGCGGTAGCCATTGAGTAGGATTCTTCTCATCATGCAATTTGTTTAAATTTTATTTACCTAGATTTTATTTTTTACTCTCCAATTGTTAACTTTTGTAGGGAGAGGTGAGCAAATACTCAACCCAGTCAGGAATTGAACAACAGAACACAACAAAGATTATGTCCAATGTTGTGAGCCCATAAGTTCATTGGGGTTACTTCCAGGAGAATAGTAAGGACTTATTTAGGAAAATAGATAACTCAAATATTGCATCATCAGAAGGTCCACCAAGCATGGGTGACTCACAGACTCTATAACTATAGAGCTCTCTGCAAGAGAGCTTGAGAGGTGGGAAAGTCTACTCCAGGCAGCTGAGCTGATGGGATGTCTCTCTCCCCAGCAATTGTTTACTTCTTCTACAGCCTTCGGGACAGCCTTTGTGAAAACATTTCAGAGTTCTTTGCCTTGTGCCTTGTTTAGGTCCTGAATCTCAACAGGCTCCTTCTTCTTCTAGAGAGAATGTTTTAATTTGGAAGAAATTGCTCAACAAAAGCAACAAAATTGTGTAGTACATAAAGTATATTTAAATATTCATAAGTACATTAAATGTATTGTTTTATTATACATTTCTATTCAGAAGTTTCTATTTTAGATCACTAGGAATTATAATATCAAAAGTCACTTTATTTTTATTAAGTGTTTTTTCTCAGAATCTATTAAGTTGCCATACAGTATTTTAATATTATTAGAAAAGAAAACATAGATGACCCATTTCAGTGTATTTCCTGTGCTAGTAATATAAGATCCTAGAGTGTAAATTTGAAAAAGAGGAGTATTTGAGCTCACACTTAGATGGTTCGAGGTTGAGAGGCTGCCTGTAGGCTGTTGAGAGGATGGCTCCTTGCTGCCGAGTCTTCAGGCAGTATAGTACATCACAAGACAGAGAGCAGGTGCTGTATATATGTGTGCCTCTTCATGTCTTTCTTTAATCTTATAAAGTGACTTGTTTTCAGTCCTGAGGGCTCCACTCCAATGATGTCATGTCATTCAAACCGCCTTCCAAAGACCATGCCTTGCAACACCATCATCACAGTAAATTTCCATTCTCTCAGTACCTCACAGTGGGAATTACCTTCATCATGAGTTTTGGAAGGGGCACACTATTTTCAAGCAAAGAGCACACCCAGTTGTTACTTAAGTAAGATGTAGGACATAGAACAGAAGCCTGTGATTCTTCTGTAATCAGTGACTGAACTTTTGTTTCCTGGCTTCCCAGGAATAATTACACCTGATAATTACACAAAAACTGTATTAATTACAACACTGTTTGGCTAATGGCTTGGGCATAATCCTAACTAGCTCTTACATCTTAAATTAACCCATTTCTATTACTATATTAAGTATCACCACTAGGCTTACCAGTAATGTTCTGGCATCTTTCTCCTTGCTACATGGCATCTCCTGACTCTGCCTTCTTTCTCCCTGCACTCAGTTTAGTTTTCCTGCCTACCTATATTATGCCCTGCCATAGGCCAAAGCAGCTTCTTTATTAACCAATGGTAATAAAACATATTCACAGAATACAGAGGGGAATCCCAGATCATTCTTTCTCAATCCTTTCTCTGACGTTTTTCCCCACCTGCTAAACTGAATTTGATTTTTGTCTGTTTTGATGTTGTTTGCATATTTTGTCATGTATTTTTCCATAAGATATATAATATTGTTCATGCCTTTAACACATTATACATTGCATGTATGAGCTCCATAGATTACTCTTTCTTATCATTTGTTCTTTGAGATTCCACTTTGTCCAACATGTGTATTAGTCTATTTTAACCACAGCTTAATGTTGAATGAATGGCTACAGAAAATGCTCTATTCACTTCTGGTGATGGGCGTTCATATTGTCAGTACTACATTTTTCCTGTTCCATTGTGTTGTATTTTGCTTTGTGTTTATATGCAATTTAGGGTTGTTGGATTTAGTAGATAAAAGATACACAATTAAATTTGAATTTCACAGACAAAAATAATTTCAAGTATTTGTTGCAAACATTGTTCTTGCAAGATTTTTTTTTTTCTAGAACACAGTAGAAATTCTTTGTGGGCACTGGGCATGGTATTACAGGCCTGTTACCCCAGCATTCAGCACATAAAGCAGGAGATCATGAATTCAAGATAAGTCTGGCCTACATAATGAGATCCTGTCTCAAAGAAAACAAGACAAATGCTGCATGAAATGACAGCAGATGCACACACAAAGAGTAATTAAAATGAAAGCTCAAACGGCAATCGGTTTTACTTATTGATATGGTTTTTATTGAAGTTTATTAACTATTCCATCTTATACCATCCCCATTCATTTAAAAAAAAACCAAAAACATGATTATACTACTAAATGTGTTAATCCACCCCATTACTAATGTGCCAAGCCAGCCCCGCAGTTTGAAAAACACTGTTGCGGGATAGGAAGCCAGGAATGGAATGCTAAGTCATAAGCATTGCTTTTGGGGCTTTTCAGAACTGCTAACCTAGTCTCCAGATTGAAATAGATGAAAGTCCCAAGGGTCTGCACAAAGTTTTGCTCTCATCAAAACTTTTCACAAAAATCCCTCTCCTCAAAAGCAAACCCAAAACAAGAACAAAAACTTTTCAGGGCACAGACTAATAAGGCTAAAATCTCACGACTGTCGGGGGTTGCCTTGCTTCAATGCACATGCATGCTGCTGGTTACCACTGGAGCATACAATCCTTTTGGAGCTTGTTGATCACGAGAAGGATGACCTCAGTGAACTGCCAACTCAGCCTTTGAGTTTCTACTGTGTTGCCTGCCTACTAGTACACTGTGTTTCTGTTAATCAAATAAAAAGATGCAACATCTTTTTATTTGGTTTCTATGGAGATATATATGTTTGTTTATTATGTATACAATGTTCTGTCTGTGTGTATGTTTGCAGGCCAGAAGAAGGCACCAGACCTCATTACAGATGGTTGTGAGCCATCATGTGGTTGCTGGGAATTGAACTCAGGACTTTTGGAAGGGCAGCCAATGCTCTTAACCACTGAGCCATCTCTCTAGCCCCCTCTATGGAGATTTTTTTAGTGTACAAGTATTTCAACATGGCCAAATCTTAAAATCTTCGAAAATATTTAAATATTTTTAAACTGATATCTACCTTTTACAGCTTACTATGTATTCTAGTTTGCTTTCTTTTGCTGGGAAGACCAAAAGCAACTTGGAAAGAGGACTTATTTTGTGCTATACTTCACAGTTCATCATAGCGTGAACTCAAGGCAGTAACTGCACTGGCAGCCATGGAAGACCCCTGCTTACAGACCTCTCTCCGTGGCTTGCTCAGTTTGTTTTCTTATAATCAGGATCACCTGCTCAGTGGTGGTACCATCTACAGTGGCTGGGACTTCCACACAATCATTAATCAAGAAAACATCCCACAGACTAGGGACCCACAATCTGATGGAAACAATCCTTCAACAGAAGGTCCCTATTCCCAGGTATCTCTATTTGTGTCAAGTAGATAAAAATATGCCAGCTTAGTCTGGTAACAAGATATGCTTCTCTGTGTTTACTTTTATATACATGATTTTGGTCTGCTTTAATTATTGTTAAACTATAGCACAATGCCTGAATGGTGGTGAGCACTTAACTGTAGTGATATTTTATTTGTATTTTTTTCTAATAAAGCTTGCATGAGGATAGAGTGTAAAGATAAGTCACTAGAGGCCAGGGAGTGGTGGGTGGCATACACCTTTTATTCCAGGACTCGAGAGACCGAGGCAGACAGAAATCTGTGAGTTCAAGGCTACCCTGGGCTACACAAGATTGATCCAGAAACAGATCCAGGTGGTGGTGGCTCACACCTTTTATCCTTTTGGGATCACACACCTTTAGTCCCAGCACTAGGGAGGTGGAGACAGGAGTGGTATGGCTAGGTGGAGAAGGGAATATAAGGGGGAAGAAACAGGAACTCAGTGGAGTCTGAGGATTCGCAGAGACTGGATCTCCTCCTTTAGGTCTGAAGATTTGGTAGAGGTAAAAGATTTCTCAAGTAGCTTGGTTGCTTTGCTTCTCTGATTTTTCAGGTTGAGCACCAGTATCTGTCTCTGGGTTTTTATTGTTCGTGTTACACTTAAAAGGCTCTAAATACTTGATGAAAGAGTAAAATTTGGCCTGAATCTGCAAACCTGAACAGCCAGGTTCTAGAGTGAGTTCTTAGATTTGGGCTGCAGGGAGGCACATGGATTCAGAGTCCTCTGTGTTCTTATAGACCTTCAGGCCCATAAGAGCAAAGCTAGACACACACACACACAAAAACTTGCCCAGTTAAAGACTTAAAATGATATTATTCTATTTTACCTAGTATTTATGTGGAATATAAGTGAACTTTTGGTTTATTTAGCCTACAATCTCACAAGAAATTTACAACTTGGATTATATTAATAGATTTTTAAATTTTCAGGCATATCTGCCTTTCCAGGAGGCATCATTCTTGAAAATATAGGTTTATTTATGGTAAGAACCAAACACAGGGCCTCGTGCATGCTAAGCAAGTGCTCTACACTCACAACTTAAACTATTGAGTTTTACTTTCTTGATAGTATCTTTTTCCAATACCATTATCTGAATTTGTGCATCAGGAAGTGTCCAGGGCATTTGGAGCTTTAGAGATTTTGAAGATGAAGTTTTAATTATGAAACTGCCAGATTCATTTCCATGCTAGGGACAAATCTTTGACTTGTTCTCTTTAGGTGTTTAATCTCTGAGTGAATTTTGCTTGTTTGTATAAAAGAAGATCTTAAACCACACCTTTACAATCTCAAGGTTTTAAAATTTAGTTGTGTGTGAGAGAGAGATGGGGGAGCATGCCTGCACCACATAGAGGCCAAAGAACAACATGCCAGAGTCTGTTCTTCCCTTCCGCTATGTAGGTCCCTAAAATAGAAGTCAGGTTGCCATGCTTGGCAGCCAGGACCTCTACCGACTGGCTCAGAGTCTCTAGTTCTTTGCCCAGAAACAGTGATTAGATGCTCTGCACAAGACAAACCCAGAAACTGAGATGTGTATAAGCTTAGCTCACCACAGACCTGCAGGACCTGTATGCGGAAGTGAGGCAGGCAGCCGGGAAAGCAAGCCTTGAGGATGAGGACCTCCCCAGACCTACCATTGTGCTCTGAGGTTCCCAGACATGGAAGAGCGAAAAGTTCACTTCCTTCTCTTCAAACCAAAAGAGGGGTTTCCAGAGAGAACCCCAGGAGCTGTCATGTGACTCTTGACCTTTGACACCACACCCGACAGGCCTGCTGCAGCCAGGGTGCCAGGGAGGAGGGTGTCTCCCAAAATGCAAAGCTCAGGACATCCTCATAGAAAATCTTATATAATCTTTGGAAAATTTGAAAATTGTGGCAACCATCACACAATATATACATATTTGAAAGCTTGTGATATATTTAATCTTTATTATATATTGAAATATTTTAAAACAAGAAAATATATCAAATCTGGACTAATATGGAAAACAACTGGGCTATCTACTATCTTAGTTAGGGATTTTATTGCTAACAAAAGACCATGACCAAAAAGCAAGCTGGGAAGGAAAGGGTTTATTTGACTTACACTTCCACATTGCTGTTCATCACTGAATGAAGTCAGGAAATGGAATCAAACAGAGCAGGGTCCTAGACACAGGAGCTGGTGCAGAGGTCACGGAGGGGAGCTGAGTACTGGTTTGCTTCCCATGGCTTGCTCAGCCTGCTTTATTATAGAACCCAGGACCTCCAGCCCAGGGATGACCTCACATCCATTGATCACTAGATGAGAGAATGCCTTACAGTTGGATCTCAAGGAGTCATTTCCTCAGCTGACGCTCCTTCGTCTGATGACTCTAGCTTGTGTCGAGCTGACACACAAAACCACCCAGTGCATCTACATGCAACCTCAGCCATTCGAGAGCAGTTAGCGATCTTCAAGCAGAACAGTTTCAGTGCAAGGGCAAATGTGTTTTCTGTAAACACTCTTCCCTCAGCCTTCCCATGTCCGCACAGAGCTCCACGTGGCTCTGTGGTTTAAAATGGAAAATCTCTGTGCCCACGGTTACAGCCACTCTTTGTTCTTGTATGGTTTATATTGCTGATGCACATTCTGTTTCTTCCTTGAGAGCTCATCTGTTTCAGAGAGTTTTCCAACCAACAAGCTTTGTCATAGTTTTTCTTTATCAGGATATGTGTATGATCATGCCAGGGCACACACATGAAAGTCAGAGGACAGATGGTGGAGTTGGTTTAGCCTTCTTCCCTGGATGTCCTAAGGACTGAACTCGGGTCATCAGACTTGGCTGCAAGCCCCTATTTAGTCAGCTCACTGACCCTGCTTTTTGTTTATTTGTTTTTGATTTCAATTTAATAACTTCTCATCTTATGTTTATTAGTTTCTTTCTCTGGTTTTTTAAAAATAGTTATTTCTCCTATTTTCCATAGGGTTTATTTTGCCTGCCTTCTAAGTTGTATTTAACACTTATCTTTAATGTTTTTATTCTATTTTATTTTTATTAGTATATACTAGTTCGAAATGATGGCCTGTTGTGACATTTTCACATGTGTATAATGTGTCTGGGCAGCTTTCACCCACTGTGGTGCCTACAGAGGGGCACAGCGGACAAGGTGTGACAATGGTGTCCTTCACTGCCTAAGCCTGGCTGTCCTGGAACTCGTTCTGTAGCCCAGGTTGTCCTCAAACTCAGAGATGCACCTGCCTCTGCCTCCCCAGTGCTGGGATTAAAGGTGTGTGCCTCACCCAGCTCTAAGCTTTTCTTTAATTCCTTTTCACAAGTTGGAAATTTAGCCTGGTGGGATCCTACCCTGAAGTCTCCACTCCCTTTTTTTTTTCTATTTCTTTTTTTTTTTTTTTTTTTTTTTGGTTTTTCGAGACAGGGTTTCTCTGCAGCTTTAGAGCCTGTCCTGGAGCTAGCTCTTGTAGACCAGGCTGGCCTCGAACTCACAGAGATCCGCCTGCCTCTGCCTCCCCTTTTCTATTTCTTAATCTGCTTTATTTCCTTGAACGCAGGATCTGCTCTCTTCCACTTCCTGGTGCCCCTTTTCTCAGTCTGAACGTTTTACATTTTTACTTGCTCATCCTGCTCCTTTTTGTTATAAATCTTCATTAAAATTGACACTAATAACCAACCACACAACAGAGTCAATACTAGGTCGTTTTGAGATTTCCTTTGCCGATGGAATTAATCCCAAACTCTTCAGTTTAGCTTCATGCAAACTTCTCAGACAAGGGCAAAAAGCATGAACAGTCCTTTCCAAAATATTACAAGACCAGTCTCTAGGCTGCGTGCTAACATTCTTCTCATCTGAAGCTTTTTGAGCCAGACTGCCTCAGTTCAAATCACTCTCAGTACCACTGTCTTCAGGCTCCTATCGGGATGGCCCACTGAGCCCCACTGAGCCCCACTTAAAGCATCCAACTGCTCTTTAGATCCACAGCTCACAGTCCATATTCCTTCAAACAAGAATATGATCCCACCTATCACAGCAACACACCAGTCCCTGGTACCAACTTATGTCTTAGGGTTTTAAACCATATCCAGTTAGCAAGACACATGTACAAGACATGTAAAACTCCAGCATTCAAATCCAGTTAGAAACACATGCGTGTGATCACACCATTCACACGTTTCCCTCCGCACATAGGAGACAGACAGGACTTTCAAGAGAAACTAAACTCTTCCCGGGAAACCGTACCAGATGACCAACTCCAAAACCCGGCAGTAAGAGTTTACGGTATAAAGCAGCACGTAAGAAACTATAAGAATGTGAGACGTTCTCTTGGAGATAATGGAGCTCCTGCGGAAGCGGGGAGAAAGTGCCGAAGTGGAAAACTGGAGGACAGAGCAGCAGCATAGGTGGGCAGAATTTCAGCACGGGTAAAGGGAGGGGTA
This sequence comes from Arvicola amphibius, assembly GCF_903992535.2. Lineage (NCBI taxonomy): Eukaryota > Metazoa > Chordata > Mammalia > Rodentia > Cricetidae > Arvicola > Arvicola amphibius. Next base: position 114,586,294 of record NC_052057.2, read on the forward strand.
GTGGACAGAAAAAGGGACCACCGGACTGCACCGGTGGCAGCGACAGCAGGAGGGAGCGAACAGAGAAAGAACAAATGGAAGAAGAATGAGACATTTTGAACAAAAGCATGAGATGCCTAGCAGGGCGGGAGACACAGAGAAACGGGACAGGGAGAAAGAACAGAGAGAGCTTGGGGCAGAGAAAAGAGAAAGCTTGAATGTGGGGAAATGGGACTCTCTATCTATCGGATCGCTGGGAGAAGCTGCCGAAGTCCGGTGAGATATCCGGGTATGGACTGCCAGTGAGCAGTCGTGTGGACTGATATCTGAGGAGCATGGGGGCAAAGGCGGGTAAGTTTAGGTGCATTTGCCATGAGTAGGTAGAGAAATAAAAGCCCAGTGCTGAACTCTAATGTCCCAGAAATACAGCAAGGACTGATGAGGCGGCACCGGCTGGTCAGTGGGTCGTCACCCAATGGTCCAGGGGCTGTGGGGTGCTGGGTGGGCACAAGCTTTCCCTTGCATTGTCACACAGGAACAAGCACCAGAGGGCTCAGAGTCTTAAAGACACATGATACAGAGGCCTGTGGGTGGGGCCGTTGAGAGGAGTCCTCACTCATGGGATGGCCAAGGTGGAGAAGCAGAGGCTTGCTGATTGCACCCAATGCTGTGCAAAGTGGCCCAGCCATCCTTTAGTTGGAAAAGGGATGCTGTTGCAGGTTTCAGGGTCCCAGTGTGTCTACAGACTCCCGGTGGGCAAGTGGTAGTGCCAGGAGGGCCCACTGAGTTTCATGGCACCAAATGTTATAATTTTAAAAAGTGGCAGGTGGCGGGGCTAGAGCCCATGGACCCCACCTCGGGTGAGGGGAAAGAGAGAGAGAGAGACCATGCAGACAGCGCTCATGTGGAGAGTTTTATTGGGCAGAAGGGAGAGAGGGGCGAGAGAAAGGGAGACTTGTAGGAAGAGAGAGAGGTGGGGGGGTTAAGGAGAGGGGAAGAGAGAGGAAGAGAAGAAGAGATGGGGAAGGGGGAAAGAAGAGGTGCAGACGTTACTCCGTGCGAAGAGAGGAAGAGAGAAAGCGCGAACCAGAGGAAGAAGAGAGAAAGTGGGCAGGCTCCTGTAGATGCATCACAGTGGGGGACAATGGATTTTTAGAAGGCCCTATTGTCAAAGGGAAATAACTAGTCTCCCTTTGAGAGACAGCTAGACTGTGGGCCTTAATAGAAACTGAACAGTTGACAATTGGCCATGAAACCCGCGCTGCCCCTCATGCGCCGTGTTGCCTGACCTGTCAGGTCATAAAGCTTGTGCAGTAGCAATCCATCCTCAGATGGAAGTGATGGGATCGGACCCGAGCAGATCATGACGGTGCTCTTGCTTTCCGTCTCCAAGCATGTGCCTGTGGCCACGTGGGTAGGTACCACCCGGAAGCTGACAGCTGCGGCATGGCAGCCCCATTCTAAGACAACCCCGAAGGACGCTGCTGGAGAAAATCTTCACAGCAGACAGAACTTCAGGCGGTATACGTGGCTGCACAGTTTGCTTAGGGAAAAAAAATGGTTTGATATACAGGCTCATGGGCTGCGAGCTGTGTTTGGCTGGGTTGTCAGGACTTGGAAGGAGGTGGCTGCATGGTTGGTGAGAAAAGCATTGAGGAAGAAGAAGCCTCATCCCTGGGCTCCGCGGTGGAAGGAGAGAACTGACTTCCCCGTACCAGACTTTCTCTTGGACCACTACCAACCAGCTCCCAATCATGACACACAGACTTACACTATTACTGTCATTTTCAGAAGGTCCTTGCCTATTTTTTTTTCTGGCAGATGTGAATTCTTTGCTATCTCAAATATTTCAAATATTTGGGATCCGATTATTGAAAACCTGAGGATATTTAGATATGTTGTATGGCTTTGCCCTTAAAAAATTCTTTTTAAGTGTCAGTTTGGGTTACTATTGGAAGGAATAGCATTTCCAGTTTATTTTCAGTGTCTTGTTGTTGAGCAGCCTTCTCTTGAACATCCAACCCCAAGTACCACTCAGAGAGGATAAAACAAATTACCACACCGCCACCAAAGCAAGCCAGAGCCTAGAAATACAATGAACATCACTTACAGCCAATTATGACACCATCAACAGCTGTAGAAAAAAATATTGCAAAAATAATGCAGAAAAAAACTATTAGGTTAAAATTTAATTTCAGTAACAATAAATTAACTAAAAGAATAGGAAAAATATGGGCTGGAGAGATGGCTTAGAGGTTAAGGACGCTGACTGTTCTTCCAGAGGTCCTGAGTTTACTTCCCAGCAACCACATGGTGGCTCACAACCATCTACAATGAGATCTGGTGCCCTCTTCTGGCATGCAGTCATACACGGAGGCAGCACACTGTATTGTATATATAATAAATAAAATAAAAAAAAGAATAGGAAAAATAAGGGGAAGAAAAGAACTAGCAGTAAATGAAAAAAATAAAAAGGGGGGGGAGAGTGTGGTGGAGAGGAAGAGAATGAGCATGTGCAGACAGAAAACACAGCCGTGGCTTCGGTGCCTCCCTCTGAGGGCTGGACCACAGCTCCTGAGCCGCTCCCAACCTTCCCACAAGTTTCTCTATGCTGTCACCTCAGTCAGTCCATTCCTGTCTTCCCAACAGAAGCTGTCCCGTGTCCCTAGTTCCTCACTACAACATATGGTTTGAGGATGGTCTGACCCAGTTTCTACCCAAAACGTCCTCCTTTGTAGGGGCATGGAGGTCTTCATGCTCAGAGACGTGCACTAGGGGAACATGGAATGTCACACACACACACATACACACACACACACACACACACACACACACACAGTGTTCCTTCACACAGTGTTCCTTCAAGGAAAGAAATGCAATACCTGTTATTTACCCAGAAGGCTGAGTGAGGGCTGCTGTCACGGACAGCAAAAATGTTACCCATATAACAGTGAACAATATCCACTCCCAGCCTTCTGGGCAATCAAACAGGTGTTTTATCTCCTTCATTGAAGATAGGCCACTTTGTGCTTAACATTCCCGGTTCCCTAGTGCTTTGTGGGCCAAAGACACCTCCCCACACACACTCTGTTTTTCTAGATTTCTGTAAGCTTGCTTGCGAATGCATTATTGAGTTAATTATCACCAGAACAGTTTTTAACAAATTGTGCTGTGCTTAAATATGCCCAAAATAAACCGTTCAGAGTTAGACTACTGATGTTTAAAGCAGTACTGGCTACTGAGCTGTACCGAGCCAAGCTCCCCCACCATACACACACCCCGTGGCTCCTCTCTTCTTTCTGTGAAGGTCACAGAGACCCACGCACTCCTGGTTTCTAATATTTTGCTTTTAAGGCTCCATTTTCTTTTGAATCTCATTTAGCCCTGATTTTGACTTATTTTTGGCTGAAGATTACACATTAGTTTCATAATAAACAAATCAATTATTTTAAATGTAATGAGCTTCAGAATGCTAAAATACAGGCAGAAGGAATTCTTCAAGTTACTTCCTTTCACGTTTCTACTTTAAACTAGGGTAAGTCATGAGCTATTTCTGCTCTGATGGCTCAACCAGCTCATGTTTAGACATCACCTAGTGTTGGAACGCCAAAGTTCTGCACAATGGAGGTGCCTTTGCGGTTTATGCTTTTCTTTTTTCCTCAAATGAAACTTTACAATGTGGTGAGTTGGCGAGAAGCTTCCGCTTGGAAGACACGCTGTCCATAAACTTCTCCCACACACTTCAGGTTCTCGCGTGTCTTTAGCCACGCCCATGACTCTGCACTTGTGCACCAGAGCATGACACATCTCTTGTATTTAGCCATTGTTCAGGGCGAAATGACAGAAGAGAAATGTTGTCTGTTCCTGCTGAAACATAATATTACTTTGATAATGACATTCAAAGGCAAGGCTGTCACCCCCAATGACTTCACCCAGTTGTCTAGAGGACACCATCGGTGAGTTTTGAATTGTTTACTGACTTATGCAGTGGGTCCACCCAGTTCTTAGGCTTGTTCAATGATTAGCTCTAAATGACAATTCTCTCCTCGTCCCTCTTTTCTTTTGAGACAGTCTCCCTATGTTGCCCATGCAGGCCTCAGACTTTCAAGTGCTATGATTAAAACATATGCCCAACATCCATGGCTTCTTTAGCACCTATCGATCTTTTATAGAGTGAGATATACTGTTTTATTTTGACATTAAACTGGTATAGATTTTCTGACTTTTAATATTATTCACCTGATGATGTTATTCGAGCAGTCATTAGTTTTTATCTGAACATCAAATGCACCTTCTCAGCCCCTCCTTTATTGTTTAGTCTATGGTGATGTCATCCCAGTACGCACAAGGACAGTCTTTGGTTTCATGAGTCTGACAGTCAAGTGGGGGAACTCTATAGAACCTTCTGCAGCTGTGGTGCTATGGTTGCCGTTGCCGCCTGGGCGTCAAGGAAAGATGTGTTTTCCAGAAGCTGTCGAGACTGATTGCTAGTGTTTTCCCAGTGGACTGTAAGGTCCTATAGGACTATGGGCACAGGAAGGGAAGATATGGATCAGCTAAAGAAGTTAAAAATTGGAAATTGGGAGAGAAATAGAAAATGGGTACTTGAGCAAAGGTGGAAAGGGCCTGGGCAGATGTTGTGTCTTAGATACCACAGCTCCTGATTGCCCCCTCCAGAACTGAAGCACGCTTTTTGGTCTCTCCTCAATCATTCTGCACTTACTGGTGCTGTTTCCTTTATGACATACATATTTAGCGTACCATCCCTTGTCACAAATACCACTTTCTAATAGTGTGACGACGTCTCAGCTTTCCACTGCTTGCCTCTGCTGAATTTGTGATATCAATTGGTTGGACATGGGTGCTAGTTTGAGAAGCTGAACCCATAACAGTCGGTAAGAGCTGCTGATGGACCCTGAGCCCTGCACTGGGGGCAGTGCACAGGGGCAATGTGCCTAGAGCTTTCTACTGCCCATTCTCCCCATCCTGAATACACTCCCCAGACATGTCAGAGAGGGTTATTTTCTAACCTACTTATCTCTTCTCTAAATGTTTCACTGGTCCATAGATGCTTTTAAAAATAACTTTCCTTTCTTTTCATTGTATATGTGTATTTTATATAGATGTTTTGGCTGCAGGTTTGTCTGGTTTCCGTATGCATGAAGTACCCACGGTGGTCAGAAGAGGGTGTCAGGCTCCCTGAAGACTGGTGTTACAGATGTTAGCCACCATGGAAGTAGGAACTCCATTTGAACCCCAGTCCTCTGAAAGAGCAGCTAGTGCTCCTAACCACTGGGCCACTTCTCCAGTCCTAGCCACTGAATTTATCATGGTTGTTTGGCCATAATTAAATGCCCCTATATGGTTTTCTTTTCATAAGCACAACTGTAAACTTGAAACAAACTTTGTTAAGGAGTCCATCAACGGAAATTCTGTCACTAAATAATTAGTGCAAGTTTTCCTTGATAGTAGGAATAATTTATACTTGAACATTATTGAATGTTTTCTCAATTCTTTCTCTCTTGGGCCACACAGCAGCCAGCTAAACATTACTTAAAAGTCTAATGAGTAGATGCCACTTGTCACGATTGTTTGTTTCATCACGCTGATTATCCTTATTAAACTATTTCAACAACTCCCATTTTTTTATCAGTAACATAAGTGTTGAATGGGGACCGTCTCCCATGGTCCTGGGGGTGCTGACTTGTGATCTCTATATAGTGTGGGGAGGTGTAGGCAGTCTAGCCTTTACTGGAGGAAGTATGTCACTGGGGACTGTTTCTGAATGAAAAAGCCTCTCCCAGTCTAGTTTTCTCCCTCTTTTTCATGCTTGCAGTTGAAGATGTGAGCATCTGACTTCCCGCTCTGCCTGCCATGCTTGCCTGCTGTCTGCCTCCGGGCATGAAGGCTTCTTATCCCTGGAAACCATAGACCAGCCCCAGCCTTTCCTCCTTTAAGGGCTTTGGTTATGGTGTTTCCTCACAGCAATAAGAAAGGAGCTAACATGGTGTTTAGACTTATATTCCTTTTGATTTGGGGAACAGGATCTCGCTGTGTTGTCATAGTTTAACTGATTCTCACTATGAACTTTATACTTCAGGCTGGGCTTGAACTCTTAGCAGTCCTCCTGCTTCAGTCTCCCAAATGCTAGAATTAAGCAGGTGAGTTGTCCTGAGAAATTCTGAAAAAAGCCATTTTCCTACCACTCTGGTCACTGAGTGCTTCTGGGTGTCACTGGCAAAAGTTTGCTCCCCTGGTTCTGTTCTCAGAAGCAGGAGCTGCCAGCTATGGTGAACACAGCTTCTGCAGGTTGTGTGCAAAGCCGAGAAGCTCAGCAGAGCCACGGATAGCAGGATAGTGGGCGCACGTGCTGCAGTGATGTAACAGACAGAATGACGTCTCTCAAAGACATCCTCAGCACTTGAGAATACGTGGAGACACAGGGGCTTATCTGAAGAACTCTGGTGAGTTCAAGGGGCATGCGATGTCCTTAGTCATAACATGAGGAATGAATGACCTCAACCCAAAGCATCACTATCGACAGAAAAAGGAACCGTTTGCACTGTGCTAGTTCCTTCTTGCTGGGGCAAATTGCTACAATTTCAATAGCTTAAGACAACACAAATGTATATTATTTTTCATTCTGAAAATCAGAACTCTGAAATGAAGCCATGGACTAAATCAAGGGTTTTTTCCAGAGCTGGGTCCCTTCTGGTCACTGTAGAAAAGAATTGGTTTCCTTTTTCTCCCTACCCCCCCCTCCCTCCCTCCCTCCTTCCCTCCCTCCCCCCCCCCCTCCCTCTCTCTCTCTCTCTCTCTCTCTCTCTCTCTCTCTCTCTCTCTCTCTCTCTCTCTCTCTCTCTCTCTGTCTCAAACTCACAAAGATCCACCTGCCTCTGCCTCCCAAGTGCCAGGATTAAAGATGTGCACCACCACCGCCCGGCTTTCTTAATTCCTTCTCTATCTCTCTTTTTCTTTTTCACCAAGGGCAGGAAAATCAGGTTTGATCTAGTTGGGGTTTTATTTGGTTGTTGTACACAGAGGCCTAAAATAAAGTAGCTTAAGCAAAGTCAACATTTTTGTTGTTGTTACACAAAAAGAAATCTAGAAGTGAAATCTCAGGATGTGAAAATTCCTGCCCTGCTGGTTACCACGCCCACATTCCAGACATCAGGAGGGAGCTGAAGCAGGTGAGGCCAAAATCTCCTCGCAGTTTCAAGACACTTGGGTTCTGTCTCAGCTGCCAAAGGTCTAAAATATCACTGCTTTGCCTAACAGTTCCCAGGCCCTGCTATTAAGGAAGGAAGGAGAACAAATGTCTGCGAGATAATTGGCTTCTCTGTTTCATATTGCTATTCAAAGTATAAATATCCTAGATCATAAAATCTATGAAGTGGTGTTGTGGGTATTCCTTTACACTGTGTGAACATGTGTCACTATAATTGGGTTAGTTAAGAATCTGACAAGTCTGTGGCTAGGCAGGATAAGGTCAGGCAGAAGAACCAGACTAAGAGGCTACTGGGAAGAAAGGGAGAGGCATCTCAGGAGTTGAGAGGAGACACAGAGAGAAGCAAGATGAACTCGCCTTGTTGAAAAAAAAGGTACAGTCACGTGGCAGAGCATAGAAAAGAAATATGGATTAATTTAAAATGTAAGAGTTAGCTAGTAACAAGCCTGAGCTACTGGCTGAGCATTTGTAATTAATAATAAGTCTTAGTATGGTTACTTGGGAGTGGCTGCTGGGAAACAGAAAAGCTCCGCCTACATGGTGGGAATTCGAACTTGGCTCCTCCCATTACAGACACATACACTGTGATATAAAAGTTCATGGGTGGTACTAGGAGGATAGCTTAGTTGGTAAAGGGTTTCCTGAGCCCTATTCCAGATCCCGCAAATAACCACAGCATGCTGGCCAGTCAGCCTTGCCTACATGAGGAGCAGCTGCGTTTGGGACCTGGGTCCTGGGTTTGGACCTAACTCAGGTTGGAATATGCAGTTTAGTTACGAATTATGAGATGGCAGGATGATTATCCTGGATCACTAGAGTGGGTTCAGGGTAATCTCCAGGCTCCTGCATACCTGGGGCCTGAGAGTATTGCGGATGACAAAAGCAGAGTTTAGTCATGTGCTTTGAAGACAAGGAAGGGATCATTTTTATTTAAAACAGAATTATATCACTTTTCCCCTTCCCTTTTCTCCCTTCAACCCCTCCCAGGTTCCCCTCTAATTTCTTTTCTTTCTTTCTTTTTTTTTTTTTTTTTTTTTTTGGTTTTTCGAGACAGGGTTTCCTGTAGTTTCTAGAGCCTGTCCTGGAGCTAGCTCTTGTAGACCAGGCTGGCCTCGAACTCAGAGATCCGCCTGCCTCTGCCTTCCGAGTGCTGGGATTAAAGGTGTGCGCCACCGCCGCCCGGCCCCCCTCTAATTTCTTTTCCCAAGGCCTTCCCAAAATTGATAGCCTCTTTTTCTTTGTTATCCATATATATGTATATGTATGTTTATATAATGCATGTGTATATGTGTGTATATATAATATTTGTATGTACAATACACTCTTGAATATATAAATATAACCTGCTGATTCATTTTTTGTTGCTTATGTATATGTATATACATATATATACATATATGTATATATATATATGTGTGTGTGTGTGTGTGTGTGTGTGTGTGTGTGTGTGTTCAATAAAAGGGTTGACCACTTTTATCGAACAACCAATAAGAGAGTTCATCTCTGGGAGAGGCTAAATCCCCCTCTCCCAACTACCAACCCTCATCAAGAGGCTTTTTTTTCACAGCAAATGGAGACCATCCAGCAAACCATGTGTTTAAATCATGTGAATTAGCTCCCAAGAAATGATTCAATGTAATAATATCAAAGCAGTTTGAGTCATATGCACGGGACTCTCCCAGTATGCCATCCCCATGCATTCGGTGGCAACCTTTCTCCATGCTTAAAAAAACGAACCTCAACCATACACAAGCCCAAATGGAAAACTTTAGAAGTGGTGCCTTCCTTTAGTGGATCAAAGGGAAAGTTAGTGGTTTCGGGAATTGCTTTGAATTTCTTGACATTTAAAGGATTTGTAAAGTGTGGTGACCTGGAAGGAAGCTGCCCAAAGACAAAGAAAGATTAGAGGGAGAGAGGGAGAGAAGGAAGGAGAGAGGGTAGAAGGAAAAAAGACTGTCTATTGGTTTCAAAAAATGATGCTGGCAGGGGCTGGAGATATGGCTCAGTGGTTAAGAGCACTAACTGCTCTTCCAGATGGACCCGGGTTCAATTCCCAGCACCCACATGGCAGCTCACAACTGTCTGAAGATCCAGTTGCAGGGGATCTGACACATTCACACCAATGCATAAAGTTAAATAAACCGTAAAAATAAAAAAAAATGATGCTGGCCTATTACTCAAGCTTTTGATTTTTATGAAGATGGGCTTTTAAAAACGAATGCTTTAAAAGAGAAGAGACCAGCCCTTGCCTTCAGACCGACCAAGAGCACGCTGCTCACAGCCAGTGGAACAGGGACTTGCTTTTAAATCTCTGCCTTGCTCTCTGCTTGCCTCTCCCCTTTGAATGCTCAGTCCTGTGACCTTTCGGCCTGTGTGTGCCATTCACTGTACTGTGTATAGTATGTGTCTTCATAGAAAGCTTTATGTGAGGCTGGTGAGGTTTATAAAAAGGAAACGAGAGTAGTAAACAAGGAACACTAGAGCAGAAACATTGTTCCCTTTTCGCATCTTGTGGGGAATCATGGAGTTGTCCTGACCTAGGTGCATTCAAAGGTGTGTATCACAGGTTTCCAGGTTAGAGTCTGTGGCTCCTGGGGCACAAGGTGCCTTCCAGTTCCTGAGAGACTGACGCCCTCCCTCGGGCAGTGAAGCACTCAGGTCACTTTCGGTTTCTCTCTATGTTCCCTTCCTAGTGAAGAAAGCAGAAAGTTTGGCAGGGCAATTGGTCTCTGACAGTAATCTTGTGTACCCTGTATAGCTTGCAAAGTTCCTTGTATCCTGGCAAATACAGTTGTATTGATCCTGGAAACTGGCATTATACTCTGTTTCCGGTAAAGGCATAAGAAGCCAGATTGCTCTCAGTAAAATTGTCACAGCCTCAGTCTTGCTCTGGGCCCTGGTTTCATTTCTCTGGGTCACACCAGGTGAGCACGCCTCAGGAAGTGAGCGTGCCCACGCTCACTCACAGCATCTCAGCACCATGCATGATTTCCTAACCTGCTTTGTTCCTGCTTCCCTCTATGACTTCATTTAACATCTAGAATCGATTCTTGTAGACAGAGACTGCACACGGGTTTCCAGGCCCCCCTGACCCAAATAGCCACACAAAACTATATTAATTTTAACTGTTGGGCCAATTTAGGGCAGCACTAACCTCTCTTTAGACTATGTCTTTCCTGTCCATGTAAGCTTTTTATCATGAATTAGTTTATAACCCAGACATAGTGAGTGTAAGAGACTAAAAATAACTAGCAATAGCATAGAACACTCCCAACAGACTGGAGTAGCTAATACAGGATCACTTCTTTCTCCTCTCCAACTTCTCCCTGTGACAGTGGGGATAAGACGATGCCAACAGGCCCATTTGAGGGACAGGGATGGAGGTTTGTGAGAAGCCAGGTGATCGAAGCTGGTGTGTGCAGATGCTGGGAAATGTGACATAATTTATACAAGGCTGGCTCATGCGCCCTTGGTCCCACGGACATGTATTTCATAGAGAATCACACCAATGTGGCTTCTTTCCAGAATGGGTTAACATACAGAGTTACACACCAGTCACACTTATTGAGTGTTCATGGTTCCACAGACATCACCATCTCAACTAAGTCATTCTGATGTCCACACGGGTGACATATCTGTTTGCTTCTTTCCGCCTTCCCCAGGCACCTGAGTAGAATGGCCCCTGGGACACTTCTTGGGCCCGTGGTCCACAGCACCACTCTAGAGGAGAACAACACATGCCCAATAAGTAGACTCTGTATGCTCAGGCCAGAGTGGTCCACTTTTAGGCTAGAGGAGATGCTATCCTAGCATCGCTCTTGGGCATCTCCAGTTAACTACTGGATTGTCTGGACCTCACTATCTAGTGCCCATAAGGCAGGTGTTACATTTATTTGGTCATATGGAACATCCATATACACGCATGTGCACTAGAGAGGGGGGACTTCAGCTGGTTCCATGGGGCTAACAGTGCCTGCTTATCCATTCCTGCTAGAATGCACTCTGTCCACATCTGTGCTCCTGACTTCTTCCTGAAGGGTGACCTAGCCTATGCTTTTCCCCCTTGGGGCATTTGATCGACCATAGTGCTCCACCCACTTTGCTGGCTTCTATGTTGCCCAGGGCTGTGGTTACCTCCTGTACATGCTGGCCCACATAGTACTGCAGCCAAAGACCCAAATGTGCTTCCAAAGCAATGGCAACAGTCAAACCCCTCATTCTGGTGGTAAAATACCACATATCAGAGCCACAGAGATACACCTTAAACATAGCGCCTAACAGAGGTACACCTCAAACAGAGGGCCTACTATCTGAATAAAGACAGCATACAATATCCTTTTAGTCATAGGCCCTGGCAGCTTGCCAGCACCAGCCCATATCAGAAAGTTCCAGCTGCTATCCAGTTCATTATCGAGTGCTCTCCCAGACTCTATGGTCTCAGGACAAGCAAACATTTCCTTAAGAGGGACGGGTAGTGGCAGAGGCCAATTTCTCCACCCTCTCTGCAGTTCACTGTCTGCACGTTCATTGCAGAGGCGCAGCCATCAGGCAGGGACTGGCTCCCCTGGACTCTGCCCTGCTTTCCCAGCTGTGGCTCTGTGAGATACAGGGAATGCAGGGCATGTGGCTGTGGCTGTTATCTGTCTTGGAGCTGACCCCACTGACCCAGGGGCTGCTCTACCTGTATTTTCTGCTCAATTACCAGTAGAGCTTGCAACAGTAGGTGGGACATTTTCTCATAGCCTTAGAGGGTGTCCCTAGGGAGCTAGAACTAGAATCACATTCCTAGGATGACAGTTTCTCCACAATTCTCTACCTCCCTCACTGCATCCCTGCAGGGCATCTGTGTGACCATGACCACAGCCTTTATGACCAACAGCGTATCTTTTCTGCTGCCATCTCTTCCTTTCCTGTCAGGGCGTCCACCCTGACACCTGAGAGCCCCCCCCCCCCGGGAACGAGGACTCTCTGGGCACCTCATGCAGCTCTCTACTGGGGGCTCAGTAGGCACGAAAGGTCACCCCATTCCTTTGTGCCTCCTTCAGCCATGGTGAAAGATGGTTCATGCATTTCTGGGGTCCCGTCCTACCCTGCTGCCTATGCCAAGTGATGACGCTAAGTTCAGGGGTCAGGGGTGGAAGGTCATGAAGAGCTGAGAGATATAAAAAGATGCCTGGACCCATTGTAAGATTTGAGCATATGCCTTTAGTCCCATTTTATAAAGACGTTTTTAATAAAGAATCACACAAAGGTGGCATCTTGCCAGAGCTGGTTACATAATGAGTTATATAACAACCATATCTATTGCTTACTCATGTTTCCCTGGATATCCGGCAGCCGCCACCCGGATACCCACACCATTGCCATGTTGTCCAAGTGAGCGGTGAGGTAGATGCTGTAGGCGTTGACGTCTTGTTGGAGTGGAGTGGAAGAGTAACTGAAGCACACACTTTACAGTATCTCAGTCAGTCAGGTGAGCCACATGGCTACAGAGGATTAGTGGGCAATTGCTGTCTGCAGCACAGATACGCTGGAACAGGGGTGACTCGTGTCTCGGATGGGACGCAACAGAATGGAGCAGATGGTCTGAGATTTCTTCTCACACGCAAAAGAACACTTTAAAATTTGCTTCTAAAAATTTCAGTTAATATTTTTACTGTTAGTATCAGTAACTGGAATTTGAAAAAAAAAACATAACATAGCTGGGTGGTGGTGGTGGTGGTGCATGCCATTAATCCCAGGGCTCAGGAGGCAGAGGCAGGCTGATCTCTGTGAGTTCGAGGCCAGCCTGGTTTACAGAGTGAGTGCCAGGACAGGCTCCAAAGCTACACAAAGAGAAACCCTGTCTCAAAAACCAAAAAAAAAAGAGAGAGGAGGGAGGGAGGGAGGGAGGGAGGGAGGGAGGGAGGGAGGGAGGGAGGGAGGGAGAGAGAGGGAGAGAGGGAGAGAGAGAGAGAGAAAGAAAGAAAGAAAGAAAGAAAGAAAGAAAGAAAGAAAGAAAGAAAGAAAACCAAAACCTCAATAAAGCAGGGCATACTGTGTCCAGATAGTTTTTTTTTTAAATATTTATTATGTATACACTATTCTGTGTGTATGCCTGCAGGCCAGAAGAGGGCAGCACCACAGATGGTTGTGAGCCACCATGTGGTTGCTGGGAATTGAACTCAGGACCTTTGGAAGAGTAGGCAATGCTCTTAACCACTGAGCCATCTCTCCAGCCCATCCAGATAGTTTTGAGTCTAAGAAAAGTGACGTCTAACTTTGGGTAGACACTGAGATAATATGTAAGGATCTGAACATCTGGTTCTAACTTGATTTGCAAAGGAAGACAGGTGAGGGTACTTGCATCTCCTCACTAAGTAGAACGGATTATGGGTCCTGGGATTACTCTGGGGATTTAAATCCTAAGAATAATGCTTTGTGTATGTATGTGAGGAGGGCATTGGTATGCATGTGCCCATTTGCACACAGGTCTGTGCGGGCCAGAAGACAGAAGACAATCTTAGGTGTCATTCTTTCTCATCACCTTGTGATTTTTTTTTTTTTTTTTTTTTTTTTTTTTTTTTTTTTTTTTTTTTTTTTTTTTTTTTTTTTTTGAACTGGGGTTTTTCGCTGGTTGACCTAGAGGTTTCTAGTTAGGCTAAACTAGCTGATGGGTGAACAGCAGGGATCCTCCATTTCTACCAGTACCAGGGGACTAGGAAGCTGTGTGTGTGGAGGGGGTGGGGTCAGCCCTTACAAGTCACAGCCACTCCACTCCAGCTCCCAGTCTTACACTTAGAACAGGTTTACTTATGCTAAACACATGGAATACAAGCTCAGTTTTATGACAGCTACCAAGTTCAGAGGGCCTACCATTCCCAAATATGCTCGAGACCCTATCTCTGCGTTCCCTTGTCTAAAGCACTGTGACAGCTCTGACTGTGTTTCATCCACGTTGCTCCTACTGAGAGTGCTCATGGAGACGTCTGGTCTCAACGCCAGCAGGACTCTTCTGTCCCCCAGTTCCCGGAGTACCACAGAGCTCTTGCTCCCAAGATTCACTTGTTGCTTCTCTAGGAGTCTTACATAGATGGCCTGTGAATCAGGCCAATTATGTGCACGGAGCTGTAGGCCTCCTTCACAGGGCTAGTTATTGGGGGAAAGTTCAAAACCCTTAAAGAGGAACCAGGTTGTAATAAAAAGCCAGCAGCACAGGGCTCTCTGGCTTCAGTTGGTAGCCTCTGGTGGTTTTGAGTCACCTCGCCGCATACTCTTTTGAAAAAGCATCTTTATTGACAAAAGGAATTCCTTCTTAAGTTAAAGATTTAACAGATGCTGTAACTGCAAATGTTGCAAGAGAGGCGAGAGTCACGGGACAACTACAGCTCGTGACTAAACTGGAACAGGCAGAGGAAAGTACTTTTTTTTGCCACACACCATGATCACAGAAACCCGAAGGTGTAAAGTTGTAATATGTAAAGACATTCTAAAGGCTTTAGAAAAAGAAAAACACAGTTACTATAGACAGGAAACTATTCAATTCCTCAGACATTGCTCCGGTATCAAAGAAAAACGAAAGCAAAGTCAGCTCGGCTCTCAGGGAGGTGAATGGATGATTAATTCTCAAGAGACAGCAGGGAAGAAAAACCCACTCCCAGTAAAATGTAAAACTGTACAGGGGTTATAGCAAGAACTGAAGGGTAGGGCTAAGACGCAGTGGTCGCATTAGTGTAGTTGCTCAATTATCCATACGTGGGAAAATTAACGAATAAAAGAACTATATAATTTTCTATAGGAATATGATCAGAAATCGTGCTGCACTCCCCTGGATGTGTAAACAGCCGTATGGTTGAGGCTGAGCCTCTGGGGAGTTCTGCCCCGAGGACCGTGGAAATGAGCTTTTGGCACCTTCGCTAAGGCGAATGTATTCACAGCTTAGAGTGGAGTCCCAGAGAGAAGTCCACAGTTGGAAGCAAAAAGGTTAGCACACTGGGGAAGTTCTGGCCATGACCTAGAAAGGGACTGATCAACGAATGATGGCAACAGTGTTAACATGGCACACAAGTGGCAAAGGATGTACGTGTTCAGGTTTGTTAATGACTTTATTCGGGTGTTCTTAAATAGTCCAGATATCATTAAAATTTAAGCTGACCATAAGTGGACACACAATATTGTAGTGTTCCTGCGATAACTGCCCTGAACAAATATACATTACATCCTCCTCACTAACGTGGCAATATCAAAGCGTCTAGACTACATCCTTGGCCATTTTTGATCATTTCTTTTTATTTTCTGTTATGGGAATCTTGTTTCTAATGGGCCAATACATTTTAAAATTTCTCTCCTTATAAGTATTGGTAAAAGCCAACTCAGGGAGACAAGAGTTGGAAACACGACGAGCGGCTGACTCACTAACATCTATGCAACAATGGAAACTCCCTTTTTAGAAAAAGCCACAAGTCACTTTAGTACTGTCTTAAACTGCTTTATATATTTAAAAATGTATTTTGTAGAGGGGAGGTATTTCAAAACTAAGAAAATTTTATTTTAATCTCTTAGAGAAGCAGAAGCCAGACTAGGGGTATGGCTCAGTGGTCAAGTATTTGCCTAGCATGCCTAGGTAGGGGTGGGTGGTTACAGGGGAGGTGACAGAAGCCAATACATTAGAGAGTTCAGTGAAAAGGTCTGGGGATTCAAGTATTGTTAAATTACCTTAGAGTGGACGAATTGTGTTTAACATACCTTGCACTGATTAACAATGTTTTTCCCACCAACCTATAAAAGGTATGGGTCTTGTGATTCTATACATGTGCTTCACAATGAAAAAACATGCTATGATAGAACAAATTTAAAAATAGCCTTGTAACATGTTCAGTTTAGCAACAGGGGCCTTATAACTTACATGGGTATCATCTCTGCTAAATCCTTGTGTAAATGATACTAAGAAATAATTTTTCTCCTTCATAAATACTTAAGCTTTACACAACGGTTTAGTCCGCTATTCTTTGCGTTGTTTATTTATTTATTGAACCCGCAGCTTCTCACATGGGAGGCAGGCACTCTGCCACTGAGCAGCCCTGTCCGTCTTCAGTGTTCTTCTTAAATATGGAGTTACCCCTGTGCATTCAGGGCGCCCTTCAATAGACAATGTGATATGTTCAGAGGCATACTTTCTTCTCCACGAGATTCTCTAGGATATGTATGTAGCAGCTGTGGTTGCTGCAAAGGACTTGTACAAGATCTAGTCGCAATTCCAGGACGAATGGCCGAGGGGCTCACAAGGCCCTAGTTCCTCCTAGCTGAGGAACTATTGGCAGTTAGGATGGCTGGGAAACTGAGAGTCGGTTTTCTTAATGGGTGCGGCCCTGGTGAGCTGGCCCTGCTCAGGTTGGTGGTCCTAGACCCATGTACTTAAGAGGGGGGCTCTGATTGGCCTCCTTGGGTTCAAAAAAGCAGAAAAGAGGGCATTAAGTTAGGAGGGGG
This sequence comes from Arvicola amphibius, assembly GCF_903992535.2. NCBI lineage: Eukaryota > Metazoa > Chordata > Mammalia > Rodentia > Cricetidae > Arvicola > Arvicola amphibius. The sequence goes on from NC_052057.2 coordinate 114,602,966, forward strand.
ATGGACGGGAGGAGTTAGAGGAAGATATAATCAAAATACATTGTATACATGTATGGCAGTCTCGGAAAAAGTATATATTATAGAAAAAGAGCAACTAGAGCTTCCCCTTACCCCCCTCCCCCCCCCCCCCCCCCCCCCCCCGCTGAGGAAAGTGACTGGGGAGTGTTTTTAGGTGGTATTACTGTTTAACAAAAAGGTTCACAATCCTGCTGCCTTAACTAGCACTCTGCGGGGGCGGGGCGTTCTGGAACAAAGGCTGACGTGAGGATTTCGGGAGCTGCTTGTCAGGTGGCTGAGACTCTTTTGAAAGAGGAAGTTACATCACTCAGCAGAGCAAGTGACCGGCCACGGGTCAACTCGTCTAAGCTCCGTTGTGAAGCTGTGGCGATGCTAATGTTAGTGGCTCCAGGCAGTTTTCAAACAAGGAAAGAAAGGCTCACTTCTGAAGATTAGGTTTTTATGATAATTACTTCCAGTTTTACTCGGTTCAAATAAATAGCAATTCCCTTTAGGCCCAGCGTGAGGTGGGTGCCGAGGAGGTTTGTCTAAGCAGCTGTACCTTTGGTTGGTCATGCCTTACCAGGGTAATTGCTAGGGCATATGCACATTTATGAACTTTGCTTTACAGCAAGCTATTGAAAATACGAACTAAAAACATATTCTGGAAAACAAATTAGTATCCGGAGCCAACCTGTGATTCTTCCTGGGTTTGGGGGGATCCTTTTGGGTCAGCAGATGATACCAGGGAAGTCAGGCTCACCTCTTAATTCCATTATAAGAGGATTTTCAAAAAAACAGAAAACAAAAAAAGAATTTTAAGATGGAATCAAACAGAAGCTTCAGACAATTTTATTAGGATTTAAAAGAAAACTAACACAGGCTAGGAGAACTCTAAACCTCAAGAGCTACTGAGAGGAGGAGCGCAGGGGAGAAAAGGCCACGGCTCTGCTGCATGAGGGTCAGCTGTCTGAGGCCGGGCGACACAGGATGGAGATGACGCACTTTAGAAAGAAGGAAGTTGAAAATGCTAGGGAAGCCTGCTTAGAAAGGCGAAAGAACGAAGAAAAGAAAGTTATGCTCGTCTGAGTAATTCAGAAACACATGCAGACTTAATCAGCATGGCTGTGCTCTGTGAGAATCTGTGCTGGAGGCAGGAATTCCGGAAATTAAAAGCTTATTAGCCCACTAGAGGAGAATGATTCTGCCTGCCTCTTTAGCATGACTTAAGGCAGACACACCTTCCCAGGAGGGGTTCCACTGCCCTAAGTGCCGGAGACCCTATTCTCCTGCCCAGAGGAAAGTTCTGCTAATAGGCCTTCGTTACTACTCTAACGTGATCATGTTTGGTCCTAAAATAATAATACTTTTTTAATATAACTGTGTTTACATAAAGATTATTCAAATGCAAGAGTCACGTAGAGTAAAAATCTGGAGACAAAATCTCCCTGTGTGACACAGACTGGCATTGGGCTCCTAATCCTGTTGGGATTTTATGTGCCAACATACCAGCTCCTTGGATTTCTTTCTTGGTCAATAAGCCACATTTACTATTTACTGTTTGAGTGAAAACGAAGACGTGACCGCTCCCAGACACTATGGAGGGGAAGGCTTTTACTGTGGATCTGAGCGCTCAGCCAAAGGCAGCTGGAAGAATCCAGACTGAACTGGGACATGGGAGGGCGGGGTTCGAGAGAGGAAGAGAAGAAAATCAGGACACACCAGCCAAGACTGAGGTGCGTGAGAGAGAACCAAGAGATGGTGTAGCTGAAATTGACAGGCTTATATAGGAATGAGATGCTGGGGAAAGAGAAGCTAAGCCCTTAGGCTGGAGATGGTTAGGGTGGGGTGCTGGGGGGTAAGTGCTCCGAGGCGCCACAAGTACTGGGCCTTGTCTAAGGGGTTTCTTTGGGACCTGACATTGTATTCTCTCTCTCTCTCTCTCTCTCTCTCTCTCTCTCTCTCTCTCTCTCTCTCTCTCTCTCTCTCTCTCTGCTGCTTTTTTTTTTTTTTTTTTAAATCTAGTACTAGGGATTGAGCCCAGGGTTCGACACATGCTAAGCAAGCCCTGTAACACTGAGCTGTGTCCTTAGCCCAAAGAATGTTTCATTTTCTGGTGAGTTCTTCCAGTTAATCTGTCCTTATGCATTTCCCTCAGTATGCTCAAATAGAACAATCTTCCATCTCAAAATGCTAAACTCATCAATCATACCTTCAAGCTACCTTTTATCATGTAAAGGAATTTAGCACATTGGGGTATAAATACCGTTTTTAAAATCGTTTTTTGTGTGTGTGTGTGTGTGTGTGTGTGCGTGAGTACTTGTGTCCAAGTGTGCATGTGCACCACGGGCATGCCTGGTGCAGAAGAGCTCTCAATTCCTTGGAACTGAGGTTTCAGATGGCGGTATGCTTCCATGTAGGTGCTGGGAACTAATCCAAGTCACTCTGTAAAAGCAGCAAACAGGGCTGGAGAGATGGCTCAGAGGTTAAGAGCATTGCCTGCTCTTCCAAAGGTCCTGAGTTCAATTCCCAGCAACCACATGGTGGCTCACAACCATCTGTAATGGGGTCTGGTGCCCTCTTCTGGCCTGCAGGCACATACACAGACAGAATATTGTATACATAATAAATAAATAAATTAAAAAAAAAAAGCAGCAAACACTCTTAACCTCTGAACCATCTTTGCGTCCTTGGGTATGTATAGACATCTTCCAGGAGCCATGATTAAACCCCAAACTAGTAACACACATACTGCTTTAGATCTAATGAATCCTACAGAGTTCTAATCTTCTCACCTCCTATATGTGCTCACCTTCGTGTACCTTATCTCAGAAACTGTGCCACTTTCAAAACTTTGCGTGTGTCAGCACGCTGGTAGTCATCTGTGATTGGTTGAACGCATAACCCCAGCCTCTGGCATTCGTCCTTGGGGCACCGATGGAGGGGGTCTCAAGACCCCTGTCCCTGGTAGTTGCATTGGTCCAGATTCCACCTCTGGAAAAGCCCACCAAGTACTGATTCCTCCCCAGGGAGGGTCAGGACCACTCCCAAAGGTTATTTAGGCTGCTGCAGATAAAAAGAATACGTGGTTTTGGGGTTTTGTGTGGTTGCCCCTCTGTCTCTCACTCTCTTCCCCTCACCATGCTTGCCCAGACACCCGGGAGCACTGCAGTAGACATGGGCATTCATTTAGTCTAATTTGGTCTGATTAGAATTATTTGCATCATTGGAGAGGCTCGTCTTAAGAATATTCCTAACAATCTCAATATCTCCCTGCTATTAACCCACACCTGACCAGTCACTAAGTCTTTCTAAGTTAGAGCAGGATTGAGAAGTTTGGTCTTTTATGTCAACTAACTAATTCCACAAGACAGGTATGATTTTCTCCCTAGGGCAATGCCACCAATATCCCATCACCTGTAACTAGAGTCACCTCTCAAAGGTTCTGAATACGTCTTAGTACCACCATATTGGGGACCAGTTTGCCTTTGGGGACAGACCACATCACAGTTGCTTGTCCACACATGGAATCTGCCCTCCACACAGTAGTGCGAGCTGTGCTTTTAATGGAACCTGATTGTGTTCCTCTGTGTTCAGCAAGCACCTTCTGCTGCTCAGCCTCACCGTGCTCACTCTGTCTCATCCCGCAGTTCCAACCACAGGGCTTTCCAGCCGCTGAGTGTATTGAGGTTCATTCCGCTCCTCACTGGCAAAAGTTCTGCCTGTGCCTTTCCCTCTGCCTGGTATACTTCTCCTTCATTAGTCACTCGGCTAATTCCTCCCCTTCAGGCTAAAAGCTACAACGCCAAGGAAGCATTAGTAAACTTGTGATACCATTTTAGAGTGCCTGCAGCTTTTTTCTTCAATTGCCTATCAGAACGTTATATAGCTATTTTGGTTTTGTATTACTTTTGTTCTTTAAAAGAGTATTTTGAACTGGGCATAGTGGTGCACACCTTTAATCCCAGTACTCAGGAGGCAAAGACAGGTGGATCTCTGAGTTTGAGGCAAGTTTGTTCTATTTGAAGCTGGTCTGGTCTATAGAGTGAGTTATAGGGCAGCCAGGACTATACGGAAAAATCCTGTACAAAAGCAAAACAAAACAAAAACAAAACAAAAACAGTCTTTTGTGTTTACAGGAAAGCTGTCCTAATGGCACGGAGAGTTCACAAACCCTCTACTCTGCACACAGCTATAATATAATTCATGACTCATATGGTGATATTAACTGAAAACCACAATGTTCATCAGAACTCTCTGTGTTGTACAGTGCATTCCATTCTGTCAACAGTTCCTTGACACCAACCGAATGTTCAAGTATTCAATTCAACTTTGATGCTGAGTGCTTCCCATTCACTACAGCCCCCATCTGGTAAAGATCAACAAAATTGCCCTAGCTTCCTCATGCTGCTCACACTGTTCTCACACTGCCTAGGGCATCCATGGGAAGGGAGCCACCTCCCCACCCCTTCAGATTCAGTGCTTAGCTAGGATGACTCACAGAGCTCGGCGAGAGGACTGCACCTAGGATTGTACTTCTCTAATAGAGGATACAGCTGGACAGGTGAAACGGTACCAGGCTAAGGTCCAGAAGAACCCAATGGCAAAGGCCTTTTTCCTCGTGGAGAGGGCCTGAGTTAACACACTCTCTCCCAACCAGAAGCTCTGGGAGCTTTGATGCCGAGATTTGGGATTTCATGGTCTGACCGAGTGCATGAACTCAGACTTCAGACCTTTCTCTCCACTTTGGATGTTGGTGGTTGTGGCTGAAAGCCCAACCCGAGTCACGTGCAGGGTGTTTCTGGTGACTACGCTCAGCCTAAAGCTCTTCAGAGTCCTTCACCTAAGTCCAGACATAAACCACCTCATTAGTTTAGCAAAGGCATTAGCTCCCAGAAAGCTGTATCTAAGGGTTTTTGAAGATTTGTGATAGGAACTAAGAAAAAAGAGCACATAGGTATCCACATACACATCCATATACATCATATCCAATCAGATGACATGCATATACATACACATACATAGAAAACAATGCATCTGACCTATATTCTTTGACAAATGCATAATATTATGTATCTGCCTACTGTTGTGGTATCACAAAAAAGTCTAAAAATTTCTTGAAATTTTACAAACTTAACTATTTCTCTGTCTTTCTTCTCCTTCTCCTTCTCCTTCTCCTTCTCCTTCTCCTTCTCCTTCTTTTTTGGTTTTTCAAGACAGCATTTCTCAGTAGCTATGGCGCCAGTCCTGGAACTCACTTGGCAGATCAAGCTGGCCTTGAACTCACAGTTCTCTGTCTTCTTTAACTCCTGGAAAGCCCTGGTATTTTTGACCATCTATAATTTTGTTGTTTCAAGAATTTAATATTGTTAGAAATCACACAGCATTGCAGTCATTTTAGGTTGCTTTCTAAAATTCATTCAAGTGTCTTTCTTTCAAATAAGGTCTTACTAGGTAGACAGCCTGGCATCCAAAGTATGGTCCTGCCATTCCTACCTTCTTGGTGTTGGTATTGCAGTCGTGTTCTGCCACAGTGACTTCTCTCACAGGTGTGGCTTTATAGCTCATTAGGATGCGTGCTTGCATGTGTGTGTGTGTGTATGTGTGTATGCATGTGTACATAAGAGTGCACACAGGCACCTGTGTTTGCAGGTACCTATGCACATTTATGTACCTGCATGGAAAGCTCAACAGTCAACCACAGGGTGGTAGTTTGAATGTAAGTGCCCCCCATAATCCCATAGGGAGTGGCACTATTAGGAGGTGTGGCTTTGTTGGAGTAGGTGTGGCCTTGTTAAAGGAAGTGTGTCACTGTAGGGGTGGGCTTTGAGGTTCCCTATGCTCAGGATACTGCCCAGTGCTGCAGTTGACTTCCTGCTGTCTGAAAGATGTAGGACTTCAGCCGCTCCTCCAGCTCCGCGTCTGCTGCATGCCACCAAGCTCCTCATGCCGCCAAGCTCCCCGCCATGATGATAATGGACCAAACCTCTGAAACTGTAAGTGAGCCACCCCAATTAGGTGTTTTCCTTTATAAGAATTACTGTGGCCACGGTGTCTCTTCACAGCAATAGAAACCCTAACTAAAACACATAGATAACCGGTGTTCCTCAGATGCCATCCTCCTCCTTTTTTGAGATAGGGTGTCTCACTGTCTGGAACTCACTGACTAGGATTAAACTGACTACCCAGTAATCCACAAGAATCCACCGGTCTCTGCCTCCCTGGTGTTGAGGCTACAAGTGTGCAATCCTACCCCAGCACTCAGGTCTTTGCGTTTACAAGACCACCGCTTTATTGCGGCAGCCATTTCTCTTGCCCAATAGCTCATTGTTTAAGTGTTTGGAATCTGGCGCTAGGGGTCCTGTTCCAAACCCCGCCCTTAGGGTGCCAAGCGGTGGCCCCGCCCCTGAAGTTGCCTCATTCCAGACTCCACCCCAGCATCGGGCGTCTCCACCCTGAGGGCATTTAAAACCGTGTGCCCACGGTTGTGCCCTCGTGGTTTTCTCTTCTTCCCCTGGGCTCGCCTAGGAATGCCTTGCTCAGATTAAACCTGGATTTATTAATTCGGTTTTATTGGTTTATTACGTCAGCGGTGGCGGATATCCAATAACCAGGGATTTAAAACTTATCATAAGTTTGATGGCTAAAACTCCATTTGTTTCTCTATTCGCCTATTGAGGACAAATTTGGTAAACTCTGATATAAATATCTATGTACAGTTGTTTTGTGGCCATAACTTTTCAGTTAATTTAAGTGCCCGGAAATATGCCTAATGATACTTATGACAAAATTAGATTTGTAAGAAAGTTCTAGATTGCTGTTCAGCGGCTATGCTCCTGAGTTCCTCCATTCTAGTTGGCATTTAGTATTATCAGTGTTTTGGATTTAAGCATTCTGCTAGATGTGTGTTGTGATCTTATTTTAAAATTTGCAGTCTCCTAGTGTTATAGGAGTCAGAATTTCTTTTCATAAATTGTCTCCATCTATTGCCGAGATGTTTGTTTAGACCTTTTGCCAAGTTTCTAATGACTCACCTTTTGTTTATTTGTTCATTTATTTATTTAGAGACAGGGTTTCTCTGGGTAGTCCTTGGTTGTCCTAGAACTGTCTCTGTAGACCAGGCTGGCCTTGAACTCAAAGACCTGCCTGCCTCTGCTTCCTCAGTGCTTGGATTAAAGGTGTGTGCCGCTGCCACCACCACTACCTGGCTCATTGATTATTTTTGTTGAAATTTAAGTGTTATTGGTGTCTTGGAAAGATAAGGCCTTTCTCAGATGTGTTCTCTTACCTCCCCCCCCCACTGTCTTGGTCTGTACCCCGTTTTCTCTGGACTGTCTTTCATAGCTGCAGGGCTTTTCTTTCTACTAAAGGCCAGCTCATCACATGCTCCTTCCACAGAAGGTGCCTCTGCTGTTACATCTAAAAGCTCCCCCCCACCAATCCAAGTTCCTATAGATTTTCTCCTATTTTATTTTCTAGAAGTTTTAGAGTTTTGCATTTTAAATTTAGGGTCATAATCCATCTCAAAGTGGTTTTGTGACGGTTCTAAAGTCCCATCTTCCATCTCCTTCCCACTCTTCCTCCCCTCCAAACAGCCAAAGTAAAATGGCTGCTGTCAGATTCCCCTCTTCTTAATTTTTTTTCTTTTATGATACTTTTATGGTATGCTGTATGAATTCTAAGTAGGTGCTCTACCACTGAGCAGATTTTTAAATTTTCCTCTGAAAGACTTTGCTTCTTTGTCAAAGGTCTCTTCAGTGTATTTGTTGATTCTACATCTATGCCTCATTTGCCTGTCAAATCTACTCTCTGGATTATTACTACATGAAAGGCAGTTTTGTGTTGAGTACCGCTATGAACAGGATGTTTGAGTCTCTGACTCCATGTTTCTATACAGAAGCCCATTTTGCAGTGTGATTCATGAACTCTCTTCCCTTTCTCTTCTCCTCTTCCCCCACTTCTCTCTTCTCTTTCAGATGCAATGAGAAGATGGCTGTCTGCAAATTAGAAAGTGGGTCCTTATTAGACCCAAGATCTTCATCAGGTATCCCCTGTCTCAGAGTTCAGAGGGAACCAGCTAGCCTTTGGTAATTTGTTCTTTAGCCAAAGGAAAACACTGTCAAGCTACATATTCTGTTTTCTTCAGTATCTGAAGGGACCAGGGTCAGCATAAGACACCCCAAGACCAAGTGCTCAGACCAAGTGCTCAGCACAAAGGAGATTGATTTTCCCCAGAGGAACAAAGGGTAGGGACTAGAAGACAAAGACAGGAGATAGAGGATGATAGAGCATAAGGGAGAAGGAGAAGGGGAAGGGAACAGGATGTGGGGAGGACAGGGTAAGGGACAGGGAGAAAGAATATTTGTCCTGGAGAGACAAAAGACTGCCTCTGGATAGAGAGGAAACAGACATGGACCATAGGCAAAGGGTATAAAGGTAAAAGGGGAAACCCTGTGTTAGGATCAATTGGTTAATTGTGACTGGGTACGTTAATTAGGGCAGCCAAAGTGTGGGGGTTGATTGCTAGACTCCAGTATTTGATAACTAAACCTTGGCAGGCAGCCCCAGGAGGAGGAAGTGGCCAAATAAGGGAACAGATCAAGGTGGCTAGCTTTTGGAATGTAATCTAACGGATTTTAGGAAGAGGGAATGTCAGAAGGGCAAGTTCTACCAAAGCTATGTTTGCCGTGTTCCACCTACTAGGGTCCCTTCAGCATCCTTTAAGATGGCTTTATTTATTGTTTGTGTGTGTGTGTGTGTGTGTGTGTGTGTGTGTGTGTGTGTGTGTGTGTGTATCCAGGAGCTCTTGTACCGAACAGCACAGGTGTGGCATCAAAGAATAGCACTGTGAGTTGGCGCTCTCCTTCCAGGTGAACAGGGTTTCTGCAGCAAGAACTCTTACCCCACTGAGCCATCTTGGTTTTTCTATATGCTGTGGAATCATTTTGCTGGTATGTCTGGCTCGATGCGACTGTGACTGAGATTGTAGGATATCTGTAGGTGAAGGTGAAAAGAATTGGCATCGCTGTACAAAATTGACTCTTCCTACTTATAAACATGCAGTCTTTCAATTTACTTAGATCGTTAACTTCTTTTGCGCTCCGCTGTCAGCATGAAACCACAGCTCTCATCTTAAGGGTGTATGCATTATTCTGGAGCCATTTTGAGTGACCATGGCCTGGAAACACAAATTTAGGTTACCCCAAACACCATGTTCCAATGTAGAAGCAGTTTCATGTAGATTTTATGGTTTTACAGACGAGAGAACAATCATAAATCAAGGCAAGTTTTAAATACACAGGTGGGTACATCAGAGAAGCAGGTACATGGAGTCTGGATACATAGGAGGGTACATCAGGGAGGCCGGTATGTGACGACTAGGAATAGGAACATCAGAGAGGTAGGCACATGGAGACTTGGAATAGGTGGGTACATCAGAGAGGTAGGTACATGCAGACTGGATACATAGGTGGGTACATCAGAGAGGCAGGTACACGGAGACTGGGAAGCTTTGCTATAGGCCAATATGCACTCTGAAGGCATTCTGAGCTTTTGGATTGGTAGAAGCTAGTTGTCTGGTAATTCAATGAATTCTAAAAGGCTTTTCTTTTATTATCACAGAATGTTAGTCTGGACTCAGGGGGCAAGGAATGGCTGTTCTGGAGGGCCAGTTCAGCCCTCCTCCTTACTGGCAACCTCCCAACCCCTCCAGTGTGAAATTCTAACCAGACTATTGCTATCTACAGGCACAGATTCCTTCGGGAGTTTTCCTTCACACCCACATCCTTCATATAGGCAGACAATGAACTATATTTGCAGCTAGGTATTTTGTTTTAATGTATTTTTAATTTCCAATTCTAATTACTTATTTGGGACAGATAGGAAGGTAATTGATTTCTGTAATAGTAACCCTTTTATCCCGGCAACCTTGCTGTAATTGCTTATTTTGTTTACATAGATAACCACGCCATCTGTGAACAGAGCTGTATTTCTTCCTTTTTAATTGTGTATTTTTGTAAGGTTTTGCTTCATTAGTCCACAAGCTCCCCGAGGATCAAATTCTTGTTCTATTTGTCCTGTGCTTAATACTTATTGTTTTGCTAGTTACGAAATGAAATTTCAAGGTACTGTGACGCTAAATAATTTAGACAATTGCTTGCCTGCTAACGCTTTCCTAGGAAACGCTCAGGTTATGGCTTCTGTCATGGAATGTTGCGCTGCTTTCGCAGATTCATGTCGACCAAAAACAGCTGAGTTCTCGTATCAGAATCATCAACTCTCAGAAATCAGTTTGTGTTTTTAGATTAGGACGTGGCTTTCATTTTTTGTGCGATACCGAGAGTAGCCGCCAGCAGCCAATGAGCATTCGCTCTGGGAACAAAGGGTAGTAAAAGGCGGCGGGGGCTATCCGGGAAACGTGGCGGGAACCGGGGTCTCGGCTCCGGGCGGAGGAGGTCGCGCACGCTGCGCCGCGTTGTCATGGGGACGGCGCGTGCGCCTGCGCCTGCGCGGCGGAAGGCGGGGGCAGCGATGACGCGCAGGGCGGGCCGGGAGGTTCGCTAGTCCGGGGCCAGAGCGAGCGGGCGAGAGAGCGGCTGGAGCAGCGTTGTCCTCGGTGCAGGTGAGCGACCGCGCGGGCCCTGAACCCCGGGCCCCGGCAGGTCCTGGAAGCTGCTCGGGGCACCGCCCGGCCTCCTACCTTCCCTCGGCCGTCCTGGGTCGCGTCCTCGGCGGAGTCAGGACGGCCCGGGCGGGGACCGACCGGAGGCTACGACGGTTAGCAGCTGAGCCGCGGCTCTTGGAGGGGGCGGGGAGGGACGGGGTTTGGAGCGGGTGTGTGCACAGGAACTGTCCCCTGGAGGTCTGGTGACTCAGCTCTCCTTTGAGGATTTCCTTCTAATACTGGGCGGAGGGAGGCTGTGGACGTGGAAAGTTTCCAGTTCCCGAAGTGCAGTTATGGAGCCGTGGAGTGTGTGGGGTCCTCTGTTGTATTCGTCCTGTCTTCAGACACAAAGCGGTGTTTTTTCCCTTAGGTAAATTGCTTAGAAAGTGTAGGGTTTGATTCTTAACATGCACGCATTATACCAAGAACAATGTTTAAAAACTAAAGTTACCTTAAAATAGCTGCTGACCTGGTAAATGGCCATGTTTTTGAAATGTAAAGGTGATAAACAGATTTGTACATTCATTTTCTCATTTTAAGGCTGAGGACAGACTGAAAACGTATCTTTCAATCCTGTTAACAGCTTAGTTCCTTGAACTTCTATGTCTTACGTGGTACTTAACATTGCTGACCCAATGGTGTCTGCCAGGAAATAAGGAAGTGGAATGACTGAAGGTTTCGGTAAACAATCGCTCCATTATAACTGAAGTTATTTAACTTTGGAGGCAGGTTTTAGCTATGTGCTGAAACCATTAAAGCGGATTTAAAACTCATGAACAAGAAGGGACCGATGAACAATTAAATGCACTTTTTAATTAAGCAGTCCCTTAAAATAGGCATGACACCATTTTCCTACTGTTCTTCCCAGATCTGATGATAATAATTGCTCACTAACTAGAATGCATGGCCTTGTCTTTTAGCCACTGCAAAGATATCAACTATATCTCTGTTGTAGCACAGCATTGCTTTCTGTTTTTTCAGCTCTTGAGTCACCAAAGCACAATATTGATTCCAGATCTCAACTATACATAGGTTCTGTCAATACTGTTGGTTAATTTTTTTATTTCCCTGGTCACATACCTTTATCAATTTGAGTGGTTTCAAATGAGTGTGAGAGAGTATCCATTTCTGTTCCTTGCTAAAAGAGAATTTTTTGTTTAGGTTTATAAGCACTAAATAGAATATTCATTGTAGTGGATTTTGAAAAGTGCCTACATTACTAGTTCCTTCTGGTCACGGTTCTTACGTGTTTGTCCCGGTTGGCCTCTGCAAAAGATGCACAGGCAATCTGGAATACAGATAAAACTGTGAAGGAAAACCGTAACACCTCCTTAGTGTGATGGGGTGGGTGGGGGGCCGTCTAGCACTGCAGGACTGAGTCTTTCCTGCCCCGTGGAGAATCTTGTTTCTCCTGCTCAATAGAAATATCATCTACAATGTCACAGCGTATATGATCAGGGCTTTCACTCTAAGCCTGGAATACACCAGCGGGTCTTACATCATCACCTTTCTCCTCTAGTTCTCCTCTCTGGAACCGTGGCTGATTTTTATTACACTCAGCAACAATGACAACAGCAAACTAGTTTTCCCAAAATATCACTTCCCTTGTTTGAGTGGTGAGTGGGTCAAAGGCCCAAGGAAACAGCACTGTATTGCTCTGGGAGTGTTGAGGGACAGAGAGGAGATTCTTAGCAATCTAGAATTTACGTCATCAGTCACTAATTTTTCCAAATGATGCTAAAAGCAAACAAAAACCCTAAAATAATAAAAATAAAATGCCTACAGGAATAGTAGGATTGCTCAGACCAACCATGCGGTAGTGAAACGGAGCATTACTCTCAGCCCTTCCCAAAGTAACTGTCCTTTCTAGAAGGCCCCGGGCCTACAGATAACATGTTTGTAGTCCTTTTTGCTGTTGTCTTTAAGTTTTGAAGAGATTCTGGTATTACCCAAATCATTAGAGAAACATATTTGCAACAGAGGATATTTTCTAAAGCCTCCCTTGCATTGGGCTCAGGACTTTCATAAGACCAACCTAGTATTCTGGTCTCAGCCAGTACGGGGTAGGCCAAACCTGCTTGAAGGGCTGCTTGTTGAAAGCCTTGGTTCCTTAACTTGGTTCAGCTGCTCTGAAGGCTTCAGTAACTCCACAGGTGGAGAGGACTTTGGGTGCTGGTTGACCTGGGGAGCCTCCTGGATGGGAGACGTAGAAGCAGAATTGTGTGGTGGCGTTGGCACACGATGATTTAATAGGAATTGTAAGGGATTAAAACGAGAGCTTGTCACTGCTGTAATGGTTTCAGAATTCTCTTAATTCACATTGGTCATCGTGAAATTCTAGTCTAAGGTAGTTTAACGGATCTGCAGAAAGAGCTCAATCCCTTTGACACTTGGAATCAGATCAGAGACTCAACCCCTGTGACTGGGGGTGGAGGAAAGTATAGGAAGCCTGGGAACAGCTTCTGGCTAACTGTTCTGTATCCTGGAATCTGACTGCCAGATTCAGTCTCACTTTAGGGGATACGGTCGGTACAGGTCGCATAGGTAGAGTAATAATTGGCTTTGCTATAGAAATAGTAATTAAATGACTCACTTCTTGCTTGAAAGGGGTCGATTTGTTCTTCCAGTTGTGGTATGGAAGATAAATGCCTGATTTCATCCCCCAGTCATGAGTAACACTTAGCCTGAATGATTTTGTTGGATTTTTGGGGCACTGTTGCTTATGTAAAACTAAAACGAGGGGACGCAAAGCGGCTGGAGCCAGTCTTGATCCTGCAAAAGGAGGTCGTTGAAAACCCAGTTCTGCCCGAGCAGCCTCTCCTGCCAGGACCCCTTCCTGTTCGTGTCAGCTGTGGGAGTTTTTTGTGGCCTGGGAAGCTGGGGCTGCACGGGGAGGTACATGGGTGGATGTGCAGGAGGCTGGGATCGCTGAGGGAGGCAGAAGCGTTGCATGGCTGTCCTATGCTGCCTTCTGCTAAGAAGGGACTTCATTCTGAAGGAGCACTGTGAGGGCAGAAAGTGCCATGCTTGATATCTGTAAACATCTCATTCGGTGTAGCGGGTAAAAGGTTGGCTGGCTGTATTGAGGAGAAGCAGGGCGAGAATGCAGAGGGGGCTAGTGTGTGGCAGGGTGTCAAATCAAATCCTAGTCAGAGAAGCCAGCCTCATCTTGGAGGGAGGGGCCAGAAGGGATATCCTTTGGCTCCAGCTCAAAGTAGATTAAAGTTCAGAGGCCTGAAAGAAAGAGAAGTTTAAGCAAAGGTTGTTCACCAAGAAAAAGCTGCTCAGTTAATTGTTAATATGGAGAAAAAGAAAGAAAACACAGCTGGGGGCAGTGATTGGCCTAAGGTGAGAGAGCATCCCATTGTCATGCAGGGGGCGGTGCTTTCCTGTGAGGGAGGATGGAGACCAGCCCTCCACTCCATCCTGCCCTGTGCCTCAACCACCCCTGTTTGGTGTATCTCTAGTCCATTTGTACACCTATAATAAACTGGGAAGTTGAGTAGCATTTTCCTGAGGTTTGAATATTTCTGTCAAATTACGAAACTTGAGGATGTTACAGGAACACTCGGTTTATAGGCCATCATGCTGGAACAGAACTTGTTAATCCCACCAGGTGAGAGTAAGACCACTACCATAATTATTGGGTCAACTTTGAAGCAAGCTTTATTATAAATACTGGCCAGAACAATGAACACTGGCCATGTCCACACCTGGGATTCCCAGAGAATGACTATAAATCAGTAGTCAGGTGCCTATAAAGGCAAAGCCCACGAACCCACAGGGCTATGACATACTTCCACCTTCATCCACTGGGGGCGAACATCATTCTGCCTGTGCACTTCTCGCCTATGTGCAAGCAAGCACGGCCTGTGCACTGGGCAACCAATCTTATTTACAAAAGTGAAAATCAGCAGCTTGTTCCCTTCCATGCACAGACGCTGCCAGCATTCCGGGAAGTTCTCTGTTTTTGAGCAAATGAGGCTCACAAGTTAGAAGCATTTTTGTTTTATAGATCTCTAAAGCACAGTAAATTAAACTTAGAACTTTAGCCTTCAGAAACTTTCAGAGGCGAGAAGGGACTGAAAGTTTGCTTTAAGACTATGCCTAGCTGGGCGGTGGTGGCGCACGCCTTTAATCCCAGCACTCGGGAGGCAGAGGCAGACGGATCTCTGTGAGTTCGAGGCCAGCCTGGTCTACAAGAGCTAGTTCCAGGACAAGCTCCAAAGCCACAGAGAAACTCTGTCTCGGGGGGAAAAAAAAAAGAATATGGCTAAAATCCCAAATCTGGGAAAAGAAGTGACTCAAGTCAAGAAACCCTGTACATAGCAAATCAGAAGTGTCAGATGAGCAAGTGAGATTTGTGAGAGCCACAAGAGAAGGAAAGCGCATCATGTGCACGGGGCCTGGGGGCTGGCGGTAGAGCTCAGCGTAGCCTGATGGGCCAGGGAGAGTGCTGGAGTGTGCATTCAAAGTGTCGAGAAGCCTTCTGCACAGCCTTGTCTTCATAGACAAAGTAGCTGGAGAAAACGGTGAAGAGACTTTCCCACCAGGTCTGCCCTTTAACAGGTGCTAAAGGGAGTCTACCAAATGGCCTCTGATAGAGGATGTTCACCAACTGTGAACACACGGGACCTGGGAGGTGACTCAGCTGTCAGAGGCTTTTGCCTCACAACCCTGACAACCTGAGTTTGATTCCTGTAACCCATGGTGGAAGGAGAGGTACCAATCCTGGAAATTGTTACCTCCTCACACAGGTGGTCGGCTGTTTAAACCCTTATGGTAACCACAGAGAGGGTTGTAAAAGGAAATGGAACAAATCAAAAGTGCGTAGCTAGACCACACACAAATGAGAGAACGGTGAGAAGAAAGGAGAGGCAGATTGCTACAAGATAGCAAACAGCAAAGTGTTGGTCAGGAAGTTACTGGGTATGGAAAGACAACTGCTAACAAGCCAAAAAAAATGACCAAGTGGAAAAAGTCAGCTGTCTATGCTGTACAGGAGATGCTATAGAGACATGAGCTGGTCCAGGTGCAATGGTAAACCAAATAAACCAGTAACTGGATCATTTTTCTCCTCAATAAATAAAAAGTGCACTCACTGATCAACCTCTGCTTAAGCTTCTCTTTCCGCTGGGCCAGTGGTTCTCAGCCTTCCTTATGTGGTGACCCCAACCGTAAATTTATTTTCTTGCTACTTCATAACTATCATTTTGCTACTGTTATGAATTGTGATGTACATATATGATATGTAGGATGTCTGATGTGTGACCCCATGAAAGGGTCTTTTGAATCCAAAGGGGTTGCAACCCATAGGTTGAGAACCACTGGTCCAGGCCTTTAATGTCTCTCAGCATGAGCCAGGTATGGCCTTTCATTCTGATCCCTCCCCTCTAAGTTCAGTAATTTGACAGAAGTACTCAAACCTCAGCAAAACACTGCTTGTCCTTCCCAGTTTACTATAGATACTATTTTTCTTCCTTTTGTTTTTTTGAGACAGTGCTTCACCGTGTAGCCTTATTGTCCAAGTAGACCAGGTCTGAGTAGACCAGGCTGCTCTTAAATTCAGGAAGATCTGCTTGCCTCTCCTGAGTGCTGGGATTAGATATTATTTTATGTGGTGGGTTGAGCATGTTTTGTGTGCTGTGGTTAGCATAGGACCCGTGGTTCTCAGCCTGTAATTTACAACCCTTTGGAGGCCAGAAGACTCTTCTGCAGGCGTCATCCCAATTCATAACAGAAGGGAAATTAGTCATGAAGTAACAATGAAAATAATTTTATGGTTGGGGTCACCAGAGCATGAGGAGCTAACTGTATTAAAGGGTTGCAACATTAGGAAGGCTGAGAACCACTGGCATAGGACACTCCAGAAACAAAGGCGTGGTGGTGAATGCAGAAGGCACCCACTCAGGAAGCAGTTAATGCACACACTATCTCAGAGTCTTCAAATACATAAAGCGAATAGGGCCAAAGGAGGAACAGATAGCAATGTAATGGATTTTGGAAATCATATCTGATAAGAGTGTGTGATATGTCTGAATGTATCCACTCCTCCAGAATTCATTGTTTAAACCTGTGAGCACCAAGATGAACGTGGGTCTTTGGGACTGAGATTTTTGAATTCTCTGCTCTTAGGAGTGGAGCTGCTAACCTTAGAGACGAGACTCCATAGCTCTGTCTTGTGCCTTCTTCCATGTGAGAACAACGAAGAGTTGCTGTTGTGGCACAGGAAATGATGTTTGGCTGTAGATGGAGCGGCGGGCTGTGTCCCGCCACCCAGCTAGCTTTACCCAAAATAATTACACGGAAACTGTATTCTTTTAAATACCGCCTGGCCCATTAGTTTCAGCCTCTTATTGGCTAACTCTCACATTTTGACTAACCCATATTTAGTAATCTAGATAGCACCACGAGGGGTGGCTTACCAGGAGAGATCTTAACCTGCGTCCATCTCGGAGAGGAGAGGCAAGGCGACTGCCTGAAGCGTCTCCCCAACTCTGCTTCCTTTCTCCCACAATTCTGTTCTGTCTACTCCGCCTACCTAATTTTCTGTCTTCTTAAAGGGCCAAGGCAGTTTCTTTATTAATTAACCAATTAAAGTCCTCCATCATTTGGCCTTGTTCTTGAACTTTCCAATGTGCAGAACTTTGAAAAATAAGTTTGTATTTATAAGTCAGCCAGCTCCATTGATTTTGTAACCTGAATGGATTAAGAACCTAATATCTAGACTGTAAGCAGAGCTATTACCATTAAAAAATAATTATCCAGTAAATAAACAGACAATGGATTTGAATGGGCATTTCTTCTTAGACAAAAGATGTAGATGTTACAAGGTCCGCAAGTAGCCAGGCACATGAAAGGATGCCAGCATCATTAGTTGTCGGGGAAGTGAAATTCCTACCACATGAGATGCTGGTTCACTCCTGGAGTGGCTGTTCTCAGAACCACAGACTAGCAGTGAGGATATGGAGAAATTAGAATTCTTTTTTTGTTTTGTTTTGTTTTGTTTTTCGAGACAGGGTTTCCCTGTAGTTTCTAGAGCCTGTCCTGGATCTAGCTCTTGTAGACCAGGCTGGCCTCGAACTCAGAGATCCGCCTAGAAATTAGAATTCTGAGAGTATAAAAAAATGTCATTCTTTTAGAAACCAGTTTGATAGTTTATAAAAAAGTTAAAGGTGGGCTGGAGAGATGGCTCAGATGTTAAGAGCATTGCCTGCTCTTCCAAAGGTCCTGAGTTCAATTCCCAGCAACCACATGGTGGCTCACAACCATCTGTAATGAGGTCTGGTACCCTCTTCTGGCATGTGGGCATACACACAGACAGACTTTTACATAATAGTATAATATATTAAATATTAGTATACATAATAAATAAATATTAAAAAAGTTAAAGGTTAGGTGAGTTACCATATTGATTTAGAAGTTATGTTCTTAGCTATAGATACTGAAAGAAAGGCATATCTATCCAAAAACCTCTAAAGTGTGCGTGCGCGCGTGCACACACACACACACACACACTATTTAGCAGTAATGCAAGAGTACTAGCATTATTCATTATGGCCGCAAGGTACAGATCAGAAGGAGTAAACATAAAGTGCCATATAAAAATTGTAATGTATTCGGCCATAAAAGGATAAAAGCTCTGATAGATGTCATGACAGTGATGAACCTTTAAAGTATCATTTGCAATGAAAGAAGCCAGACAAAAGGCTATGCTTATATTATGCTAGGCTTAACTTAAAAGCTTAGTGTTAGGCTGGGTGGTGGTGGTGCACGCCTTTAATCCCAGCACTCGGGAAGCAGAGGCAGACGGATCTCTGAGTTCGAGGCCAGCCTGGTCTACAAGAGCTAGTTCCAGGACAGGCTCTAGAAACTACAGGGAAACCCTGTCTCGGAAAAAAAAAAAAAGCTTAGTGTTATCATGCCTTAGAAATTGTTGATGTGGGTCATAGATAGCATAGCTGGATAGGACTGTTGGTTGCCTTCCTCCTTTGGAAGCTTGTATGGTATCTTCTGGTACCATGAAGGTCAAGGTTAGTCTTTGGGAAGGAGGCTTTCAGGTAAGTTCCAGTTCAGGAGTTTCTAGGCCCTGTTTCTGGAATGCATGGTATCTTCAGCAATAGGAACATTTTTCCCATCTATAGATGGGCAGTAGCAATCGGCTGTATGCTTTGGGAGTCTCATAAACAGTTGCCTTAGTTAGGATTTCTGTTGCTGTGAAGAGACACCGTGACCACATCAACTCTTAGAAAGGAAAACATTTAATTGGGTTGGCTTATAGTTCAGAGGTTTAGTCTGATATCATCATGGTGGGACATGGCGGCATGCAGACAGACATGGTGCTGGAGAGGAACTGAGAACTGTACATCTTGATGTGCAGGAAACAGGAGTGAACGCTCTCATTGATGTAGCTTGAGCACAGGAGTTCTCAAAGCCCATCCCCATGGTGACACACTTCCTCTAACAAAGCCTTACCTCCTAATAGTGCCACTCTGTGTGGAAGCCATTTTCTTCCAAACCATCAGAGTAGCCCTGTTAAAAATAAAAGGTAATAATTTTTTTTGTATCTGTTTCCTCAAGATAAAGCCATTGCTTTTAAAGAAAAACCAAACAGATGGCCTATGTTAGTTTTTCCCTCATGTTGACACTGCATACTCTTTGCTCTTGGCTCGTGTTGTTAGAAGGTAAAGTATCTTGTGAAAAGTCATTTCCCGACCTGTTTTGCTGGGGGCAGTGTGTCAGCCAAGCAGAAGCCACATGCCTTTCTGTGATTGTCACAACTTGGGAAGAAGGCAGCTTTCCTTGTAAATCTAAAATCCTTGATGAAGTAGTTTGGTCACTATGGGAACAGAGAGTTTGGTAGCAACTGTTGAATGCTAACAACTATGATATGCTTTAAATAGTCCGTCGTTTGGCTTTTGAACATTTATGTTGGTGGTATTATGGTTGGCCATATTTATGTGCTTAGTGCTGGTGCGCGTACTGTGGGCATTTCTATGACATTTGAATTTTTTTTTCTTTAGAAAAAAACCCTGCAAAATGTCTCTTTACCCATCTCTTGAAGATTTGAAGGTAGACAAAGTGATTCAGGTATGTGTGCTTTTAATTTTAAATTATTTCATGACGTGTCTACTCGTGAAACGAAGCGGGACGCGTGCACTTGTTGGTTCCCCCCCCCATCTGCGTAGGTCTGTTGTAGACCGCAATGTTACAAGAAGGCTAGAAATTCTTTTTTATTTCTCCATATCTATTAGCCCTGGCATGAACAAAAGTGTGTGTCTGTGTGAGTGTATGTGCACATGCGTGCTTTTATGTGCCACGGACATGTGAGTGCAAGCTCTTGTGAGACCAGAAGAGGTCTCCACTGGAGCTGGAGTTGCAGTTGGTTGTGAGCTGCCAGGCTCCAGTCCTGGGAACTGAACTTGGGTCTGCTTCAAGAAACTATACTCTCTCCATCTTCACCTCTGAGCCATCTCTCCTGCCAGATAGTAGTTCTTTAAAATTTGTTCTACTATCTTTAGAGTGCTTAATTTTCTTAGCACAGCTTCACTTGCATATAACTCATGTAAGTCAGAGGGTATAACGTAAGCAGTAGTATTGTGTAAAGTTGGTGCTTTTGTCTTGACACCATACTCGGGCGGAAGGAGAATGAACAGAATAATAATAGCAGCTCCAGTGTCCTAGGGACTGACCTAGTGGCACTGGTTGGGGAAATTGCTCTGTGGACAGTTCCTTTTCCTACATCAATCAAAGAAGGATATTTAGCCCCTGTGTGTGCAGCTGAGCTGCTGAAGAGGGATGCTCTAAGCTGCAAGTGGCATGCTCTGTCGTTGTAAATGCCCGTCATTTCTCTCTGTAGTGTTCAGTTTGCCCATTCCTGTGGTCATTTTCACAAGTTCTTCTGAACAAGCACTCTTCTCAGAAAGCTGTTATCTGAGCTACTCAGCCTCAAAACAACATTCCATCTCTACATTAAGGACTAGCCACACAGATTGCAAAGAATGATCTTTGTCCATGTTCTTAATAGCTGTGTGTAGAACTGAACTTTCGTTAACCACAGCTGGCTTTTAGCAGGGGTTGTTCTCTTAGAAAATGCAGAAAGCGGGTGATGTTGACAGAGGTTCAGTGTTCTGAGCAGAGAGCTAACGGCAGGGAGGTGGCATGGGCCTGGGCAGAGGTCGCACATGGCTTTTCTTTCTGTTCCTTTTAGATTTCAAAACTTCCTAGTCCAGCTTCTTGGGCTACTTGTTCTGCTTTGTATCTACTGTGGGTGACTCATGGTTTTTATTTGTTTTTTTTTTGTTTGTTTGTTGTTTTTTATCTTGGTGACCTGGCAACAAGAAGTTAGAGAAACTTCTTGTCGTCTGGCCCTTTGCTCCGCAGTCTTGACTTGGCGGTTCACATTTGTAAAGTATTTAGTAGCTATTGGGCTGTAGCTCTCAGCAGCACATGGTCCTAGAACCCTCCTTTTCAGTTCAGACTTTGACAGCCTGTGTCGTTCACTTCTTAAAGGTACTCCTAAAATTTTTTATTTATAGATTTCCTTTGGAAAATAAATGGCTGCTGCTGAAACTCTGAGTAAGACTTCAATTGTTCACTTCTTTCGGGCAGCTCTAGATGTAGCCTGAGCCATGTGAGAAAGATAAGAAAATATTTTTGTTATTAATAGAATTTTCTTTTCCAGGCTCAGAACGCCTACTCTGCTGGCCCTGCCACCCAGGCAGTTCTGGTGGATGTTTCTGCTTCTTTGCCTCCAGATGGAAGTAGGTTCATACTTTGGGCTCCTGGTCTTTGGACAGAAACATATATAAAGCCTCTCTTTCCCCCTGAAATGAAGAACCTAGGATTTTGACATGCTGTATGAATTTGTGATTAGCGATCTAGTAGCAATAAGGAAGAATGGTTTACTAAAGAACTAACCCGCATTCACTCAAGAGAGTGGTCTGTGAGTAGGGCATCCTAGAAGTTTACCTTAGTTTATCCATAGTCCTTAACATTGTCTGTTCTTTAATGGGAAGCCCCGTTCCCTGGGAGCTCCAGCTTTCCCGGCTTCTATAGCTGCTCACAGACATTCTGAGCTGCTTCGCTCTCACCTCTGCCAGGAGCGTGGGAAGCTTCCAACTGTCCTCCTTTGGGTCTTACGTCAGACTCCATAAGCCACAACCTACCCCCTCCTGATTCAGGGGCCTCAGGACAGCCTCTAAAAGACATTGAGGTACAGAGTAAATGGTGAATTCTAATTCTGTTGTCTTTCATCTTCTGTGTGACCATTCAGTATTATTCTTTGGAATGAATCTACTCTTAAGTCAAAATAGATTATAGAAAAAGATTTTAAAAATAGCACACTTCCAAAAATGTTAAATATTGTTAATGTTTAAAAATTCTGTTTGCCTGATTCCATTGTTATTCTGAAAGTGGTAGGGAATAGTCAGTTTACAGGCTTTGACTTTTCCCTGTTAGCTGAGAGGAACCATCACATGCCAGAGCTGTTTATGGAGTGAGTTCAGCAGTTGTCACAGAAATACTTCGGTTGTTCTCAACAGAAGAATTCATGCCATAATCCCCATATTTCTAATGCATAGCGTTATGTTAAGAAACAGAAAGGGCTAGATCATTTATTTAGAAAAATTATTTTTACCTTTGAGTAGTCACCTCTCTACATCCTCTATTTCTGTCTCTGGATTTTATATCTGTACTGTGAACATACACAATGTTTTCTTATTAGAGAAATGCGACAGCCATTAGCGTTGGGTGGTATTGTGTGTGAGTATCCAGCAGGAGTCAGAAGCAGACAGGAGGATTTGCACAGGTTTGCTGATGGCTCGCACGCCTTATTCTGTATCTACTTACTTATTTCAACTTTAAAGTCCTGCTCTCTAGCCCTGGCTGGTCCCAGACTTGTGTCAGCCCTGCTTCTGCCACACGGGTGGAGCTCTGGCTTGTAGCCACGCACCCCACAGCCAGCTCTAGACCACGGTAAATGAGGGACTTGGACACCTGCAGGCGTGGTCTGTGGGCGTCCTGAAGCCAGTGGCCTGTGGCCACAGAGGGTGACTGCGCAGGAAAGCTCAGGCTGTCTCAGGACTTTCATGTGAAAAAATTTATGGATTCTTTTCATTCTAATTGTGGCAGAGATGGGAAGATGTCCTTCCGTTTTATGGATCCTTTAAATGTTTCTAAATCTTTGTATCTTAAATGCGATTTTTTAAAAATAAAACACAGCCCACAGTTATTATTTTGAATATTCTGCCAATGCCTTTTTCTTCATTTGTTTATTTTAGATCTCTACCCTAAACTGTATCCAGAGCTTTCTCAGTACATGGGACTGACTTTAAATGAAGAAGAAATATGTACAAATATGCCTATGGTCTCTGGAGCACCAACCCAAGGGGTATGTATGTACAGTATAATTCGGACATATAAAATGCTGTTTATGTGTACATGTACGCTCTCATTCACAGCAAACTTACTATTTATAAATTTAGAGCTGACTTCTCAGATTTTAGCTTTTCTCTCTTTCTCTTTTTTTCCCCCCTCTGGTTTTTGAGACAGGGTTTCTCTGTGTATCCCTGGCTATCCTGGAACTCACTCTGTAGACCAAGCTGGCCTTGCAGAGATCCGCCTGCCTCTGCCTCCCAAATGATGGGATTAAAGGCATGTACCACCATGCCCAGCCTGATTTTAGATTTCTTTATAGATGTATTTCTGAACATTGTCGTCCACTGTTGAATTTACTGGGTCTTTGTCTCTTTTTTGCCTTTTGCATTTTGTCCTTTCCTAAGACATTGTGACTGGGCCTCTGCCATGTTTCCGTTAGTTTATCCTTTCTAGTCGTGGGACTCTTCTGACGCTGACTATACCTTTACCCTCCATGTCTCAGCACGTCCTGTTCCAAACAGTATTGCATTGCTGAGGTTAGTCATCAGAAGTATACATTTGCTGTGTTACTTTGCTCACAATTTTAATATTTTTCTTACAATTAGAAACCAAGCTTCTTGTAATTAGATGGAGGTGCTAGGCGTACATATAACATATAGCACTTGATGTGATTATAATTCATGGCTGAGCCCACTTTTGTCCTCCTGCCATAATGTCATCGTTAGTACAGTACCTGACATTTATTTATTGAAATTTCAGTATTTTTTGAAAACCTACTTGTATTTGTCAGGATCCAGCTAAAAACATAGTATTTGAACTGTGGTAATTTAAGGAATTAGGTAACTAGATTTCCAGAGGAAAAAGTAGCACCCAGGTGGAACTGCAGAAAGCCAGCTGCCATCCTGGGGTGCAGTGGATGAGACGCTGGAACCTAGAAAAGCTTAGGCTGGACCTTGGGAAGCGTTTCTGGCAGCTGCAGCCCCCGAGGGGTTGGGCACGTTGGCAAGAGATGGCTCAGTGGCTGCAGTATTTGAGGAGGAGCTCCAGAGCATATGAGGACTTCTGGCTCCCTTGGCTTCCACACAAGTGGCACATACTCAGAGATACACATGTAGACGCATTATATAAAAGTGAATCTTAGAAAGGAGGTATGGAGAAACATAAAGGTTAATTGCTATATTTATAGGAGATTTATCTTCTAACAGAAAAAAGCTAATTATAGCTATTATTTTAGTGACTGGCTCCAGGGCTCCAGTTAATATATCTGACCTCCACTGTCAGGTCTGCATTCTTTGTTCCTTTAATTTAATCCAGTGTCCCTGCCTTTTGCTCCATTTCTTGCCACTAAGGTAATCTTCCTTTAGAAGTGGCTGTGTTTGTAAGACTCTTTGGTGTGCTCTTTTCTTTCTCTATCATTTTGCTGTGTTTAATTTGTTCTGGAGATTTTTGTTAACTCTTCACATAGTGACTCTTTCATCTCACATACCATATAGTTCTTTTTGTGTTCCATCTAGTTCTCTCCCCCAGCTTTATTAAAATGACGTACACTGAAGGTGTACAACATATGTATCAATTTGTGTACATTGTGAAGTGTTCCCACAGTCAAGCCAATGACTGTACCATGTCTCTCCCCTCCTAGATGTGTGCAACATTTTTAAAAAATATTTATTTATTCATTATGGATACAATATTCTGTCTGTGTGTATGACTGCAGGCCAGAAGAGGGCACCAGACCTCATTACAGATGGTTGTGAGCCACCATGTGGTTGCCGGGAATTGAACTCGGGACCTTTGGAAGAGCAGGCAATGCTCTTAAACCACTGAGCCATCTCTCCAGCCCTGTGTGCAACATTTTAGTGTATATCTGTAACACTAGCAAATTTCAGTTACACAGATTAACAGCATGGCTACTGTGCCCTCCATTAGAGCCTGAGACTTGTTTTATCTTTCCAGGTCTGTATACTTTGTCCATCTCCCCATTTCACCTCTGCCCACTGCTTCCTGCCCCCCCCCCCCCCCCCCCGTGCCTTCTGGCCTTGTTTTCATAGCCGACTGTACTATCATTGCATCTCTGACATACTTCTTTAGTGTGACGTCCTTCAGGGTCGGCCATACTCGCCAGCTGCCCATGTTTTCATGGCTTGAGTCGTGAGTCGTTGTGTATTTACAGACAGACAGCATTTTCTTTATTCATTTATCTGTTGACAGAGACTTGTTTCTAAGCTTTGGTCACTGAATAATGCTGCAGTGGACATGGGATGCAGACATCGTTGGGATATACTGATTTTGTTTCTGTTTTGATATTTGCCCAGAAGGGGCTTGTTTGACCAGTGGCAAATTTGCTTTCATTTTATGAGGATCCTCCATATGGGTTTTCATAATGGCTATAATAAGGATATTCAGTGTATGACAATGCACAAAAGTTTACCAGCACTTCTGTCTTTTTGGTAGATACACTAGTATGTGAAGAGACAATGTCATTTTCTGGTTTTGATTTACATCTTCTAATGATCAATGATCCCTTTCCCATACCCATGAGCCATTTGTCCTCTTTGGGAAATGTCTTATGTAGGCAGGTTGCCCATTTCTAAGTTGAGTTATTTGCTCTTTTGCTGTTGGGTTTTGAGTTCTTTCTACATCTATATGCTTGCTCCTTAGTACATGACTTGCAGATAGCGTCTCCATTCCCATGGTTTGTTCATGGTTCCGTGAATGCCTCTTTAGCTGTGAACTTTTTTGTTTGTTTTGAGGCTGGGTCTCTCTATGTAGACCATGCTGGTCTTGAACTTACAGAGATCCACCCACCTCTGTTGACACCATGCCTTGCCCCAGCTGTGAAGAACCTTTTTAAATTTGATATAGTTCTAGTTAACATATTTTTGCTTATACTTCTGGTTTGAAAATTTAAAAAATACATTGAAAATAAGTATCAAAGAGATTTGTGTTTTCACCTAGCCTTATGTTTTCAGCACATCTCAACACTTAGGGTTTTTATCCACTTGGAGCTGGTATGTATGTTTGGTAGATCAGCCCCAGTTCCATTGCACTGCTCTTGATGCTTCACTTTGCCCAGTCCCATTGTAGACACATGTCAAGAGTAGCTTAATATCAAGTTTTCAGGTCATCTGTTCCATTCCTGACTTAAGTCCTTGTTCTTATTGAGCTTATTTTTAATTTGATAATTTTATGATTGTACCACAGAAATTCTCTGGAAAATGCTTGTTGCCAAAATCCTGTGTGATCTCTTAGTTCTAGGAAAGTATGTTTGAAATGAAGGCAAACAAGCATAGTTGTTGGTGAGGAATATCTTCTGAGAAATGATACATGTGTTGCTTTCAGATCTGTGCCAACTTAATATGGTGTACTTACAATCTGTGGTCGTATGACCTCATTGGACAACGCAGCCTTTAGAGACCGCTGCTACTTACATTGGTTGGCAGCAGATGGCGTTCATACGCAGAGTGCCAGTTGACCTAAAGTAACAAGCTGGAGCAAAGCCAGAGTCTTATCTGTCAAGGATAATGGCATCAATTACTAGAGGAACGAAGAAATGCAAACCCATAAATTGTCTTTATTGTAGAGATCGGACTTCCCCTGAGGGAACTTGTTTGTGGAGTCGTGTTTGTTAGCACTAGAACTGAGCATGCTCCTGTTTTCTGTAGATTACTTTTCAAGGAAAGGGTTTCTAAATACTGACAAATTGGGTATTTTTTCCAGCAGTTGGTAGCAAGACCATCCAGCGTGAACTATATGGTAGCACCTGTGACAGGTAACGATGCTGGAATTCGGAGAGCAGAAATAAAGCAAGGGATTCGTGAAGTCATTTTGTGCAAGGATCAAGATGGAAAAATTGGGCTCAGACTTAAGTCAATAGATAATGTAAGTATATTCCTTAATTTATTGAAATAGCCATGAAATACTAACATTAAACAATTAGAAATGAAAATAGTTTGGCTAGCTGTAATAACACATCTGCAGTGAAGAATATTGTGAATCTGCTGACTTTAATTTTCCATTTGGAGACGGCCTGTTTTGAATTTGGAGACGGCCTGTTTTGAAGAAGCCATGTTGGAGCTTGTAAACAGGTCACTGGGTTTACAGAAGCCATATTACAGAGCTTGTGTGATAGAATCTGGGCTTGACATAGGACAGCACAGTAAAAGTAAAGGGAAAGTTGACGAGTGGGGATTGGCTGTGCATTTTAAACCAGTGCCTTAGGGCTCGCTATAGCTGTGAAGAGACACCTTACAAAGGGGACATTTGATTCAGTCCATCCTGGAAGGAAGCATGGTGCTGGAGAAATAGCCAGATGTCCTAGTCTTGGAGGCAGCAGGAAGTCCACTGTCACACTGAGTGAAGCTTGAAGAAAAGACCTCAAAGCCCGCCCCACAGTGACACATTTCAAACGGAGTGTGGCCCAGATTAAAGTGTGCCCTCCAGCCTCAAGGTCTGGATTAAAGGTGTGTCAGCCATCCTCCTCCTCCAACAAGGCCCTACCTCCTAATAGTGGCATAAACCCTAAGGGTTTATGGGGCCAAATACATTCATACTTCCACACTAAGTGATAATTAATTTGTGGGATAGTTTTGCAAATTTGTTATTTCTGTGTATAAAATTTGAACCTGACAGGCCATTTGTGAGCAAGTTCTTTGTAATTCAGGCAGTGAATCCCCCTTGTTATAGTACAGACATGAAACCAGGTTTTTCAGCTATGTCTTAAAATGTTATGGACATGGTGGGTCCCAGAAACCTCGGTTTATGATTTTTTCTTTTTTATAGCCATTATCTTACTAGAGTCTGTTTCAGTCCTACTGCTCCTTAGTTCAGTGAGCCCAGCTCTGCACAGACAAAACACACGTGACACGCTCTCTAGCTGACTGAGGCCGGTGGTGGCAGGAAATGGCAGCGCCACCTTTCCACTTGAGGGGCTGAGGGCATGATTGTGTGCAGCCCTCAGCTCGTGGTCAGGACACGTCATTGTGCCGTTGTAAGCCCTGGCCTCACCGAGGTTCTCCTTCCTCCTCCGTGTGCACAGTACACTGCAGCAGAGATGCTTAGGGTCCTCTGGCATCATCCTCATCTGCTCAGCAGGGAGCCTGTTCATACCACCTCATGGTGTCTACCTGCCTTAGATTGTAGGGAAGATCTGACCGTGCAGATGTGTCTGCGGGTCCCTAGCCCTCCTCTTTTATGTTTGTATTTGGTTCAACATCCGATTGAATTTACATAAGTATGACTATCTGAGACTTAGTTGTTAGAGGTACTTTTCTGAATTTTATTTATAAGCATCCATGTTATAGTTACTATGCTTATCACTTTAGCCTGTTTAATCCTAGCTTTATTGATACTTTAAGAGATAGTAAAATGGTCTTTGAGCTAAAAACATGGAATTATTACCCCAAACTATCATTCATTTTTAAAATGTATTTAATTTTATGTTTTGAGTGTTGGTTGCACGTATGTGTGTACACCACATGTATGCCTGGTACTGAAGTTAGACAGTGACACCAGCTCCCCAGGAACTGGAGCCACACATGGTTGTGAACCACCATATTGGTGCTGGGAACTGAATCTGAGTCCTCTGTAGCAAGTGCTTTTAACTGCTGAGCCATCTGCCCAGGCCTCAGACTTTTACTTTAAGCAGTAAAACAACTCAGCAGACAGGCGGTGCTTGGTGTGATCAGTTCCTGCATGTAGAGGTTTGCACCGGGTAAAGCCTAGGGAGGGTGATGTGGCCGAGGTGGCTCAGGTAAGACTGAGATCTATTTTTTGTTTTGTTTTTCAGATGTTATTGCTTTAATAAAGTTTTGTTTCTTTTTAAGGAATGACCTGACACACCACACAATACTAGGAAGATTTCTGATCAGCTACCTTTTAAGCCATAGCAGTGGTAAAGATACATTATTTTCTTTTTATCTAGGGTATATTTGTTCAGCTAGTCCAGGCTAATTCCCCAGCCTCCTTGGTTGGACTGAGATTTGGGGACCAGGTACTGCAGATCAATGGTGACAACTGTGCGGGATGGAGCTCTGATAAGGCTCACAAGGTGCTTAAGCAGGCATTTGGAGAGAAGATCACCATGACCATTCGTGACAGGTGAGCTGCGACCCAATGTTGAAAGTGCAGATTCAAGCCTGCACTTTTTAGGGTTCTGTAAATACAGCTTTCTACTTCTGCTTTTTTTCTTCTTTTTTCCCTTTTTCTTTTTTTTTTAAAGAAAATGTTGATTCGTTACAGTCTTGCAGTTGTGGGCTGCAGATTTTTCTTACATAGTTGGATTCTAGGTTTTGCATATTTCCTTTCCCACACTTTACTAGTCTGGATGTATGTGCTAGAGGAGGTACTGACACAGTAAAGCAGC
The DNA here is from genome assembly GCF_903992535.2 of Arvicola amphibius. Taxonomy (NCBI): domain Eukaryota; kingdom Metazoa; phylum Chordata; class Mammalia; order Rodentia; family Cricetidae; genus Arvicola; species Arvicola amphibius. The sequence continues at coordinate 114,632,365 of NC_052057.2, forward strand.
TGCGGCCCCCTCTGCAGCCCACTGTTCAACATCCCGGGCCAAATCTGGTCTCTGGCATGTTTGTGCAACTAAGTAAAAGAGGATGATAGTCTATTTTTATCTTAAAATAAAAATGACATTCGTCTAAAAAAGTTTTACTAAATTCCTAAATATATCAGAAATTGAAAATGGAAATTTGTAATTTTTTTAATATCTAAGCAGAATTTCATAAAGTTGGATCAGGGCTAGCAGGGTGTCTCTAGTTAAGAGTTCACACTCTTCTTCCAGAGGAAGGACCCCAGCTGGGAAGGGCCCAGTTGCCTGTAACTCCAGGGGCTCCAACACCTGTTTTCTTCATAGGCACCTGCACTCATTCACAGGGCCACCTACGTCATTTTAAAATCACATGTTGAAATTAGCCAGACCCACAGTCTCAGTGAATCTGAATACTCAGTTAGAGTAGCTGTTTGGAACAGAAGCTATGGACCTTCTCACTTGATTTTATATTTTCACTGTGGAATATACTGAGACCCAGCACCATAAACAAATCTGTGAGAGTAGAACTAGGAAAAAAACACCAACTAGTTATTTCTATTTGTGTGCAACTCAGGTTCACTACCTGAATTTAGTCCTTCCTTGTGCCCTCATATTTACTCTTCTTGTTTTTAATGTGTGTGTCAAGTACCTTTGCATATGTGTGTGTATATGTTTATATACACACAATAATATATGTTATATATTATTACAATATATAAACACACACATGTATATTATTGGCTAGGTTCTGCTTATAAAGAATGTGTTTATTTCCTAAGATTTTGTTACTTTGAATAATAGACATTCTAAGTCCACTTTTCTTACAAATTTTATGAATACATTTTACACACATGTGCACTCACACATGCAGATTTTGCCCGTTCACCTTTTGATGGACATCCAGGTTAGTTCCGGTTGGTTGCTATAGTGAATAAGTAGCACTAAATATAGATATCCACAGTAGGGTATGGAGTCTCTGGGTGCCTGCCCAGGAGTGAAGTAGTGGGATCACGTGGTAGTTCTATTTTTAATTTCTTGAGAAACTTCCATACTTACTTTCACAGTTGCTGTATTAGTTTGCATCCATCCCCCATTTTTTGATAATAGCCGTTGTGATGAGTTAACTAATATTCCAAAGTAGTTCTAATTTGCATTTTCTTGGTGGCTAGTAATATTGAACCCTTTTTTTTCAAGACAGAGTTTCTCTGTGTAGCCCTGGCTGGAACTCACTCTGTAGACCAGGCTGGCCTCAAATTCACCTGTCTCTGCCTCTCAAGTGCTGGCTGAGACTAAAGGTTTGCACCATCTTTGTCTGGCTGAACTTTTTAAAATAGCTACTAGACATTCTACATTTTTTAAATGTTTATTGAGTTCAGTTGCCCATTTGTTGATTGGTGGGTTTATTTCCTTGGTATTTCTGTCTGCAGCTCTTTGTCAGTTCTGGAGGTCAGCCTCTTGTCTGAGGTGTGACTGGTAGGCGTCCATGCTGTGGATGGTCTGCTCTGCAGGACAAAAATACTTCACTGTCAGGTGGTCCCATCTGTCGGTACTTGGGTAGTTAGTTCTTTTGCTAATGGTGTTCTAGTTCTAGTTGACTCCAGTATCTTGAAGAGCATCTCCTATATTTTCCAGAAGTTGGAACGTTTTAGATTTTTATAAGGTTTGTGTCCATTTCTATTTTTGCACAAAGTGAAAAACTTTATCCCGTTCATCTGCAAAACTAGAAATCCAGTTTTGCCAGCATTATTTCTTGAATAATTATTTCCCCATGATATGTTTTTTGCCTCCATTGCCAAAAATTACATGGTCCTAATTTTACCATCTTTTTTATGGGCCTCAGTTCTGTCCCATTGGTCTGTCTGTTTTTAACGCCAGCACTAGGCTCTTGTTTTTTCTTTTCTTTTTTAAATGACTACAGCTATGGTGGGACCTCTGTGGTTGAGTATTGTAAACCCCGCAGTGTTCTTCCTTCTTTTTTTAAAAATATTTATTTATTTATTTACTTATTTATTTATTTATTTATTATGTATACAATATTCTGTCTGTGTGTATGTCTGCAGGCCAGACGAGGGCACCAGACCTCATTACAGATGGTTGTGAGCCACCATGTGGTTGCCGGGAATTGAACTCAGGACCTTTGGAAGAGCAGGCAATGCTCTTAACCTCTGAGCCATCTCTCCAGCCCTGTTCTTCCTTCTTAGGATTGCTTTGGCTCTATGTGATCTTTTCAGGTTCCAAATGAATTCTTGTTTTTTTTTCCTAAACCTGTAAAATCTGATATCAGAATTTTGATCGGTATTACATTAAATGTGTGAATTAATTCTGGTATAATACAGCTATTTTCACAATATTAATTTTGCCAATTTAGTCGCATCATCAGCTGTCTGCTGCCATTTCCTTTTTTAGTATCTTGAAGTTTGTACTGGGAGAGGTCTTTTTCACTTGTTAAATAATTTTAAATATTTTGCATGGACAGTTTTTTTTTAAAGTTGGACCAATAGGAAGGTACAGCTGTAGAATTTCATAATATAAACATATCAGGTGGCCTTAAAATTGCACAATGGCAGGATTGCCGAACATAAGCAAGTAGTACACGCGTGACTGCGCCCGAGGCGGACCGCTCATGACCTTCCTTTCCAGTCAGGCTTGCGGAAGCTCCCTCTCCATGCTTGTCTTTTTTTTCCTTGTAATTTCTTACCACAAATTAGAGCAAAGCTTTGCCCGTAATGCCAGCTCTTGAGAAGATGGGGCTGCACATGATGAAACCCTGGTTCATGAACCCGAGAGCAGGCGTGGTGGCTCAGTGGGTGAGGCGTGAGTCTGATTCCCGACTCACATGGCGGACAGAACCGACTCCTGCACCTTACCCGTGTGCGTCCCGTGCATATCTCATAAATAAGTGAAACAAAAGACAATGTATAAAATCTTCAGAACTGAGATGTGAAAATACAATAACATTTTAAAATCTAAATGTCCTAAGATCAGTTGGCTCCCAGAAGTGCTGAAGGTATTCATTGATTTAGTTCAAAGCCATGTCGTTGTTAATGCAGGTAAAGGAAAATGTATTGATAACTCCACTAAGCGCTGTGTTCTGTTTTCTTAAACTTAACAGAAGGATGTTCGATTAGCAAGTCAGTCAAGTGATGAGACTGAAAAAGGCTACTGAGGTGTCCCATGTCATAATAAATTATTAGAGACAGTTAGCACTTCATATAACAAAATATCCATGTGGCAGTTTGTGGTGTGTCGTGTCTATTGAAATATGAAATAAGTTTCAGTGTAGTCCAACCCTTATGCTTACAGGCCCTTTGAGCGAACAATCACTATGCATAAGGACAGCAGCGGGCATGTGGGCTTTATCTTTAAAAGTGGAAAAATCACATCCATAGTGAAAGACAGTTCTGCTGCCAGAAACGGCCTTCTCACCGATCATCACATCTGTGAGATCAACGGGCAGAACGTCATTGGCTTGAAGGTAAGGAACGCACTGGACCCCGGTTTTGGTGCCATTTTATTTAAAAACAACAACAAAAAAAAACCCCATCATTTAGGTGGCATGACATTTGTGATGACCCTCAAACATTGAAACTTGGTCGGAGTTAAGTGTAGGAGCTGGGGCTCTGGCTAGCTGTGGTCTTGGACCATCACAGAAATAATTCTGAGATGTTTGTTACCTGAAATTTTCTTTCCCGTACCAAGGTGGCTAAACTGTGACTTGGTACTCAGTCATGCTCGAATTCTGTGGGCAGGGACATTTTTAGACATTCTGAATGCATGAATGTCCAACTTTCCAGTCTCGAAATACAGAAAAGGAATAAGTCTTGGTATATGTTAATACTTTGTTTTTATAGTTTTTCCTTAGTTGGGTTTTTATTGCTGTGAAGAGACACCATGACCATGGTAACACTTACAAAGGAAACCATTTAATTGGGGGTGGGTCACTTAACAGTCTCAGTGTCCGGTCCATTGTGATCACGAAGGGGAGCATGGTGACATACAGGCAGACATGGAGCTGGCTACATCTTGACAAGAAGGCGTCAGGAAGTTGACTCACACACTGGGTGGTATCCCGAGCATATGAAAGTTCAAAGACTACCCCCACAGTGACACACTTCCTCCAGCTAGATCACACGCCACCTAACAGACCCCACTCCCTTCGGGAGCTATTTTCTTCCAAACCAACACATTCTACTCCCTGACCTCCAGAAGCTTTCATGCAGTCTCTTAACTATAATCCCCTATACAATCAAAAAGCAGATCACATACGTCCAACATATAACAGCACAGGTTATACGTCACCATTCCAGAATGTAGGGAAAGGAGCATAGTGAAGAAATACTCAAAACAAAGCAAGCCTGAAAACTCCAGACTTTGCATCTCCGTATCTGATGTCAGAAGACTCTCATCTCCAGTAACTCCATTTAGCTTTGTTGACTGCAGCACACTTCTTTCTCTCCCTGTTTCCACTCCCTGTTAGCAGCTCTCCTCAGCAGGTGTCCCATGACTGGTATCGCTAACATCTTGGGTCTCCAAGGCAATCCAGGCCCCGTCTTCACACAGTGGTTATCTCTGGGCCTCCATTCAATTCAGGGACAACCCTGACATGTGCCTGGCCTCAGCGGCTTTATTCCAAAACTCCTTTATTTTATCCTTAGCTCTAAAGCCAGAATCTTGTTCTGAACTGCCAAGGTCTGCTGCTTACTGGGGCCGGAACATGCCCTGTTCCCCTTTCAATTACATCTTCACCAGCTTTCTGTCTTTCACTGCCTAAGCTTGCCTGTCCTGAAACTAGCTCTGTAGATCCGCCTGCTCCTGCCTCTCAAGTGCTGGGATTAAAGGTGTGCTCCACCGTACCTGACTCTAAGCTTTTCTTCAGTTCCTTTTCACAAGTTGGAGACTTAGCTGGGTGGGACCTTTCCCCGAGGTCACTACTATTTTTATTCCATTTAATTCATTTATCTCCTTTAACAGAGGATTTAGCTCCATTCCACTTCCTGGTACCCCTTTTCTCAAAATTTACATTTTGTAATTTATTCTGCTCTGCTTGCACTTTTTCATTATAAACTTTCATTAGAGTTACCAATAAAACCACACAACAGTATATTAGAGTTACCACTAAAAACCACACAACAGTGTCTATACTAGGCTGTTTTGAAATTCCTTCTGTCATGGGAATTAATCCAAAACCTCACTTTAGTCTCAGGCAGACTCTTCATAGAAGGTAGCCACTGTCTTCAGCAAAATATCATAAGAGCGATTTTGAGGCAACAGACTAAAATTCTTCACTGAAACCTTTTGAGCCAGCTCCTAACATTTCAAATCATCAGCACCATTGTCTTCCATGCTCCTACTAGTATGTATGCCTCATTAAGCAGGGCTTAAAGCATCCTACTGCTTTCCAAAGCCAAAGTACCATGGTCCAAATTCCTCCAAACATATACATGGTCAGGCCTATCACAGCTATACCTCAATCCCTGGGACCAACTTCTGTCTTAGTTTGGGTTTCTAATTTGCTGTGAAGAGACACAGATCAGTCCTTTAGGGTCATGAAGGGAGCATGGCAGCATGCAGGCAGACATGAAGCTGGCTCTATCTTGACCAGAAGGCAGTAGGAAGTTGACTCTGTTTTTTTATAGATTTTGATCTATAAAGTTTTTGTGGGCTTTTTTTGTTTGTTTTTTTGGAGACAGGAACTCTCTGCATAGCCCTGGCTGTCCTGCCTCTGCAGTGCTGGCTCAAAGGCATGTGAAACCATGCTCAGCTTATAAATTCTTGAATTAAGACTATCTTAAAATCTTAAGGTTTTAAGTAAGACCTTAATTCATAAATTCTAGAATATGATTGACTGTATATGGGGCAAGCTATCCATTCTCGAGTGTGGAAAGGATTTTGTTCAGTACCCTCAACTTAATTACCAGCTTAAAAAACATGGGTGTAAGATTAAATTTAAAATTCAGACATACCAGGGATTGGGACTACAGAGATATCAGCAAGACATCGGCAAATATAGTATGAGTTTTACCTAACAATTACAGTTTTATCTGTATTAAATTCTGTTATGTTTCATTAGGACTCTCAGATTGCAGACATACTGTCAACAGCTGGGACTGTAGTTACCATTACAATCATGCCTGCTTTTATCTTTGAACATATTATTAAGCGGTAAGTGGACAGCTCTACTTCACACTTGTGGTCACCTGACACAAATGTAAACACTACTTTCAGTCTGCAGTTCTGCTTACCAGAAATATAGTCATATTATAGTTACATATTATAGTCATATAGTTATGACGGGGATTTCTCGGCTGTGCGATAATTCTTTCCGGTGTCTCTCCAGAGGCAGAGAGGTGCATGGTGCTTACTCTTGTCCTCTGAGACTGAGAGTACATACAGTGTATGCGAGTTAATAAGGCCAGCAAGGGTGAGTCTGTCCAGAGCTTTCCAACTCTCTCTATAGTTACCATGATGTCTTGGAAGCCTTTCATTCAGAGTCTTTTACATAGCATGTGAAAGAGAGATTAGGAAGATATATAAGCATAACCATTGTAATGAAATCTTGATCTATTCGGGAAGAATGCTATGGGAAAACAGACTTGATTGTTTTGTAATTTTTTTCTTTTTAACTATTGGTAGGTCCCTTCTCCCCTTTTTCTTCTGACTCATCATAGCCTTGCTATAATTAAACTGCCAGTCTTAACATATAGGACTCGCACCTTCTCTAGCATGTCTACCCTGGTGTGGACAGTCTCAGACAACTCAGTATCAGTTCCTTAGCTCTGAGCTCATTTAAGGACCTTCTCCTTCTCCTTCAGACTCATCGATGACAATAGTGCTAAAGTGGAATCGGGGTTGTCTTGGATTAACATGGCATTCTTGAAATAAGTCATCTGTTACATGATTGGCTCTCTTGTAGGATGGCACCAAGCATTATGAAAAGCCTGATGGATCACACCATTCCTGAAGTTTAATAACCCTGTACAACTTACCACAGCTGAATGTTTCCAGTTTTCTTCTTCGGCAACTTCTAGATTTTGCATATGAAGCTTTCCCAAAGCCAGGGAGAATATGCTGCATGGGGACCTGTCTATCTTCCATCATGGCTGGGAACCTCACGCTATCTGACGTCTTCTTCAGAGTTAAGATAGGTGTAGCCTTATCCTGGTTTTACAGATGTGAAACTTCCTGACTTTCCTAGAATCGTTTCTTTACTGGAAACCTGATGTTTTTATAAGCCATTGTGGTTAGGATGACTTGACTGGTGTAGACTTAGCTGTGGGAACTGGTCACCTTTGTCCTAGATAAAGCACAGTGCTAGTCGTGTGCTTCAGTTCTGTGGCACATGTGGACTTTAGAACATCAGCATATAGTACATTGAGGATGACTGCCTTTGATAGTTACTTTTTTTTCTCTGTATGAGTGTGTAAAATTCCAGTTAATCAACACTGGTTTCATTCCACAAAAGCATTATACAGTGTGTGTAGTTTGCAAAAGACTTTCTGATTGTCACTGAATTTTTACTACCTTCACTTAATGTGCTTCAACTGCCGCCTTAACTACAGTAAGCATTTAGAATAAAAGCCAAAATAGAATTATTGCTGCCTTCTGAGATGTTAGCTCTCTATTAAGCTGGTATACGCCAGCCCCAAGCAGCTTACTGGCAAAGCAGAGCTGCCTAGTTGTAGAAGATTTTTCTAGTTGCTGCATAAAGGAAACGCCTACAAGTTGCCGTATTTCTTTCTGAAAAACAAATCACTATATATTTCATGTAAAAGTTGTTATATAAACAGAACAAATTTTGGAGTCTCCTTTTCACTTGTAGATTAAGTGGGCAATGCTTAGATTGGCATTTGAACCCTAACATTATGTAACTTAGCCACTTTGGGTAGTCTTAGACTGCTTCCCTAGCCGTTTTAATTTGTTCTGTTTCCTGACTCTGTCCTCTAAACAAAAATGACAATGACACTTTATCTTGATTTTTTTCTTTTTGCCTATCCTAGGATTTTATCTGATATCACCCTATTAAATGTATACAATGGTGAGTCTTCGTCTGTGCTATTTCTTCAGTCTCTGAGCAGGCCTAGCGCTGTGTCTGGAAACACACTTGCTTGGGACCCTAGATGGCCAGGCCTGTGACCCCCACCCCCCATTCACCCTGTACCCTAGTTGTGGGTGATGAGGAAACCTGGTGAGGCTTCTGCATCGTGAGTAAAACCAGAGACCACATGTATTCAGTGATGCTTAAAACTGACTAACAGTACTCTCGACAGCTCAGAAACTTTGTGATCATATGTTGCTGTTCAGAGATGAAATAAAAAGTAAATCGTTGCTATTGCTGTATAACTTACCTTGTTGGACATTGACAATCCCCAGTTTATCAACCTTGTGTTCTGGACTTGGTCCTGATGATAAGCCCAAAAGAAATGAAACAAATTATATTTGTTACTAAGTACAGTTTTGTAGGAGTAATACTTGCAGTTTATTTATTTATTTATGTTTTTTGAGACAGGGTTTCTGTGTGGCTTTGGAGCCTGTCCTGGAACTAGCTCTAGACTAGGCTGGTCTTGAACTCACAGAGAGCCACCTTTCTCTGCCTGCTGAGTGCTGGGATTAAAGGCATGAGCCACCATCGCTTGGCTGTGATTCTTAAAAGAAATTGTTTAAATAAGAAAAGGAAGAGTGCTTTCATTACAGAAAAAAATTTAATGTAGAAAAGATGAACATTTAGTAGCGTAATGAAATATAAACCATTACTATACACAGTATATTCCTCCCCCAGATTCTTAGAATCTGGGCCCACGGCACTGCAGAAAGGAGCAGTCCATGAAAACACACCAAAGACCCTGGTGACAACTGGGCACTTGGGTCAAAGGCTTCTTCCTCTCTTGGAGAACTAAGCTGGCCAGTGTTGCCTGCGGTTTTCTCAGTTGAATGTGTGGTTCTTGTCCTCTACCACCCAGTACAGTCTTGTAACCTTATTACAGGTGACAGTCCTGTCTTCAAAAGAACATTCTTGCCCCTAACACCACCATATTTTTATCTGCCTTAATGGATGACAACAAATGGCTTTGAATGAAGTCATCATGATTTAGGAAGTTGAAACCACAAATTCTTCATGTAGTAAAGTACTGCCATTGCACATTCACCTGTTCAAAGTTTGGCTTAAAAATGCATTAAATAGAAGTGAACTCAACAGAGAGGAAAAGGCACTTAATACTGCAGCTTCCAGAACATAATCTGTCTGTCTTCCCCTCCCGTGATGACGCTGCTGCACTGCTCGCTCATCCACATGCATGTCACGGCACCTGCAAGACAGCAATCAGTGAGGGGCACGCGGCCCAGGGCAGACACGGGGACGCTTAGAGAGGAAGCAGTCACCGTGCCTGTCTTTCTATAATAAAAACACCCACTTCTACAGAGAACTTGAGAGGAATGAAACCATTTCAGTATGAGTCTAAAAGCACAATGATTGATGCCAGCACACACCTTGGCAAATGCTGTAAGAAAAGTCAAGAGACCTATGGGAAGGGAAATGGCAGCCTGATCTGCAGATTTATGCCTATTCCATTGAAAACATAGCTACATAATTTAAGATACATGTCTAAGAAGAAATAAAGCATATGAAATGAGAAGAAAAGAAAAGGTAGGCAGGTTCATCTCAGTGGGAGGTATAATGGTGAAAACAGCCCTGCAAATGTAAGCAGCCTACACTGAGTCTCCCAGAGTCTGCAGCTGAAAAGGGAGAGAGCAGAGAGTTCTACATGATTGTGTGTGTTGTGCAATTCTCTCCACATAATGCTTTCAGTAAAATCAATGAGCATGCCCGTGATGGTCGAACACCCCCCCACCCCCAGACTGGGAGGTAGGAATTGCAGCCTGACAGCAGGAGGCAGGAAGATGCCTCAGTTTCCACGGCAGGTTATTTTTCCATTGTCTTTTGGTATCAGTTGTACAGTTTTGCCATGATTTTTATTCTCTAAGTGGTAGTAAAGATTTTTTTCAGAGGCTAAGATAAATACAAATCTTAAGGAACCTGAAAGGCATAACCACTGGCCCGTCAGAATGTACAAGGGATGTTCTCCCAGAGCACACGTGGGGTCTGCCTGAGTCAGACAGTCGCGCTCCTCACCTGTGTGGCCCTGTATCCGCTCACTGATTTTTGCTCCAAGCAGGTCCCAAACAAGCAGCTCGCCAGACCGACTTCCAGATAACACACAATTTCCATCCCAGACGAAGCACCTGCAAGCAAGGTCGGGAGACAGTCCACCATAAAGCAAGCATGTGACCCTGGTCAGACAGGACCAGATGGACAATCACGAACATACTGCAAATGCCAGCACTCAGCAGCTGTACCTCTGTGGCTCCTCCGAGGCCATGGACGAGATGAGCATGCCTGTCTGCACATCAATCACTTTTAGACAGCCGTCTGCTCCCGTGCTGAGGACGTGGCGACTATCTGTCATAAAGACACAGGGAGCTGCTTCAGAAAGCAGGTCTGATCACTCAGACTTGGCTTCTGAATCGGCTGCCTACTTCATTTCCTTGGAGTCTGTCTTTCTCTATACAGTTTCAATGGTTTGTATGAATAGTTTTACAGTCTTTCTTCCTAAGTTTCTAAAAATGGTTACAGTAATTATGTTTGTTCCTTCTTTCCCCTTCTGTCTCCCAACTCTCCCACTGGAAGCCATTGCCTTTTTGATCTGTATCTCTATTATCAGAAGCATAACAGTTTTGCAAGCTACAAAGGTACTTTTCTGACTAGGCACACCTACAGGTAGAACAGTGTGCCCAGCTGGCAGCATATGTGGTTACAGGGTCATGCAAAGCAAGACAGTTTTGTCTCTTGTGACTCGTGTTTACACCTGGTAGGGTCTGGGTTCTCTCCAGCTCACCAGCCAAACGCTACTCCATCTCCTCTGGGGATAGACCAGGCGTTCCATTTATCCCATAGGCGACAGAACTTGGAAACTTACTCTTAATAGTTGGCTCTGTTTATTCCTCGTTCTTAGAAATGAGGTTAGTGTGGGTTCTGCTTCATTCCTGGTCTTAGACTCTTCCTATTAACTAATGTATCATCTATTTAGTAACATTTCTCAAAGACTCTTGTGGTTAAAACCATTCTTTCCATTAACCACAACAGTTATGCAAATACTGTTAAGGTGCATGACTCCTTCAGGGCAGCAGTGTGGTAGCATGGTGAACACAGGAGACCAGGTAGCAGATGTGCTTCTGGGGTCGTGCCTGGAATTATGCAGGGACCTGTCCACAGGTCTTTGACAGAGTCTCTTGTTAGTAAGGAATGTGTTGCTTTTGAAGTTTTAATTTCAGTGTTCTAACTGAGCTGATGTGTTCTGTACTGAAAAGGATAATACGTACCTGGGCTAAAAGCAGCATCACATACTGTCCCTGAATGGCATGAAATCTGGTGTAATAAGGTGGCCGTAGTGAGGTCCCAAATATTCACCATACCTTCTTTGGTGCCAGAAACTAACAGTGTGCTTACAGTATTTAAATTGATGGTATTGACCTAGGAAGAGACAGTGATAGACGAGTGCCTCAGATTCCTCATTAAATATACACTACAGGGATTACAGATTAAACTGCTGTGCAGTAAATAGTTGTGCTGGCACAACTATTATGATTGTATTATATTCTAGTAGTATCTCATCAAATGACCATTTACTTTAAAATAAAGTAAAATTCTGAGTATGCTAGGAAAATACAAGTATATGAAATAATATAGGGAGTCATAGTAAGGCTGCTTTCAAATGGTCTAAGATAGTCTACTAAAAGACTACTGTATCCAGCAAGGGTCTGCCACAGTTGAAAGAGAAACACTTTCCATGGTTCAAACAGCCTGAAAAAAAATCCAAAAAGAAAAAAACAAAACAAAAAGTATGCTAAACAGATTACTGGGAGCAATACTCTGAGGAGAGGAATGCAGTCAAGTGGCTAGAAAGAAAATCAATGAATCCTAATTTAATGATAAGCAACTGAGAACACAAATAGAAAAAATCAAACTGACTACAGTCTACACATCCAAATATTAATGGATTTAAAAAAATAGCCATTGTCTATTGTCTACAAAAACCCAGTTTGTAAGATAGGCACCCTTTCCTTAAAATGCAAGGATGGAAAAAGTATTTCAAGTGATGGGATAAAGAAGCACGAGTCTTGCCATCCTTAATCTATGACAAAATAGATCTCACACTAGAACTAGTCATGAGACAATGAAAGGCAATTCATTCTAATCAAGGGATCAAGTAGCCAGGAAACTATCGCAATACTAGACATATTTAGACCAAACCCTGATGTGCCCCCGTTTTATTAGAAGCATACTAATAGAATTAAAGACACAGACTAATGCAGTAACAATCATAGTAGACAATTCTAACAACCCACCTTCTCCAAGAGATACGTCATTTGGACAAAAAAGAAGAGAAACCTCACAATTAAATATTAGTTTCCCTAACATGGTCCTAACATATTTTACCAAAATATCAAATAACTTTCTCTCAATCACACATGGGATTTACTCTAAGACAACATGCGGGGACACAGAGCAAACCTTTGAAATAATCCCATGTTTCCTATGCAACCATTATAGTATGCACTCACTCATAAGTGGCTTTTTAGACATAAAGCAAAGAAAAACCAGTCTACTTTCCACAGCCCCAGAGAACCTAAACAACAAAGACCCTAAGAGAGACAAACATGGAACTCTATAGGAAGGAGAAAAAGACAAAAATAAGTAGCCTTTCTATACATCAAGAAACATGGGCACACTTCCACTTAAAAGAGCATCAACACATCAATACCTTTGGAGAGACCTAACCAAGGAACGACCTACAGTGAAAACTTCAAACCTCCGAAGAATGTTTGATAAAGACTAGAAAATGAAAAGACATCCCATGTACACAGATCAGTATTGTGAAAATGACCATCTTACCAAAGCAATTTACATACTCAGTTCAATTCCATCAAAATATCTACAACATTCTTCACAACGAAACAAAAAAACTAACTAAAATTCAAGTGGAATCAGAAAAGACTCCAGGTAGCTAAAGTAATCCTGAGAAAAAATAAGGAAGAGACTATAATTCCAGACTTGCAATAAAACAACACGGTACTGGCACAAAACTAGACGAACGCAATAAAGGAGAAGACCCAAATATGAGTATTCATAACGACTGTCATCTGATTAATTGGTATAAAGGCAAAAAAAAAATACCCTGGAGAAAAGATGGTGTCTTCTATAAATGGTACTGGCAAAATTGGATGTCCACATCCAGAAGAATGAAATTACACCCATATCTATTGCACTGTATGAAAATTAGATCCAGGTGGATTAAAAACCTCAATTTTAAATCCCATGCGATGCTAAAGGTGCAAGAAGACAGCAACACCTGAGAGATGGAAATGTAAGGAGGACTTTCTAACACAGCTATCTGCCAAGGAATTAAGGCCAGCAATTGACAAGTAGGACCTCAAAAAATAAAAAAAATTTTATACAGCTAAGGAAACAACCCAGTGAAGAAGAAACCCACAGGATGGGAGAGAATTAATCCTGATGGGATGGATATCCAGAATATAGAAGGAACTAAGACAAACAAAATCAAAGAGTCAAGGAAATGAGTGACTCAATTGAAAACTGGGCTAGGTATCTAAACAGAGTTTTCAATAGAAGAAACTTAAGACAGCTAAAAATACTTCAAAGTGTGTTCATCCTCCTTAGCAATTAGGGAAATGAAAATTAAAACAACTTTGAGATGTCATCTCAGCTGTCAACAAAACAACCAACAAGAGAAGCTTGTCGAGTTTGCTGAGACAAAGGAACCTCTGCTCACTGGTGGTGGGAGTGCACATTGGTGCAGCCACTCTGGAGAACCCTTAAAAATCTGAAATGAATCAACCACGTGACCAAGCTCTTTGGCATATGCCCAAAGGACTCAGCATCCTATTCTGCAGACACTTGCTCAGCCATGTCCACATTAACACCAGCCAGGAAATGGAAACAACCCGGATGCCCGGCAGATAACTGATGGTGAGAATGCAGTACATTGATACACAATGGAACACTGTTCAGCTGTACCTGAAAATGAAATTTTCACGTAAATGGATGGACCTAGAAAAGATTATGCTGAGCGCGGAAGCTTAGATGTCACCTATTCTTTATCATCTGCAGCCCCCAGCTCCAAATGTGAATATACAGCATGTAGACCAGGAAAGGATAAAGGGACAAGGGTGGGAAAACAGCAGGTACAGACGAAACAGGAAATGGATTGAGGAGGGGACTCCAGCTGGGGGGGGGGGCAATACAGAGGAGGAGACGAGGGACAAATAATAACAGAGCTGTTTGATAGCGCCTCAAGGAATCGTATTACCTATATTGACATTGAACTGTATGCAGCACATAAATGTGTATGTGCATACACGTGACGTTAAACCACTTGGACTGACAATGCTCCCCACAGGAATCATATACTAATGAATGCTCCAGTCCTGGGCATGAGAAACTGCCCACTGCATGGTCTTGGTAGTCCAAATGACTCCCCAAACAATACAGACTATCGAGAGAGTTCTTGGTGTCTCTCATGGGTTGAAGGTAGGGCAGACCCTTATTCCTGAAGACATTATACTTGAGGACACAGAACTCGGATGACTTGAGCTGGATCTGACCTGAAAGCCTCTTTCCTGCCGTCTAGCTTCCTTGGGTCCAGAAATTACTATGCAAGTTGCTAAGGGAAGGAAGCAATTCAAGTCTTATCAAGCTGTAACACCTAGGAACCAAGCCAGTTGCCAGCATGGTGAGATATGCACACAGATAAGACGGCAGCAACCAACAGCTGTCTAATTGGACTTAAGGCCATTGAACAGGAGGGATAGCTTCCTGGTACATTCCTAAATGAGCCAGCTTCTTGGCACTGGTGAGGTCATGGACTTCAGAAAGCAGTCCTCACTACCACGTTGATAAGCCTTGTCCTTATTCCACTACTCGTGAAACAAGCCCGTCTTTACAGCAAAGAGACCAGCACAGAGAACCATAGCTGTATCTCACGATTCTGGGATTAACAGATTGTAGGACGCCCAGCCCCTCCGGTTGCATCTGCATCACAGTTCCTGCATCAATGGCTCCAGGACCACAGAGGAAGAGAGGGCAGCAAGAGTGTAAGAGGCAGACTACCAGGAAGGCAGCTGTGAAATGGTCTCTCAGAAACAGCGACATAGACCACACTGGAAAGTGCTGCACTGGGACATGCTAACGCAGAGAAGGGACGACCTGACAGGCTCTCACAACTGATGACGGCTCGGAGGAGGAGAGTGAACACATACATATGTGTGTATATATTATTATTATATGTATGTACATATTATTATTATATGTATTATCAATAAAAAAGAAAAAGGCTACCACCTGGAGAGGGAAGGCACTTGGTAGGGACTCAAAGGATGTTAGGGAGGCAATGTAGGCAAGAAGGTGATGTAATTCTATTGTAATTAAAAACATATTTTAAAAAGTTAACTCTGAATACATCATACTGAGGTGGCAAACTACTTGAAGCAGGCTGAGCCGTGACTGCTTGAAGGCTTTGTGGAATGAAGGATCTCTCCATTTGAATACCGTCTTGAATTGCACACTAAAAGTCTTCAACCTCATATCTGAAGACCATGAAAACGCAGCATCAATGCACGGAAAATGCTAGACTGTAAACTACAGCCTAAGACACAGCAGCATGACTCAATAAACCACCAGTAACAAGTTCTAGTTTGGCTCTGCTGCTAGGCTGTGCATTCTTGGCCATCCCAGATCCCTCTCAGTTTTCTCAGCTTGGGGATAGTTATCTCCAGACAGATGGTCCCTTCCACCTTCTAAATCAGAAAGCATGAAGATGATGGGTCCCACCTCAGAACTGACATTTTGAAAATTGGGACAGAATTCTGCTAATTCTCTCAGGTAAATGTACCAATGAACCAACTAGAAGGGGTAAGGGAAGCAGAATCAAATACCTAACAGGATCACCCAAAGAGCTAGCCTATCATCTCTAATGTGCAAATGAAAGCAAAGGAGAAAACATACACAAATCCAAGTACTTACTGCCCACCCACCCTCTGGACCTAGAGCTTTGCTGTGGGACTCACACTGACATCATGTTCCAGCTCAGCCAGCAAGTCAAACTGGTGTCTTTTAGTGCCTGGCATTTCTGCAGGAACACCGGACCACACCTAGGACAGAGCACACCACACAAGGTATTTGTAAACTTGGAGACAAAGTTCTCCACACATTTGCAGAAGACTCCCATCCAGCATGCCTGTCCATGGAGCCTGTGGGCTTCTCCGCGGGTCGACACATGCCTGTCACACCCATCCCTTGAACACGGCATTCTGTGTTGTGTAAGCACTGGGAATCAAGGGAAGGCTGAATGCACGGGTGCTGCAGTGTCTAGGTGCTTCAGAAAATGGGTGACCAAGCCCTTAATGATATTATGTAAAGGAAACTTATCTATAAGGCTGGAGAAAAAAAAATACAAAATTCAGACAAACTCTGCAAAAAACAATGGTTTTGTTTCTTTCCTGTACACAGAATCAATCTGGAAACCTAAGGTACAGAGCACTGGAGAGGCTTGTATGGGAAAAGCACAAGGGAATCTAAAAAGAAAGCTGATGATCCTGCAATACAGAGACAGCGAGAACACATGGATGCATGTTCCACTGAACATGAAACACACTGATCTTTCAATGATCTCTCAACTTAACTTGCACTGTTAGAATTAACTGATCAACCAGGAGGGCTCCAGTCTGTGTCATCAAACAAGGGCTCCAATTCTGTTTCTGAAGACCTAGAAATGCCTTCATGAACACACTTGCAGAAGCACACAGTGAGACGCTATTATTGAAGACACACACATGTGTATTGAAGGACATAAGAAACCAAGCTGGAACTTAGCTGACAATTTCTTCCCTGGTGGCGAGCATTCAGGGCCAGCCACTGGGGTGGGGTGGATCATGAATGGATTTGTCCAACAGTGGACCGTGCGTGTTATTAGACTGATGTGCCTGCTGTGTGCAATAATGGCTTCCCAACTGGATCTGAAGCCTACTCCACAGGAAGGAATTCATGGCTTGTCCTATAAACCTGGTCAAAGGCCCATGGCTGGGGAAGTCCTGGGTCTTAGGTGAAAGCCCATTACTGCTGTTTTCTGAACAGTCACATTGACAGTCTGCTGCCTACCTATTTATGTTTAGACCATAGATGCATGCTGCTCTCAGCCTTGGTCAGGGAAGCTGCTTCCTGCAGTCAGAAACATTAAATGCAGACATCCTAACTGGTCAAAGTGCTGAGTGTAAGTGACTACTGACTGCTCGGTCCATCACGGGCATTCACACGACACCCAGTGCTGAGTCTGCAGGATGGGGAGGAGTGCTATGAGCTGTCTTCTGGGTAGGACATGGCTGCTGCACTCAGAACTCCCATCAGCTGTGCCCACCTGCGTGAGACGTCCACAACCTTCCATTGTGGACAGGAGAAGCCTCACAAGGCTCTGTCCCTGCTAAGTAATTAGTGACAACTTTCTGGGGTAGGCGTGCCATTTTCCTTCAGGAGTGTGGCTCTGATAGGCTACCCAAGCTCTGTGGATGGCCCACACCCATTCTGCCTGCAGGCAACACTAACTGGAATCTAGGTTTAAAAAAGGAGGAGTTGAAGGGGGGAGGGGAAGCACTGTGAGAGTGAAAAGGAGCGATGTTTGTGTTGGATATGATCAAGACACAGTCTATGCATGTGTAAAAGTATCAGAGAATAAAAAAGATATTTGGAAGAAATGCACAGTATACAGGCTTTAAGAAAATGCAATAATACTGTATACTTGTATATCAATTACATACTGTCTGGACATATTGAAGGGAAGCTGAACAAACATTTTCAGTTAAAAAGTATATGCCAAGCCGGGCGGTGGTGGCGCACGCCTTTAATCCCAGCACTCGGGAGGCAGAGGAAGGTGGATCTCTGTGAGTTCGAGGCCAGCCTGGTCTACAAGAGCTAGTTCCAGGACAGGCTCCAAAAAGCCACAGAGAAACCCTGTCTCGAAAAACCAAAAAAAAAAAAAAAAAAAAGTATATGCCAACCTTTACAGTGGAGTCCCACGACGCAGAATACAGCCTGTCGCTATGCCAACAGATCTTGCTGACAGCGTCATCATGTCCCATCAATGTGTCCTGGCGTCTTCCGAATGCTATGGAATAAAAATAGCTAAAAGATAACAACAACTATTAAAATAATAGCCGGGCTTAATTTTAAGATTTTTAAACATACATTGAAGAAACAAATATTTCTAAACTGCTAATGTTTACTTGAATTACAAATTGCTTGTTCTTATATTAGTAAGGGAAAATATTCAACATTTGAATTTAAAATTAGATTACTTCCAAATCTGTCTTAGCTACATTTCACCCGCGTTTAAAAGTTAGAAAAAAAAATAGATCCTAATTGGAGAAATTATTACGTTAAAATAACGGCATTTGAACCCAGTGATAGTGTCCTCATGTCTAATATGTTTCCTCTAGTAGAGCCCTCTTATCCCTCGCATCCACGCGGAGGCAGCCGCTAAGCACGCGGGTTAATTACAGAGAAGCAGGCACAGATACACACACGTTGTTATCCCACGAAGAGGTGATGACAGTGCTGTCTCCCGGCAAAAGTAAACAAGATGATAGAGCCTGAAATGCAGAAGATTTGATATTAATGACTTGGGATAGTTAGTAAATTCTTTACTGGTATACCTCTCTTATGGATGCCTGCCAAACCAATGTCAGACTCTTTTCTCCTAGCTACCAGGGCTCAGCGTGGCCAAGTCCAGATGTATGGTTTTCTCCCAAACGCTCAGATTTGTCAGGAATCCTGTAGCCCAGCCTGCTGCTTGCTGGGCTCCCACAGGGCTGGAGGGTGTTGCTGATCTGGAGTGGATTGGGTAGGAGGACAGTCCTTAAGGATGAAATGACTCTCTGTAGCGCAGAGATGCGACTAAGGAAAATATAAAGTTCTTAAGGGAATTTCAAATTCTCTTGGAGTGTTGACATTAAAAATAAGGCACATTTCTTTAATAACTGCTTTTATTTCCCCTAAGTAATCAGAAGTGCCTAAATTATTTAAGTAGCACAGAAATATTTCTTTTCTGATAGCTAAAAGGAAGAATAAACTTTTTAAGGAGAATTTTTCTGGGTACTCAAGATTTTACCTTAAAATGAAATCACACTAGTATGAGAAAAAAACAAGCAGAAACTGGACTTCCTTTATTGCTTCCTGCCAGCCTCCCTCTCTCCCAACCCCAGATCCAGGACCAAGGACCTTGCATATGCTAGGCAAATGCTCAAACACAGAACTATATCCTAGACTCCATGTGTTTTAGTATAACTCTGGTAAAATGAACTTACCATATTTGAAAATGATATGCTTCTTTGTAGCATTTTGGATTCCTTAGAAAACATCTTCAGAGTGGAATCTAAGAATCAGAACAGAGATGGAACATTTCCTAAGCATTACGGATGCCAAAGGAGAGCCACCTCACTTGTGAGGGGCAGGAGTCAGTGTCACGCCATGTACGCGAGCATCTGGCCAACATTAAGATCCTATGACCTATAAATTCCTGAAAGATCGGTTGAAACCGTACAATCCCAGCACAAACACAGCTTGCCACTGACATTTCTAAAGGCCTGCATGCACAGTGCAGCCCACACCCAACTGTGCGGGGGGAGTTACAGTGGAGGGACACAGAAATCTTAACATTGAACCCAAAGTATACAGGTGTGTGAGTGTGTATATGTTTGTTTTTTAAATGCATTTACGTGTACCACATGCAAGCCTGAAGCCTGTGCAGACCAGAAGAGGGTACTGAATTCCCTGGAACTGGAGTGCTAACTAGTTATAAACGAGCATCATGTGTGTGCTGGGAACCAAACCCATGTTCTCTAAAGAGTAATACTTATTTCTCCAGGCCTAATTTTATTTTAAGAAAACAAAGAATTTGGCAATAAAAGTAATTTTTTAAATGAATGGCCTAATTACAGAGTGACATTCTTTTTCTAAATTATTTATAGATAAGAAGTACTTTTATTTTTGTTATTTTTCCTTTTTACTGAGGAAGGAAAATGTTTTGTATATACTCAAATTCCTGAGCTCCGCCCCACATAGTCCTGTTTTATGAAACTGTTGGACAGAGCAGAGCTGGCACTGAAAAGAAAAGCAGGGGTGAAAGATAAACTAAAAGGGAGTGGGGATGGGGCAATGACAGGAGCCACAGATGTGCCAGCTGAACACTTGGAGTTCTGCAGCGGAGCAGATGCCAATCAAATGTGTATACCGGCTGGGAGAACCACTCGCTTATACAATAACAGCAGAGCAGGGATGAAAACACCCAAATGACTAATTTCCTTGACTAATAGACACTGTGCAAGTTCACCAACACAAACAGTTAAAGCCCAGAGCAGAGGCTCAGTGAAAGAGCACTCCCTGGGAGCAAAGACATGGACGCCATCTCCAGCACCCAAAACCAGCCCCCAAGACTCACAGCTTAATGTTGCTAGGGATGTTCTATCATGCAGTAACCTACTTCCTAAATACCCAACATGGCAGCCCATCAGAATGAATTTTTAATACATTCCTTCTCTACAGTGAAACTTTCTTGGCAACAGAATTCATGAAAATTTATGAACAGGAGCCTCAGTAAGGCTTCCCTTATCGCTAGCTTGTGAATAACAGCACGTGACTGTTCTTTGCGGGGGGGGGGGGGGGGGGGGGGGGGGGAGGTGGGGAGTATCATTTAATCTTGGAACATCCTCCCAATTTGCTTTTGATCCTATTAGGCAGTGCTGTGTGCTTACCACAAAGACTACTGAAGACAATTTGACCATTTTACAGAGGCATAAAGTAGCCAAGACATTTTTCTCCAAACCAAAGATTCTCCCCCGGCACTAGAAGCTGTCAGGTAAAGACAGCAGCGAGCGCTGATCGCCCAGGTGGTAGCCACGAAACCGAAGTGCACTGTGCATCTGAGGAGGAATTTAACTGTGAGGCCAATATTAGACTGCATATAAACCATTAACACCAATCATGAAAATCTAATCTGGAGAAATTTAAATTAAAACAAAATACAAGTGTTTGACTTTAACAAAAATCCTTCCTTTTTACTTGGCAAATTCACAAAGCAATGGTACAAAGCTTAGTAAGCTGGGGGAGATCTGCAACCTTGGTGGTCATAACATAAAACACATGGTTTACACGGTCACATGAGTACAGAGATTTGAAGATTTGACAAGCCATGTCGAACAAACCATGCTACGAATCACTAGCCCAGTGGTTCTCAACCTTCCCAGTGCTGTGGCCTTTAATATAGTTCCTCATGTTGTGGTAACCCCCCCAACCATAAAATTATTTTGTTGTTACTTCATAACTAATTTTGCTACTGTTATGAATCATAACATAAATATCTGGAAGTGACTGCCGTGAAGGGTCATCTGCCCTACAGGGCACCAGGAACTCTGTTAAAGACACAAGTGTTTGCTGGTTGCTGACTGGATCAACACAGAGGCTAGAAATCTTTGCAGAACACAGATGGCTTCCTTCTTCCCGAGCAGCATAGTAGGTGCTCTGACATGTTCTGTGTAGGGTCCTGCATGTAAACTTTCCTACACAATCGTTTTGTAGACTTTGTGGGAAATTCTATTTTATAGAATCCAGGGTGGTAGATTACAGGGGAAATGAAATGGTACAGCTCACATGCCACAGTAACAATGTAGGAGCAGCGACTCATCTACCTGGATGTGGTTGGCTGCATAGCATCATTTATAAGCATGATTGGTGGAAACTACAGTCTCCTGTGCTCATCTAAGACTAAAGAAGAGTCGCTTCATGAAAAACAATCACTAGCTTTGTCAGAAGCTGTCCTGACACTAAAACACACTTCTATTAATGATAGAGATAGACCTCCAGGAAAACACGTGTGCAGCAAGAGATGAATTTTGCTGTTTTCATAGATCAGCACAGCCAAATTCTAATGGATCATTAAGATATAATTCTAAGTCTTACCAAAAGGCACAATACATTATCAATATATGAATTCAATGTCATGTTATATCCTACAAAAAAAAAATCGAGAGTCATAAGCTAACAGCAAATCCACAGCTAATGTGCACCACCACCCTGGCAGGTCAGGTTTGGCTCAGTGCTGGCTACTCCTCCATGCCATTCTGAGTTCTGCACGCCACAGAGCAGGCTTGGAACCTCTTGCAGTAAGATAGCCTGGCGTAAGCAAGGCAATAGCCAATGGACTCTTCCTGCCTTGTGTCTTCATTCAGGAAACCTTGTCAGCATCAGGAAACCTTTCCTTTTTTGCAACCTACAACAAAACTTTTCTAAGCCTATTTTATGTGGAAGCAGCACGTGCCAACGCGTAAAGCTCAGACACTGATTCTAGCTAAACAGCTTTTTGTAAACAGAGACTGCTTTTGTTCCTGGCTGCTCAGACCCGAATAATCACAGAGAAACTATATTATTTACAACACTGTTTGGCCAATGGCTCAGGCATATTCCTAGATGGCTCTTATATCTTAAATTTACCCATTTCTATTAATCTGTGTATCGCCATGAGGGTGTGGCTTACCAGTAAGATTCTGGCATCTTTCTCCTTTGACAGTGACATGGCATCTCCTTGACTTCACGTACTCTCTCTATATATTTGGATTTCCCGCCTTGTTATATTCTGCCCTGCCATAGGCCAAAGCAGCTTCCTTATCAACCAATGGCAATGAAACATATTTACAGCATACAGAGGGGAATCCCACATCAGTTTTTCAGGCAGGAAAACATACCTTGTGATGTGGTAAAGACTGAAGACCCATTGCAAGACACTGCTATCCCTGTAACTGCCCTGTTGAAAATTGAAGTTTTATAGATTATCATTAGCCATGTGCTAGGGCATCTGCTTTATTTTTCCTAAGCTCCCTTCATTTTGTCTTCATGGCTCTTTCACTTGGACTGTTATCTGCATGTCCCTGCCATTGCACGCCATTGCTTGTTAATGCCTACTTTACTCAGACAGACAACAGCCTGCTGCTAGCAAACATTCCTGCACTTTAATCCCCAAAACTGCTGCAGACAATGCTGAACCCTACAATCCCACCTTATCTGACCATACCCAAAATGACGGCACTTATTCTTCACAACCACTTAGCTCACTTTATTCAGAATACACTGTCCCTAATGTCTATCAATAGCGGGCACATGGGTGCTAGTGGGCCCTTTCAAACAATATTCAAGGCTCAGCCACTTAACATTACTTGTAGAAATACAGTTTATTCACACCTTCACCATCTTTTCAGGGACCACGTCTCTTCCTAGGTGCCTTTCTGGAAGCTGAGGGAAGACAAGCTAATTTAAAAGATAAGGTAAAACTGGCTCTCTATGTTCAAGATGCTGTACTCTGCTGTGATCCACATGTCACACAAAGGCAGGCATTTGCACACCCCAGTCTACTCAGGACCAGCAGAACACATGGCCACCCCCTGTGCGGGACTGCTGACAGCCATGAGTGTACCAGGGCTGGAGCTAGGCTGGGTTCTTTATGAAGCAGGCTGGCCCATTAGAGCAGCCTCTTAGCTTCCCCATCATGGTACACGAGCATCCTCATCAGAGGAGACACGGGAGGCTTCCATCCACAAACCCAATGTCCTTGACATTACAGGTGTCATTTAAAAAATTATGTAGGTTTTACAACGCACATACCTGGTTCTCTCCCTTCCTCTCTTTCCATCGCTCTGCACAGCCCCTTCCCTCACCCTGTGACTTCATCATCTTACAGCGCCTTTCTCCACCCATGTGTTACCATTATCTTACAAAAGATCTGTCAGTTTTCACTCATCCATACATCCACTCACCCACCCACATTTGTTATAATTTTTTGCATGTAAATATATGTGTGGTATGCATGTGTATTCACATTTTCATGTCTATAGGAGCACATGTCTGCATGTGTGTGTGTGTGTGTGTGTGTGTGTGTGTGTGTGTGTGTACGCGCGCACGCATGTGTGCATGTGGAGTCCCAAAGTTGACCTCAATGTCTTCCTTGATGACTCTAGTGCACTTTACTGAGGCAGGACTCTTGCGAATCTCTGGCTGGCCAGCTTGCCCAAGGATTGTCTCTATCTTCTGAGTTCTGGGATTACAAATGGCCACGATACATGCCTGGCTTTTACATGGGTTCTGGGATTACAGATGGCCACTGTACATGCCCAGCGTTTACAGTGCTTTATCTAGTGAGCTACCTTGTTAGTCCCATTATTTTTTTAAGATGTACTTTTTCCTACACTATCAGTAAATCCAAAGCTTAATGACAGATGTGCTTGTCTCATAATTCCCCACTTTTTAAGATTTGAAGGGTGGTATATATAGTCTAGAAGTACAAAACTACAGGCTGTCTGCCAGCCTGGGCCTATTCTAGAACAGTGGTTCTCAACCTGTGGGTCACAGGCTTGGGGTCAAATGACCCTTTCTCAGGGGTCACATATCAGATATACTCCATATCACGTATATACATTACTATTCATAATAGTGGCAAAATTATAGTTATGAAGTAGCAACAAAATAATTTTATGGTTGGGGTCACACAAGATGAGGAATCATATTAAAGGGTCCCAAAATTCGGAAGGTTGAGAGCCACTGTTCTAGAACAACATATGACAGAAAGGACAGGAGGAAAAAGCATGGGGACAAAACTATCCGTTTCATGCCCAATTTTCCTTTGCTACAACGGCTTCACATCACAGATCACTGCAGACGTTTTGCAGGCTGGACACCAATGATGGCAACACTGAATGGACACTTCCCACGTGACTTGGCTTCTACAGTCCCCCCACACCCAGACCCCAGCTTTTACAGAGACCAGAAGCACGAGGCCCTCTTACTCTTTGTGGATTTTGTACTGTTCATGCAGCTGCAACTTGGTGATGTTATTCCAGGCCAGGCTTCTGCTTTCCTCAGTCAGGTCTTCGAATGACTCCTCCCCTGGAGAGATTGCATGAAACCGGTGCTAAGTGAGTCGGTAAGTCACGGGAAGGCAACTGCATCAGACTCGCTGTGTTTTCTATTACAGTGAAGGAACCAGGAAAACAAGCTGCCCACCAAAATATGCTTTCAAAGGTACTTATCGTATAGCCCAATGTTAGCCAAGAACAAATCAAAAAGTTTAGTTGAAAGCCCTAGGCCATTCCCTTTTCAGTCTTTCACTTTGTAAAGCCTGACAGTTGCCTACGAACGCTGAAGTGTTATTTGGGTTTTGAGAAGGAGAAATAAAACAAGAAATCAAGTAAGGCTTCTGGTTCTTCAAAGTCTTTCTGGGCAGAAGTAATGTTCTTGCTCTGCATGAAGAAAAGCTGGAGGAATCCCCCTGCTTAACGCGGTCACGATGGTGGCTAAGGCTGTGTAAGGGAGGAGTACAGCATTGCTGACTTAACCCTGTATGCCTTCAAGGAGGATTTTCAGCTGCCGCAGGTCAAATCCTCACAGCAAAACGCTGAAAAGTGAGCTTAGTTCCTGTTGCAGCAACCCTGAAAGCCTCAGCACGCATGGGTGTCATGAGACAAAACTGGAAGAAAAGGAAACGTTTTGTTGATGTGTGCTGTCACATGGCTCCTCACGGGAGGCTCTGTGACGTGCTACATGGATGAAGGTGCGGGTCGTTTATATTAGCAGCCAGCATGGCCTGGGTGGACGAGATACTCCACATACATCTGCCACGTGTTAAAGAGAAAAATAAATGAAGAGAAAAAAAAAAAAACAAGTTTAGCAGCAAACTAGTTTGAACTGAATTCAAATTTTGTATGTGGGTTTGGTGGAGGCAAGGCTGGTGAAGTCCTCTTTGGGACATTATGGAGCAGTGGCTGTTGAAGCAGGCATGGCTGGGTACAGATGTCTGTCAGGCAGTGATGCTAAACACTGGGTGTCAACTTCAAAATCACAGCATCAGAGGCTGTGACAATCACGGTCACAGTCAATGACCATTTCTCAAAGTTTACAGTTACAGACAACCGTCAACAAAAACAGGAGGAGAAGAAGTATGTTTGTTTTGTGGTGCTCAGGGCTGAGCCCAAGGCCCTGCACATCCTAGGAAGGCAGGAGCTCCGCGACAGGAGCAGCCCAAAGCCTCCGACCGACGTGAACATCTTTAGGCAACTCAGCAGTTTGTGTTTCATCTCAGCCTCGGCATCGTCAGAACTCACTAACCACAGGAGACACACAGGCCCTTGCTAAGCTTACACCTACTCTTTACAGGACTTACCAGGGGACTCTGTCATAGACGCATTATAGCTGGAGGCTTGAGACACACTTTTAGACTTGGGGGTGATCCTTCGAGGATGCGGTGTCACAAACAACTGTTTCGGTGTCTGCCCAAATTCCAAAATTTGGGTCAGCATGGCTACTTTCTCATCAGGATCCTCAATGCTTTAGGAAGAAACACAAAAGACACAGTAAACCACTAAGTCCCTAAAGCGTGAGCATCAAATTGTGCAGATCAGCTGGGAGACAAAACCTCAAATAAAAAGCCACCACGGGCAAGGACTAACCCTCTTCATACACCTTTACATAATATTTTTTCTTTGTTTTGTTTCAAGACAGGGTTTCTGTGTGTAACCCTGGCTGTCCTGGAACTCATTCTGTAGACCAGGCTGGCCTTAAACTCAGAGACCCACTGCGTCAGCCTTCTGAGTGCTTGAATTAATATTGCCGGGCGGCGGTGGTGAATGCCACAAGTATAAGGGTGGCTGAGGAGGCCAGAGAAAGGCGTTAAACTTCACAGAGCTGAGTTCCAGGTAGCTCTGAGCTGCCCCACGTGAGTGGAGGGAATCAAACTCAAGTCTTTTTGAAGAGCAGGAGCTCTTAATGCTGAGCCATCTCTCTGGTCCCTGTTTTCTGTGTCTTAGCAACTAACAATATTGAAAGCAGGACACAAATCATTTCAAAATTTCTATACCTTAACTTCTCAAATAAGTGCATTAATGATTCAGATAGCAGTGTTTCATAGTGGAGCAGAGATACCTCATACGCACACATACCTGTTCAGGTCTACACCACCTTCATAGGTCAGGGGATGGAATACTGAAGGAGAGATAGAGATACTATTGAAAAAAAGTACACTTAATTTTAAATACCCTGTCCAGAATCTGATCAACTCAAAGCTGTATTCAGAGAAATTCACTTTGGTGTGAACCACTGATATTCAGTGAAGACTAACTTGCACTATATCTTTCGGAGAGCAGAAATGAAGGTGGCAGCTGGCATGGCTGCTGTGTCTTCCTTGGCTCACATTACTGTCTCCCTCGGGGAAGCGTGAGTCATAGCACTGGCGTGACTGCACTTCACGTGAGTCCTTCTGGATTTCAGTGCGCGTTCCTCACTACTGACAGAAAGACTCAGAAACCTGAGGCTGAAGAGGTGGGCAGTGACCACCTTTTTCATGCTTAATTCAAAGCAAACTTTGCCCTTTGCAGGCATCAAAGTTACTGCTGTGCAACAGATTCGTTTGGGTTGCAGAGCCCAGACTCGTCTTGAGCTCCCGAGCGCTGGGTCTCCAGCTTGTTGTCTGCCTGCCTGCATATCAGCACACACCGAGGGAAACGCCAGCCAGTGTTACATACCGTTGTGGGCTCCTACAGCTTCACTCCCTTTTTGCTTATAGCCAAATATGAGATCAATCCACTCGTGGAGGTGCTCGGAGACGTAACTGCTTTCCAAGGCGGCCTTGTTCTTCTGGAGGAAGTCCTGGGGACCTATGGGGTAGAGCGCATCAGAATGTTATGCCATCTCTGTTGAATCTTCTTTCATTTCTTTTTTTTTTAAAGATTTATTTATTTATTATGTATACAGTGTTCTGTCTGCATGTATGCCACCAGACCAGAAGAGGGCACCAGACCTCATTACAGATGGTTGTGAGCCACCATGTGGTTGCTGGGAATTGATCTCAGGACCTTTGGAAGAGCAGGCAGTGCTCTTAACCTCTGAGCCATCTCTCCAGCCCCTTCTTTCATTTCTTGTACCTATCTATTTGTGCATAAAACTTCCAGGAGATAGGAGATACATGCTTCTATATTTTTCTTTTAAAGACATACATCTCTAATGAGTTTTATTATTCATTTTACATATTTTTTCCTAGAAAAAGTAGCAAAGCATTTTTATGGCATCTGGGTCTACCAAACATATATCAATGTCTTTACAGTGTAGACACAGCATACTTCTGATTGGGATAAACAGATTCCAGCTCAGTTAAGTAGGTATTCTTAGAAGTCACAAGCAATTCAATCCAATGAACGACATAACTTGGGAGAACACGCAACATGATGCACCGCCGTGCCTCAGGAAGCACTCACTTGAGGCCCATGCTGGAAGCTCCACGCCGTCAACCATCTGCCCTCCTTGTCTCTTTCCCAGGTCCAGCTTCAGACTATTGACTAAAAAGCTAACGTCTTCGTCATAAAATTCCGGGATCAACTGCAGGTTGGGAGGTGGGGGTAGAACATGTTTTTACCGCATTGAGAAAGTGAAGCCTGTGGGTCGCCAGCTCCCTGAACCGCTCACCTCTTTAAAATCCGTTGCGCCATCCAAACAGTTTTTCCAGGTTTCTGCAATACTAGATATGAAAGAGTGATGCACTCATGAGCAGCCGGGGCTTCGGCGGCAGCAGCTTTGCTCGGTTCCTCCCAGCTAACACTTCCCGTCTAGGCTCCTGCACGCAAGCTTTCTCACTGACTCGGATTTTAACATGCATGTGAGGCCCTGCCCCTTGACCTCAAAAGAAAAGTGTGGCCAGGGGGCTGGAGGGGGGGCTGGCAGAACTTCACGAGAATCACAGGAGACTGAAGCAAGCCCGTACTACCACATGCACACCACACGTGGAAGGTGCACACCACACCGTCCCACACCAATATATGCACACTGCCTCATGGAAGGACACACCACACACGGAAGGTGCACACCAACACCTATCCAAGGGGTGCATCCTCGATTAGTGCAACCCTCTGTGGTGCCAGAAAAGATCAGTCCAAAAGTGTATGGTGGGACAGAAGGGGACTTTGTTTCCTTTTTCTATTCTGGGAAGCAAATGCTAATCATTCAAATGTGTAAGCCAATTTTAATGCTTTCGCCATAGCAGAAT
Organism: Arvicola amphibius; assembly: GCF_903992535.2. NCBI lineage: Eukaryota > Metazoa > Chordata > Mammalia > Rodentia > Cricetidae > Arvicola > Arvicola amphibius. The sequence goes on from NC_052057.2 coordinate 114,661,572, forward strand.
TATCAAGAAGAATAAAATTTGGGTAGACAAATTTAATTGCCCAATAGAGAATAAGAGTTTAAGTAAACTGTGGTATATTCTAAAACATGACACAATAATTTTTTAAAGTCATTGTTTCAAAATATTCTTCCGAGTATGAAAAAGAACTGCCCAGGCTACACAGGTAAGGAGAAAAATCTATAAAAATCGTCCCTAAACCAGGTGTGGCAACACATGCCTTTAATCCCAGCACTTGGGTAGCAGAGGCAGGCAGATCTCAAGCTCAAGGCTATCCTGGTCTACAGGCTGAATTCTAGACCAGAATAGGCTATACAGAGAAATCCTGTTTTTAAACAGAACAAAAATCTGTTCCTAGGGCTGGAGAGATGGCTCAGCGGACCTGGGATGGATTCCCAGCACCCGCATGGTGGATTCACAACTATCTGTGACTCCAGCACCAGGACATCTTCTGGCTCCTGTAGGTAGGGCACACACATGGTGCACACACACACATATGCAGTCAAATACTCAGACATATAAATAAATTAAAAATAATATAAAAACATGTTTCCCTATATACACATTATTAAAGCTTGAAAGAAAGGACTTGTTTATGAGACAGGGTCTCACTACAGCCTGGGCCATTCTGGAATCTCTGTAACGACCAGACTGACCTGGAACTCACGAAGATCCACCTGCCTCTGTCTCTTGAGTGTTGGGATGAAAAGTGTGTGTCTTCAGGCCTGGTTAGGCTTTATATTTCTTTGCATTTTTGTTTGTATCTAGTATTCTAAACCAAGCATATATGATCAGAAAGTGTTCAAAATGATGAGGTGTTTTATCAAACCTGTTGAACATTCTATCTGCATTATCAAATCTTCCATTCTGAAGACACAGCATATACTCCGGTGCTAGACGGGGGGAAACCAGGGTTAGATCAGACTGAAGAATTGTCTGAGAGTCCAAGTGAAACGGGTGATGCTAGAGCCTCACCAATCCTGACGAGGTAGAAGAGCACATAGCCCGGCGAAGAGTAGTGGCTCCCATACATGAACTTCGGCTCGGGCATTTCCTGGTATCGCGCCTGCAACATAAGAACAAAGAGCTACGTGTTATCTGTGAGGCAGGAACTGACGCGAGGTGTCAGCCCTGAGTGGAGCTCCTGACACGCCGTTCTCATTCCCCTCTTAGGAAGAGCAGAGGGCCAGCGAGAAAGCATCCATGACAAGCAGATAAGCATTCTCGTTTTCTAGGCTTTCACTGCCGATGGCGCTGACATCCAACAAAACAGAATTGTCTGCACGTCTTTTGCAGTTTATTGAAGATTTTCTTCATAAAAATAATTCAAGCTTCCCAAATTAAAGACAAACACACAGAAACAGTGAGCTGCCGGTTACGGCAGGAAAGGGCTGAGGACTTCTGTCACAGCCCACCTAAGTCTAGGGGCAGAGCTTCAGTCACTGAGCAGACATAGGCCATGACCTGTGAGGTTGCTTAGAAGCCATGAGCCCCCCATACACACCAGCAGTCTCTCCAGCCGTTCCTGATTTAAGGCGCCCACTGGCTTACTAAGATCTCGGAAGGTTTCAGGATTCGACAAATCTGTAAACATAAACACAATGACATGAGCCAAGTTCACACTTGTTCTACAAAGTCGTTTTAAGAACTGAGATGAATCCACAATAGTCAGAACCTATGTTATCTATACAGCTGCAAAACAAACAAATAAACCCCCCAAACTACCCTCACTCAGAAGTAACGCCTGTAGTGTGAGATGCCCAGCACATAGACTGGTTAAAAACAGACTCTCTGTAGCAGACCAGATGGATCGTGGATACAGACCCCTGCCATGGAGGCTGACATCTGAGTTCAACCCCTGGGACCTGCGTGGTGGAAGGAGAGCATTGACTTCCACAGGCTGTCTGACTCCCACACAGGTCCACCCTGGCACATGTGCACCCACACACCCAACCCCCATACACATACAGATAAATAAATCATGTCATTTCCAATAAAGAAAAAAGGAAACCCAATTCCAGGGACAACTATGAAAACAAACTTTTAACCCATCTTCTTCCATTAAGGTTTACTTTCTATGCCTAAACTACAGCGACATTAGCAAATACACATTATTTTTTGTTTTGTTTTGTTTTTTTAGACAAGGTTTCTCTGTATAGCCCTGGCTGTCCTGGAACTCACTCTGTAGACCAGGCTGATCTCGAACTCACAGAGATCTACCTGCCCTGACTCCCAAGTGCTGGGATTAAAGGTGTGTGCCACCACCACTCAGCTACATACACAAAATTTAAAAACCCAGGATTTGGAAATCATCAATGAATTACATTCTTATATCCTTAGACAATATGTTATCACTTTCAATGACAAAGGCTCAACTCACCAAACTGTCAAAAAGAACAACTTGATCATAATATATAATTTTAAAGAGTTATGATATAAAATTACAATATTATATTTTAGAAGCATTATTTAAGGGAACAAGCAGTTCTGATTTTTTTATGAAAAGAAAGTGCTGACAGTCCTGAGTGTCAGTGTGTGGACCCAGAAATGCCACATTAGTAAGATGTTTCTGAGCGTGTCTTCACAGGCATCTCCTGAGCCAATCAGATGAGAAGGGCTCTTGGGGCTGGAGAGATGGCTCAGAGGTTAAGAGCATTGCCTGCTCTTCCAAAGGTCCTGAGTTCGATTCCCAGCAACCACATGGTGGCTCACAACCGTCTGTAATGGGGTCTGGTGCCCTGTTCTGGCGTGCAGGCATACACACAGACAGAATATTGTATACATAATAAATAAATAAATAAATATTTAAAAAAATTTCAATCTGAATTTAAAATAAACTAACTTGAAAATTTCAGTGAGAAATTTAAATATTTCAAAACTTGGCACTTACATATAATAATAGAAAGACTGAATTAAAATTATGCACACATTTCCTAGGTATAACCTTCACGAAGTGGCAAACACACATAAAACACTATTTATACCACATCTGCCCAATATTTTGAAATGGAAATTGGCAATCTTTAGTGAGAAAGCTGAAATGAGCTCTAATTTGTTTCTATAATCTGACATGCTATAAAATAAAGCGCACCCTCCCGCTGGGAAGCAGGTCCTCACCAGGGCCCACGCAGGACAGTGCTCACCTAACTCTGGGCTGGAGTAGTCATTTATTATCCACGGAAACACGGGGTACTGGGAGAGGTCATTGCAGCTGCGGTCGGCCAGGTTGTTGAGGTGGAGCAGGTACTGGTAGTTGGAGAGGTGTCCTCGCTGCCACTGCAACATGTAGCTCTCTGCAGTGTGCTCTGCGGCATGGTTCTCTGCAGGACAGGGGGTGCCGTCACTGTACTTTGAGGATCACTGGCAAGCTTCTGCATAGTGTGAAGAGCGAGCTTCTGCTCAGTGTGAAGAGCGAGCTTCTGCTCAGTGTGAAGAGCGAGCTTCTGCTTAGTGTGAAGAGCGAGCTTCTGCTCAGTGTGAAGAGCGAGCTTCTGCTTAGTGTTTTTAAAGTGTCTGTGGATGTGTTTTCACAAAGATCCAGATAAAGAGGTTATTAAGTCTATTGAACTACTATCAAATTCACTCCCAAAAACTATATAAAAAACTATTAGACTATGGAGTGAACATATAAGTATTATGTGGCAATGGCTGACAATTACACAATGAATAATAGATTCTATCAAATGTGCCAAGTTTTGATGAATTTTTAGAAACCATGGCCATTTGTAAACACTTCCCCTCATTTTTTATGAAGCTAGAACAAAATATTGAACTTAATTTTTCCTAGGTTCTGAAGAGGTGGACTATTTATTGCCAATGTGTCAGTAGCTACATATCATCTATAAAATGATATGTAAAAAAACCCCACAAAACTGCCAAAGAAAAAGGGGGATTTTGTAGGGCTAATTGGTAAGCCAGAACAACCAGGAAGGCCCTCAGGAGAAATGGCCTCTCAGTAAGAACTATGGTTTTAGAAGGGCCGGGATGACTCAGCTGTCCTAAGGATGGAAGGATTTGCCATTTTGTTTAGAAAACTCTGCTTTTCTGAACCTAAAATTTCTTTATGCCGGGCGGTGGTGGCGCACGCCTTTAATCCCAGCACTCGGGAGGCAGAGGCAGGCGGATCTCTGAGTTCGAGGCCAGCCTGGTCTACAAGAGCTAGTTCCAGGACAGGCTCTAGAAACCACAGGGAAACCCTGTCTCGAAAAAAACAAAAAAAAAAAAGTAGTTGGGGCTGGAGAGATGGCTCAGAGGTTAAGAGCATTGCCTGCTCTTCCAAAGGTCCTGAGTTCAATTCCCAGTAACCACATGGTGGCTCACAACCATCTGTAATGGGGTCTTGTGCCCCCTTCTGGCCTACAGGCATACACACATATACAGAATATTGTATACATAATAAATAAATAAAGAAAGAAAGAAAGAATAAAATTTCTTTAGTGGGTGTATCAAGCATCTTCATTCATATGCTGTTTCACTAGGCATGAACGTATTCTAATTTACCTCTCACCGAGCTCCTCATTAGCTACCAGGAAAGACTTCAAAACAATGAAACTTCTTTTTGATTCCTGGCTCTTAGAACCCTCTGGAAAGGCAAACTCAGGAATGAGCTCAGACAGAGGAGTGGCAGCTGGAATGCAGAGGGTGTGGCTTTGACTGAAGCTTTGGTATTCCCTAAAACAGTGAGTTTTCTACTGTTGTCTTATCATTTTAGAAAAATAAAAGACACCTGGGCTCAGAAGATAAAAACAAACTCATACTAAATCTCTGCTCATTCACTATGTTAATGTCAGGGGCTGACAAACTACTCTGAGCTAAAATCGAAATCTGCTGGAATAAAATCCTCCCCTAGAGCAAGAAAAGACACCCTTCACCACACATCTGGAGAAGATCTCGCTGCACACCAGAGAGAAACAAAATCTCAATGTCCACGTGAAAGTCACTCCTTTCTAGTGACAGGGCAACCATGTGAATTAGGAATTAGTCATAGAGCTTAATAAAGTGCACAGCTGATGAGAATGTGGGGATTTTTCTGATAAAGGTGGAGAACTTCACATTCTCCAGCAGGATTGAGGCTCCGTTCCTAAAGAAAACAGATTCCAGTCGCAGGGTGTGGGGCCAGGCAGGGAGGACTCACCTGCTCCACCCGGTGTGCTGGCTCTCTGGTGAAGAGCTAACTAGTGATCGCAAACACATCCTCATGTCTTACAAAAACCTCAGTTTTCATTTTCATTAATTAAATCATGCCATGGAAAAACCCTGTAACCCCCTCAAGTTGGAAGTCATTAAAATAAGGAAGCATTTAAACATATTCATAAGAGCTTTCAAAACACACAAATGAGCATTCACAAAATGAATTCACATTTCCCTCATTTGTAGGATAACACATCTGAGAACAAAACAAGTAAAACTTTGGCAAAGCAATGCTTCTTCTCTTGTTTGCTGCCCCAGCTCCTTAGGAGCTTCGCTACCTTCACAGGCACGGACAACAAGGGAGGCAGCCAACCTAGGTATGTAGCGATGTAGAAATAGAGGTCGTCTCTGTCTTGAGGTTCATAGAACTTCAGGTATATGTCGGAACACAGGTCGTCTTCCGTGCAAAACACTTCCAAGCCCTAAAGATTCAGAAAGAATAAAACAAATAGCCCTATGTCCATTCTTCAATCACAGAAGTACACAATCTTAAGTCAGCTAAGCATTTATGTGCTTGAGCCTTGCTTACATTTATAATCTGACTCGGGATATATGTCACTATATTCACGTGTGTTTTCTTGTAAACACCTTGAGAACGAGAGATGCACATTAGGCAAACAATGTGATTCTCTTTAGTACCAAATATGATTACTGACAATAGCTTTTTATTCTGAAATTTAAAATTAGATTGCTAATGAACCCACATTTCATTCTTGCACATAAATATTTAGCTTTCTTGTGCAAATTGAATAAGTAGGAAACAAATTAATAATCAAATAATTTACTCAATGATGGCTATTTTAAAGGACAATATAAGCTGAATGTTCTGGGCCATCTGGGCTGCAGTAGGCCCAGTCTCAAGAGAAAAGAAAAGAGTCAGCTTCCTGGGCACTATGGTGGCAAAGGAAGACGGGAGATGACCACAAGGAGGATTAGGGGATCCTGGGGCCAAGCTCAGGCTGCTGGAACTCACCAGCTGGGGAAGTTAGGGAGTTAATTCCTGGGCGCACAACTGCTTCATCTGTAATGTACAGAGCTGCAATGGAAACATGTGGGGCTCCAATGCTAATTTCTCCACTTTTACTCATGGCTCTTCTATACTGAGAGCACAGATTTTTAATAGTATTTGTTTTCTACTATCATTAGAAATGCACATAAAATACATGATAAAGTGCTTGAATTTCACAATTAAAAGTACAAAAATGAGCTAGTTATGATCTGCAAAAGGAAACGAATCTATACTGGTATCAGTTTAGAACACTAGGAACCATCTCCTCAGCGGTGACTAACTTCTAAGATGCATATGTGAGATAAAAGAGGGAGTGGCGGCAAGAGCCAACCCTTTAATGACTGTCTCCTCTACCTCCTCCTCCCTGAGCTCAGAGGCGAACTGCTGTGGCTGCTCTGATGTGCACTTCTGCTATACTAAAGAGTTATGGAAGGATCTTCCCAGGATTACCCTGAGAGCTGGCAGGAGGAACACTGGACCCACTCTGCCAGCACTGGTCTAGCCTTAGCCTAGAAGCTCTGGAAATTCAGGAGGAAGAAACTCAAGGACTCTCTCTAGCCCTTTAGCTCTTGAACAAGAAGACATTTCTGCAACAGAAGCTGTTACTTCCTGAGAAGAGGTCTCTTCTATCAATTGCCAGCTTCCACATGTCCACACACAGCACACCTGGGTCTTCAGGCCTGCCGCGGGGGCCTGGATGTCGATCAGCCGCCACACTGCAGGTCTGGCAACCTCCTACAGGGAGCTGCCCTGCATCAGTGACCTGAACTCACCAAAGGCATGAGGCCGTGCCTCCTTTTGTAAATGCGCCGGATGTCTTGGAGTGTTATCTGGACCACGGGTTTCTTTAAAAAGGACAAAGGTAGTGTCAAGAGTTGCCATTCAAACACAATTAGAAGTTGTTCTTTTGCATCTTAACAGCAGGGAGGGAGAGCTACACATCCTTGCCTTCCAGTGTGCTGCAGCTGACACCCAGAGGAGATCTTTGAACAAATGGTACCCAAGTCACAGTTCACTATGACATAGCTCTTAGCCCTTCTCAGTAAACTCAGATGATAACAGTACCCTCATCTTTCAGATTATTGCAAGATTAGTGTGTGGTATGGGGCACTCAAGAATGAGTAAAAATAACTATTCAATAAGTTTGCTCCTTTAAAACATGTATTTATTTGTGTGTGTGTGTGTGTGTGTGTGTATCTGAGTGTATGCATGCACCTATGTGAGGGGCTATATATACCTGTGTGTGTGTATGTGGGTGTGTGTCTGAGTGTATTCATGTACCTGTGTATGAGGGACTACATATACCTATTTGTATGTGTATGTGTCTGTGTGTGTATGTCTAGGTGTACGCATGCACCTGTGGAGGGGGCATGCGTGTGTGTATGTGTGTGTCTGAGTGTACACATGCACCTGTGTGTGAGGGGCTACATGTGCACTCATGTGTGGAGATTGGAGAAGGCATCAGGTACCTCTGCTATTACTCTCCACCTATTCTTTGGGGCAGGGTCCCTTCCTAACCTATCTCTACCTGGCTGGGAGCTGAGGTTACAGGTGTGTGGGACACCGCGGGCTCTGAGAGAGCTAGGATTCTAGATCTGGTCCCGATACCTGAGGGCACATGCTCTCGAATGCTGAGCCATCCCTCCAGCCCTGAGTCTTGATCTAGGGTTTACTTTGTACTAAGATCCTTTTTTTTAAAAAAATGTTTTTAATTTCCTTTATTACAAAGTTTTAAATCTCATGAATTACAATATAAGACAAGACTGTTTCTTTTTTAAAGGAAAAAATGTTTTCAATTCTCTAAAACTTGAAAAGAATAGTAAGAGAGAATCAAAATTAGAAATACTGCGTGCTCAGCTAAAAGGCAAAGCTTCTATATCCTGATTCCCAGGTAATAGGAAAACCAGGTTCTGCAACAGTGAGAAAGGCCTTAAAGACCCCAACATAATCCAAGAAGCCTGTCCAGGGCTTTGGGAAAAATACACTGTGTCCCCTGAAGCTGTATTGCCAGACATTTTTCTACAATTTTTTTTTTTAAACAAAAATAGTAGTAGTAGTAGCCAATATTGGAGAACACCATGCCAGTCAGCCTTGTGCTAAGTCGCTGGAGCAGCTGACCAGTATGTGCTGCCACCTAGTGGACAGAATCGCTACAACACTTGTCTGTCCAGTTTGAGGCCAATGACTAGCCTGGAGAATGGCCACAGAAAACATTGTCGGTTAAAATGCCTAGTCAAATGGCCCAACCCTGTGACCTGAGGGGTCACATAGATCCAGACGTAGCATCTCTCTCTACACGAGCACACACTGGCTGTGAGAAGCTCACATGAGCACTGGAGGAAGACAGTGTCTGTAATGAAGGAGAAGCAGGGCCACCCGTGCTCACACACAGCAAGTGCTTACAGGAGACCCGTTTCTCATTCACTGCTGCGCTTTCTTGGTGTTTTCCCCGGTGCTTCCTAGAAGGATAAATCTCCCTTGACGGGACCAGAATCAGGAGTGGTGGCGTTTCTCTACACACTACCAGGAACGAGGGCCTTCAGAATGACTGGATACAGATCAGAGGACACTGCATTCACGTGAGCGTGCACCCAACCCCAGATGGACTGGGGAGGCACACTGCTACACGGGGCTACCAAACGACTGTGACCGTCCCTAGGAAGTGAGGGAAGTAACTCAAGACAGTAATTTTGATTTCAGGTCCTGAAAAAATTGAGCTGAAAGACAGAAGCAAGTACTGTATACAGGCCCACGACCTATGCACCCAGCGGCCCGTGACCTACATACCGGGTGTCCGTTGAGAGGCTGGAAGTACAGGTTGGTGTCTGTGATGCAAACATGTCCCGGATTCGTCACCAGGGGCGTCACCATCTCAGCTTTACACTCCATATGCAGCTTCTCAGAAACATTTTGGAACCTGCAAAGATGTTTTGTAGAAAAAGTCAGGAAAGTCGGAACCTGACCTACTCTCTCCGCTGAACCACCATGTAAATTTGCCTGCTGTGCATCTAAACACTACAACTAATACGAAAAAGGTGGGGATATAAACTGGCTACTTGACTAAGGTTGACAGTCTTTTAGATGGAACAATGGAAGCATGACATTTTATTAACAGGAGAGTACATATCACAGAAACAAAATCTCTCACAAATGAACAGCCCTGAAGCTAGTCCTACATCCGTGTAACATCCTGCTTTTACACAGTTAAGACCTTGCAGAGCACAGACACCTTCCTGTTTTCCCAGCACTGATGAGGCTGAGGCAGGAGCACCCCAAGTTTCAGAGCAGCCTAGGCTACAGAGCAAGACCCTGTCCACATTTACTGTATCAGGTTTTGAACACATAATTACAATTACTTGAAGGTCAGTTTGATACAAACATACAACCACTCAGAGATGCATTCTCTACTCTTCAAATGTTTAACTTAAAAAAATAAAACATTCACCCGGGAGGCAGAGGCAGGTGGATCTCTGTGAGTTCGAGACCAGCCTGGTCTATAAGAGCTAGCTCCAGGACAGGCTCTAAAGCTGCAGAGAAACCCTGTCTCGAAACCACCCCCCCCAAAAAAAAATAAAACATTTCTGATTTGTTAATTTAGAAAGTAGTGCAGAAACAATTAAATTACCAATATTCTAGGGCAATTACTTAGTGAAATAACTGTATTAAAAGTAAATCTCATGTGCTTGGGAGTGCAGCTCAACACTGAAGTGTATGCTATCACTCAGGAGCCCTGGTCAATCCTGGTACCAAAGACAAGGGAAGAAATACAGGACACAACACTAGGACAGTCTTCTCTAGAGAAAAGCTGAACTGTTGGAGACCTTGAGGCTCTTGCCTAACGATCACAACCAACTGGTAAGTTCAACAATCCTCATAAGTTCTTAGAACCAACAGAGGGTGCAGAGACAGTTGAAGGAAGAAGAAAAAGAAGAGACCAACAGGCTATGGCAGGAGGAGGGTGGTCTCATGGGAATGATGAAGTCTGTAGGCCAGGGCAGCGCCAGAGATAGGGAAGTAATTCCATAACCATTGCTGTCACCTTAGCATCTCTCCAGCAAACGATGGGCACAGCAGCAACGCAGCCACTAGGGTGTAGACACTGGGATCCACCGTCAGCTGAGCGCTATACAAACACCGACTCAAGAGCTACCAGAAACAGGAAATATTCACCAAGATCCAGCATACACTGGCTATAAAACAAATTCAAATAAACGCCAAAAAACTGAAGCATAGAACAGAGTTTCTGATCAAATAATAATAATCAGCAACTGTTAAGACAGCGGTCCAGTCCTCGACTGTGTGAAGAGTAAGCAACATTCTTCTAATCACCTATCGCTTAACACAAATGGCCAAGTTATTTAGAAACAACAAAGAAACCTGGGCTGGAGCACTTTTGAGGGAGGCAGAGAGCGCTACTGTGACAAACCAAAGGGATGCCTACTACTACAGCCTCGCACACTCACACACACGCGCACACACATGCACACTCACACACACACACACGTGAACACTCACTCTCACACATATACACACTCACACATACACTCACACACATGCACACGCACACTCTCTCACACACACATACATACTCACACTCAAACACACACACACATACACTCACACACACACTCACACATACACACATCCACACATTACAAAAAACGAAGAAAACAAACTGGGTGTGTGTTTCCTTCACAATGCTGAGGAGACTGAAGAAAAATGACTGCAAGTTCAAGGCCAGTTTAAGCCGGATAGCAAGACCCTCTCTGAAAATAACAGTAATGATGGTGTTGGTAATAGTAATTAATAATAGTAAACTACATTAAGTACAATCCCTAAGAATACTTTATATTTATATACCTTTTTCTATAAAATATACAAAAAAATATAAGAACAGAATATCACCAAGCCGCGTTCTTCTGGCAAACACAAAACACATCCCAATCTATTCTATGAGGTCGGCAGAACTTTGCACCAAAATGTCCTGCGTGTGGACAGCACGAGGCAAGAGAGAGGGTCACACACCGTGATCTTAAATAATATTTTTACATGAATACAAAGTTCACTAAAAAATCCATATAATTTATAATATTAACAACAAATGAGAAAAATGATGTCCATAAATATAGAAAAAAAATATTTGACAAAATTCTGTACCTTTTGCTTAAAAAAATTCAACAAACTAAAATTAAAACAAGCTTCCTCACTGTGGCAATGACTGTCTAAGAAAAACTTACAGCCAGCACCATTCCTTAGTGGTAAAACGAAACCATCTTCCCTCAGCATAAAGAAGAAGGCAGGGCGTCTGCCCCAAGCTCTTCCTTAACAAAACAGTGCAGAGAGACAGCAAGCGGAAAACAGAAGTCTCGGGGAAACTGCCCTTTTCCAGGAAGGACTGCAAACATGAAAACAGTAGAAATTCTGCTACAAACCCATGCATGGACTTAGAAGAGGGAGGGTACAAGGCCAATATTAAAAAGAATGTATTATATTTCTATACCAGTAACAAACATTTGGAACAGGAATTTCAGTGGCATCAAGCAAATACCTAGAAATGTGGCAAGAAAAGAAAGTTGGCAACATCTACACCGCAAACACCCGATCCTGGGGAGAGCTCAGCGCAAAGAAAGGAATTTCTATAGACTCCTTCATTTTAAAAACCTAAAGCAATTTTAAAATAAAGAATTTTTAGAAAACCTTTGGGTGAACATGAATTTGGAGCTACGTGTCAGAAGATATTATCACACACACCTGAGTACCGGGGGGAAAACTGACGTGATGTCCTGAAACTCAGTGTCAACAACCCGAACAACTACACTCAAGCACGCAAACACGTACAATACACAGCGACGTGCCCGTGCAAGAGCGCACCCCACACCCCCTCCAAATCTGTAGTCCCCCAAGTGTCTTATCTACGAGGACACGGTATTTGCACAGCTGCAGCCCCTCCTCCGCCTGGTGAACTGGCATAACCAGATGACTGCGGCACAGGGCACAGAGGCTGCCTGACTGCACAGCTGCGGGACAGTGTCTGCATAAGGCAGACGCGCATGCGCATGCCAGAGCAGCGACGTGGATACGGGCACGGCGGCAACATCTAAAGCAAGCTGGAAACCATCGACAGACACGCCACAGGATGTCTGCGCTCGCTATAGTACTCTTTCAACTTGACAGCATTTGGACCCTTTCAACATAAAAAGTAGGGAAATATCCTATTTCCTCAATAAGAGGCGAATCTTCAAAAACGTGATGAAGGCTATGCTCACAAGTTTGTGTTCCCTTTTTTAGAAACCGCGCTCATGACTGAAATATTTCATCCCACACTGCAAAGACGCTTCCCTAAATCCTCAGCATGACATTTCGGGTTCTAGAAACACAAATTAAAACTTTCAAAGTGAACCACTCTCTAATTTTCTTAATATTTATTTATTTCATTTTAGATGTATGAGTTTTGCCCCATGTTTGCCTGTGTACGTATGTGCCTGGTGCCCTAGGAGGTTAGATCTCCTAGAACCAGCATTATAGATGGATGAGTACCACAACATTTTCAATAGTTACAGTGAAGATAAAGGAATACAGATGAATACTGTTCTAATCTGCTGGCCTGGTCTGTCACCAGAGAACCCTGTTCCCTTGAAGAGACAAGCTCCACCCACTTCCAACCTCCCCGGTGCACCCCCCTCCTTCTCCTCTTCCCTTTCCCCTCCATAACCCTTAAGTAAACTCATTACCCCAGCTCTCTCTGCATGGCCTCTCTGTCTGTCTCCCACTTGATGTGGTCTCCCACCCGCCAGGGGAACCACCAAGGCCTTGGATGACTGGCCTGGGACAGACCTTGGGTCCTACCTCTTTATAAATGATTAATATGAAATGAAAACATAGGCAAATAGTCTACATCTAAGGCAAGAAAAAAATAAGAAACTAGAATAAAAATAAATAGCACCATTATTTTCAGAAACTGTATTGCATACTTAATAAAGACAAGAAAATCAATGGGAAAACCATTAGAACAATAAGTATACTCTCCTGGTCCTTGTGGGGAATAATAGGCAAGTAATCGATGTAATTTGAGGGGATGCTCAAACTGACAGCTAAGCTAAAAATCAGAAAGCCCAATTAGCCAGAACGAAAAGTCAGGAGGGTCCATGTTCCAAGCATGAAAAACAGGGGGCTAAGATGAAGGAAGAGCGGAAAGAGAATGAGGGAACAAGAGACAAAGGCCTAGAGGGCAGAGAGTAGTGACCATCGGGACCTTGCTCCCTCTGCAAGTAGCCAAAGCCCAGAACTCATGAGAGCCAACAGCCACCTGGTGCAGTGAGCAAGCCCCGCCCCAGAAGGAGGAGGTTGTGGCAGCAGGTCCCTGTAACTGCCAACAGCTAAGTGACAGATGTTCTTTACACAGACACAGTTTAGTAGGTCATTGGGTGGGGGAGAAGCAGAACTGAGGCGGGAGACTAGCATTGAGAAGATGGGCTCAAGGTTGCGATGGCGCACTGGGGCAAGCCCAGTGGGTAAGACAGGTGGGCGGGTTGGAGATGGCAGTTGGAGGATGGACAGGATTTCTAAGTGGCAGACATCAGGAAGGAGGAGGGCAGCGGAAGCTCTGAGAGTTATCATACCTAGGCTGGCTAAGATGAGCAGGTTTGGAATAGGATGATGAAAGTCATACTGGGGCCAGAACCAAAGTCTCACATACGTTAGGCAAGAGTTCCCCGCACGCCAGCCCACATCCGTTCCGAACAGGCTGAGAGAGGCCTACAGATGGAGCCGTTCACTGCATTCTAGTCAGAAAACAAAAATCTTAAAATCTTACCTGTTTTTGTCAAATGATGTCCTAGCCAAACGTGACTGCAAGATAGCTGTTATCTACGAGGAGAACCGTTTAAAATTCCGGGCATGAGTATAAGTGAGCTCAATGAAGTTAACTTCTAGTCAAACAGCAACTGTCCAGGACACTCACCATGGCCGTCTGGTCACCAAGTTTATCAAGACAGGATGCTCTGTGCAACTGCAATGTGACAGACACACAATCAGTTTCCCTGCAGACAGCAGCGGGCATTTCTTTAGAGGCAACAGAAAAACACTGGTTGTCCATTAGTAACAGCAGGGATCAATTCCGATGTCTGTGGCTTCTCCTATTTAAGTTTCCAAATTCAAGTCAATCAGCATATTTACAAGTGACAGTTGTCTGGGTAGGATGAAATCCCTGTTCCAGGAAGGGAGAGGCATGAGGGAGGCCAGCCTGGGCTACATGAGCCCCTGCCTCGAAACAAAAGGGAAACATGGAGGCTTCCTGCTCAGTCTGCTCTATGATCTGTGGGTGTGAGACCACCGAATGGCTGGCTTACCTGAAGCAGCGTCTCCACAACATCCTCCACCTTCCCAGAAACTTCCAGTTCAAAGGCATACTCCATCTTTCCCTGGTGGGAACAGAAGCAGCAGTCATCCTGCTGCAGTAAGCATCTGCAGAGCGGACGCCAGCTGTGCACTGTGACTGTCTTCCTGCTGGAATGCTGGGCTTCCCTTCCCTCAGATGAAGGCTCACCTTACACTGTGGGCTCTTCAGAGGTTGAAGTCTCAGTCTTTATCATCCCCCACATCGATTCCTTGTAATAAACTCCTTATATCTAACATCATCTGTCTCAATCTCCCCAGGTACTATGTATAAACAGGCGTGTGCGCGCGCGCGCACACACCCACACCCACACACGTAGCATCCTGACAGTCTATGTCTCCAGAGAATGAATCCTCACATACATTGATAGCTACGTGCCTGGCACTTGAAATACAGGTCTGTTCTTCAGACGGTCTCAGCAGGCTCCACAAGGAAGGGCACCCAGGAGGGCTCTAACTTGAGAGAAGGGTCGTCTATTGCCCATGGGAGTTTTTGCCAAGATGTAGAGGCAATACCACAACAAGAGAAAAGTCACAAGGCCGGATGCATTTAGCAGGGAGGAAGGCACACTCACACAGTGGCCAAGCCCCTGGGTCACTGCACATGTGAGTTTTCCTGACTCTAACACTGCCTAAGCAGTTTCTGTTTCATAAGTTGCTGGATAAGATACTGCAGGCTGCCTGCACCTGGAGCTAAGCATGCAGCCTGGATTAACAAGGGAGTGTGGTTTCTCTCATTCACAGAAGCACCCTTATCAGGAGCTTGGCTCCACCTCCTGGTCCTATGAAGACTCCTTGAGTAGGAGTGTGCCTTCCCCACACAGTGCTGCAGTGAGGGACAGCAACACAGGCGACTTCAAGACACGCCTATGCCTCCCTGTAAACCCTTATAACTCCACCAAATTAAGACTTCATAAAAGTTTGTTATCAAATATAGGCTAATTTATAAATTGAGTGTCTCTTGAATGCTCTTAAAAATAAATGTTCAGTACTGTTAGGCAAAAAATTCTCAGTGGTACACAGTAAATATGCTTTATCAATTTGTACACTCTGACTGCAGTTCTTTCCTTCCTTAAAAAGATGTGTTTATTTTTATGTTATATGTGTAGTTATTTTGTCTGCATACATGTCTATGTAGCATGTGTGTGCACTGCCTGCAGAGGCCAGAAGAGGACAGCAGATCTCTAGAACCAGAGTTACAAATGTTTTTTAGTGCCATGTATATAACAAACCAGAGTGCTCTTAACCCCTGAGCCATTCCTCCATTTCTTTCCCTTCTAATATGATCGCTAAGCTTTTGCTATTAGAACTAAAGGCTGTGGATCACTTGGGTACCTTTGCAATAACTGCTAATAAACTTTGAAGTACTCAGTGTTACTTACCATATTTGATTAAAGATGTTAATAGAACCATAAAAGTCTTACTGCTCAAAAATCACTGCATTAATGTCCAATAATATATGAAAAAGTTTACTTACCCGTTCTATTTTATATGGCGCCACAATGTTGTGCTCTTTAATGAAGTACACCTGAGAAAGGCAAGTCAACATTGAAGGAACCAAATTGTCAGTGTGAAGAAGTACCCTAAAGATACTATGAATTCAGTGTCTACACTGTCACACAAGCTCCAGCTGGAAGGCTTTATGCATGGCTTGTCTTCAGCACACCCCCAGATTGTGAGGAGCTCCGGGCAGCCTGGTGCAGAGCAGCAGGGGTTCAGAACACCCTCAGGGTCTCCTGGCTCCTCTCTTGACCATCCCCAGGTTTCCAGGGCACCCAAATGAGGTCACACACTCTTACTGCCCAGTGCTTTTCTCATTTGCTCTTCTCTACAGCCTTACCATGCTTCAGAGGCCTCGTGACTGCCCTGCTCCCAGACCAGACCCCTCTGGGGTGTGCTCTGCTCTGACCCTTCGACCCTCACCTGCTCAACCCGACATCTCACAGTCACACTGCTCAGCCACTTTCTCTCTTTCTAACCACGCGGTCTTAAGGAGCACAGAGCACAGCAACATCCCCTAGTGTGCCCAGGACGCTTCTGTCCTGCTCTTCCTTTTCTTCATGACATTATCACTAACTGACACAGAGAGAGAGACTTCCCCCTCACCATCCATCTCCCCTACTGAACATATGGCTTAAAACTAGTATTTGTACACACACACACACACACACGCACATGCACATACACACACGCATACACACACACACGCACATACACACACGCACATACACACACACACATACACACACACATAACACACACACATAACACACACACAAACACACACACACACGCACACACACAAACATGTTATTCCAACAACCACTAAAATTGAAAGCAAAATTTTATACCAAAACCTTTTCTGAGACTTGGTCAAAATACTGACATACAAAGCTTAAAATAATCCTTGAAAGAGTAGCTTGCCCTGGGTGCCCCTTGATTTTGAATTGGTTTCATCTGAGATCTCCTAACACTACTAAAAGAGAAAGGATTCTGGGCTGTATTTCTAAAGCCAAGTTATTGAGCCTTTACTAAGATGAGCAGTTCTCTAAAGAAAATGTTATCATGATGTCATAAGAAGTACACCTGTGAGCACACAGGGCTAGGGATAGTAGCACGGCTCACCCACAAAGCACCAGATGGGCTGTACCTGTTTGCATGTGAGACATTAAATATGAAGTTGAAGATAGTTCCAATTTTTTAAAAATTGGAATTATAGGAGGCACTCACTCATCAGAGTGTCCACTCTGCCCACAGCTCCTGCACTCACCAGAGCATCCACTCTGCCCTCAGCTCCTGCACTCACTCACCAGAGTGTCCACTCTGCCCTCAGCTCCTGCACTCACCACAGAGTGTCCACTCTGCCCTCAGCTCCTGCACTCACCACAGAGTGTCCACTCTGCCCTCAGCTCCTGCACTCACCACAGAGTGTCCACTCTGCCCTCAGCTCCTGCACTCACCACAGAGTGTCCACTCTGCCCTCAGCTCCTGCACTCACTCACCAGAGTGTCCACTCTGCCCTCAGCTCCTGCACTCACTCACCACAGAGCGTCCACTCTGCCCACAGCTCCTGCACTCACTCACCACAGAGTGTCCACTCTGCCCGCAGCTCCTGCACTCACTAATCACAGAGCGCGTCCCTGGCCCTTGACAGTGCACACAACCAGAGAGCTGCAGGGAGTCCGGGCAACCCCGATAAACACATCCTGAGACGGATGAAGAATGTGAAGCCAAAACCAAAAGAACAGAGAAATCCCTCTGCTCTTACTTAATTTTTTTTAATCTACAAACTAATCAATGATACACCAGCATTAAAGCTGCATTTTAATTTGTCACGTGATGCAGATAGGGACTTGAGTACCACAGTGTGTGCATAAGTGAGGTCAGTGTGTATCTGGGATGAACTCTCCTGCCAGGAGAGACTGCGCTTCCGGAGCATTGCTGGGCTGTCACACAGAAGCCTGGGGTGGCTTTGGCGGCTTGGCACTGGCTTCCCACCTTTAGCAGGGGGAGGGCACAGAAAGAACTGCTACACTCAGTTTCTTCCCAGCTTCCCACTGACCCTGAGGACAAACTCAGTTCTCAGACTTAGTAAACCCGGAGGGTCCAGTGGGAGACTCTTATCCTTTAAAACGTTTACTTCTCAATGACTAAATTCTCAAGGCATTTAAACATCAATTTCCAAGTGTTCCCAGCTGAGATCTATATAAGTAAATAATTTCATCATGCAAAAGAAATCACACACACTCATGCACAGAAGTCTTCCTTCAAGTCTGGAGACAGACATACTAACATTTTTAGTAAACATGTTTACTAGATGCTCTCACCTGTCTGAAAATGAGTGAAATACCTGAAGATTTTGCCCTGGAATGCAGAAAAAAAATCATCAGACATGTAAAATTTTTGTTAAAGTAAAATTAAAAGTGAAAACAACGTACTTTGCAAGGTGTCTGTTGGCTCCATTTTCTCCATGTTTTCCTATTTTCAAACAGTCTCTCAAAGGAATCTGGATAAAATTGAGAGAGAATAGTATGAAGAGTGGCAAAGATGAAGCACACGTACACACACCATTAGGAATGCTTCTGCTTACACTGAAAACACCTTTACCTTAATGATGGGCTGGGATATTGCATCTGGTTCAAAAATCACTGATTTTGAACATATTTTTAAGGAGCCTCTGGTTTTCCTAGAAGCCAAAAAAAAAAAGATTATTTAGTGGACACCAGGGCAATCACAAAAGTTATTTATCTTAAGTAAATGTGGACGGCTAGGGTGTCAGCTAATAAAAGCCCGGCAACTGCAAGGGAGAACAGCCAATGGAGAGCAGCCATGTCTCTTCAGCTCCTCAGGGGCTGGGGAACCCGCACGGGCTGAGACTGTGGCTTCGTGTGTTAACTGCAGCCCCACGACCTCATTAATTATTATTATCATCATCAGAGTTTTCACAATTGCTCTCCAGAGAAACCGAAGCACAAAACCACTGACAACGCTAAATCTGTGCTGTTTCCAGCAAATTTCATTGTCTCTTCATCCTCTGAATATGGAAGAATTACCCAGAAAACAGCAATAAATTGGTACAATTAATTAAAGACTTTTTTGCTTTTTAAAATCATGGAAAAATTAAGTTTGAATTTTACATACAAAATACCATAAACAATAATTTTGAAGTATTCGTGGAAAAACTCCATTTTATGAAAATAAGCAGTTTTAAAGACTATGTTATGTGATGTGATATCCTTTAATCAGATAAGGGGCTGACCACTTCCTTAGCTTCCTAGGATAGTCATATGGCTTTACTGAATTTTGGAAAATAACATGTTCAAATATCTTAGAGGCTGTTCTTAATTTGGCTCAATATTCATCACCTTTACTTTCTCTTATCAATTGACTTTTATCAGTGATTAAACCAAGACAACAGCTTACTATGAAGTCAGACACGTGTAAGGAAAAAGTGACTGTACTTATTAAAAATTATTTTCCAAGAAGCACATTTATATACAAGTATAATTTGTATGATTTCACATTCTTTTTCTCCCATTTTTTATGAATATGTCTATGTGTGTTCACGCCTGCTGATGTGGGATGTCCTTCTGCATATGTGTGGCTTTATTGGTTGATGAATAAAGCTGTTTTGGCCAATGGCTTAACAGAGTAAAGCCAGACAGGAAATCCAAACATCTATCTATCTATCTATCTATCTATCTATCTATCTATCTATCTATCTATCTATCTATCTATCTATCGATATCTATATATCTATATATCTATCTATATCTATATCTATCTATATTTATCTATATATATATATATATATATAGAGAGAGAGAGAGAGGGGAGAGAGAGAGAAGGCGGAATCAAGGAGATGCCATGTAGCTGCCAAAATAGACAGATGCCAGAACCTTACCCAGTAAGCCACAGCCTTGTGATAATACACAGATTTTTGAAATGTTAATTTAAGATGTAAGAGCTAGCCAATAAAAAGCCTGAGCTAATAGGCCAAACAGTGTTGTAATTAATATAGTGTCTGTGTGATTATTCAAGTCTGGGTGGCTGGGAAATGAATGAGCAGCCTTTGCTTACAGATTGCATGTGTGCAGCAGACACCTGTGTGGTGAACATCCATATACACCTGTGCACAAGCATGTGCAGGCCATGGGTGATGCTAGAATCATCTTCCATGGCTACTGCACCTTATCTTTTGCGGCAGGATTTCCCAGTCACACCCAGAGCTCATGGAAATGGCTGGTTTCCCTAGCCAACTTGCTCTGGGAAAGTCCTGAGGCTGGAATTACAAGGGTGGGGGGACGGACACGGGACGGGACGGGAACAGGGATGGGGAGGAAGCACTGTAGTCCTCATGAGTACACAAAGAGCGCTTTAACCACCAAGTCATCTTCCTAGCCCTTGTTTGGTATCTGGGTGAAGTTTCTTACCTTGTCCACCCAGGGTTCTTGGGCTACCCTGCTCTTAACTGAGGTGACTGCAGCTGACCCTGTATATCTAAGGTTCTGTCTCCATAATTAACCAATTCAGATTAGTTTTTAATTTTAGAAAGTTCCAAAAATAAAACTAGGATTTGCTATGCATCAAGCGCTGTGCTGAATGGAAAGGGACGAAGTGCTATGCAGATGCCGTGTTCAGAACTGGACATAGTCACAGACGTGTTACGTAAACAGGAAGATGCCTGGAGGGTGCATCCTAATACTACACCACTTTCTGTAAGGGACTTGAATTATTCAAGGACTTGGGTATCTCTGAGAATCTAAGGAGAAAAACAATCTGTGAGTCTATGTCTCTATATAACTTAGAAATCCAAAGTGTCAAAAACAACAACAACAAAAAACCTCACACTGAGATATACTTGATGGCTCCTTGGCCTGAAAAGGGAGGGAGGGAGGGTATGGGGGGAAGGGAAGGGGAGGGAAGGGGGAGGAAGAGGGGAAGAGATGGAAATTTTTTAAATAAAAAAAAAAAAGAAAAGTTGAGAATGGCCTCCCAGTCCCAGAGGAAACTCTCCTCTTTGTGGGAGGAAGTGATTGCTGGAGCTTTCTGGTCATCATTACTATTCAATACATGCACCCACTGTACGGAAGGTCAGAATTCAGTTAGCAACTCTCCCTTCTCAAAGGGTTTTGAAAATGTACGTTTTTTCATCATGCTAATTGCATTTACTTTTAATATCCAAACTTACCAACAGTTACATTTTTTTTAATAGAATGAGACTTCTACGTGTAAGCACCTAGAAGAGAAAGTGCCCATTGCCCATCACCTAACTTTAGCACCGGTCATTTTTGCTTCCATTGCTTCTTATACAAGCCCCTCCTAAACCCAGCTGGTCCACGTGAGGAGCTCTGAAGAAGCACTCATTAATAAGGGTTCTATCATTATCACACTTAAACAACTCCTAAAGTTCTCCAAGTATACTGTGTTCAAAACTTCCCATTTCATAAATGTATTTTCACAGTTTGTTTACTCAAATCAAAATCCAAAGAGTCCACATAACACCTGATTTATATAATGTACTCCTCATACTTGCTAATCTACAATTATTTCCCCACATAATGACTTTATTGTTCCTTTTCCAATACTTGGCTAGAACTCATGTTCTCTTGGGCATTATGGACAAAAGCCTCCCACTGACAACAGCCTGACCTCCCAGCCCATAAATGTCGTTTACTGCATCTGTGTGACAAACACCCCTCTACCGCGTCCTCCTTTATACCAACCATGTATTATGTCAGATTCTCTGGCATCCTCTGACAGTACCTCAGGGGAGGCAGGGAGCGCTCACACCAGCGGGAACCACGGGGGACTGAAGGTGGTATCAGTCTTCACGTGCCCATTACAAACCTCAGTAACCTCTCACCTGAGAGCTTTAGCAGCCCTTGAAGATTACAACACACATATAATTATGGTGAGTAGTCTCTATGAAGAGCCAGACATATGTGTCTTTACAGATCATGCACTCTCTGTCACAACTGTCACAGGGTGATCAAACAAGGGGCACAGATGGTGGTGGCTGCTCCCAAACAAGTGGCCATACCAGGAAAGCAGGCGGCCACTCAAAGGGTCCAAAGGCTGTGTAGTTGCTGACCCTGTATACAGAGCCATTGCTCCATCATGGGTTTAAATTCTGTTACTCCATTATATATACACAAGCTAGAGTTTTCCAACTAAGAATTACTCCACATGAATCAGCTCTTTAGTGGCACTGAAACACAACCTGTACAAAATTTCACAAAAATTCGAAGACAAATTATGCTTTGATTTGTAGCTTTCAAAAAAAAATCGAACCAAGCAGCTGGATCTGTTTTCAAAGGAGCAGGTAGTTACGGGGGAAGCAGATTTTGCCCCGGTTCACACTGCATTATTTATTACTTCATCTTCACTGCTCCATGGCTTCCGATCACGACTTCACTGCATCATCCTGCAGTGACCAGGAGCAGGGAGCACTGTGTGACAAGGAACACGGGGACAAAGCAATGACCAGAGGGAGTCCTGCTTGGCAGCCTCAGAGGAGCCGGAACCCCACAAGGCATGTCACCATCTCGTTACCTAACCACAGAGAGGGAAGAGGGACGCCTACGCAGTCCTGAGTAGACTTTGAGAGCCCACTAGTGCCCAGCGCTGTGCGCGCTCACTCACCTCTCCTCGTGGCTGTCCTGGCTCTGGACGTGGAAAGCCGTGTGCTGCTCGAAGTAGTACTCCTCCAAATTGAGCAGCAGCAAGGAGAACCTGAACGGGGAAAAGACGGCTTTGTGTTGCATCTTGTCTACAGAGGTGTTTAACATGCCTGTACCACACCCTGGGCGGCCCTCTGGGAAGCCCACACTTCTCTCTCCCGTGCTCCAAATGGAATCCTTCCCAGCACAGATGCACTGTCCGCACACACACAACAGTATCAAACTGTGGGAAATTAAGTTTATGACAACCTTGCTCTCCTCCCCACAGGAATGTTCATGTCAGTGTCCCCTGATGGTGCACGCCAGGCTTCTCTGCCCCTACCCTGCCATAACCCTGAGACCCACACTGACTTCAGTTCTTGTGACTCCCTCAAGCCAATGAGCTCTGTCTAGAGACAAGTGCACAGAGGGCTACAACCAACCTAATGTTTAAGACCATGCATGTTTAATAACTAAAACAAATATATTGAGTTGTACACTTCCTTCAGTTTGAATTGCTTTGTACTTTAAAAGTACAATGGCAGAAATACAGTGGTGAGGTGACGTGGGTAAAGGGGATTGCTGCTCAAGCCTGACGGCCTGAGAATCCCTGGAACCCTGGAGGAAGGAAAGGACTGACTTGACTCCCCAGAGACCCCCACACGTGCACCACGGAAAGTGCATGTGCACGACTAAAAAAATAAAATAACTTAGTTGAACTGCCATAGAAATAAGTAAGGCAAAAACATGCAAAGAAGCATGTGTGTGGCTGCAGGGTAGGGCGGGGCACTGACAGCAACTGGAGTCAAGGAAAAAGCTTTCAGATACTCTGCAGTTCTTGAGGAAGATACCTAGATTAAGTGTGGATAACACAGAACATTGCTTATTTTACTTCCTATTGGAACCTAAGATGTGGATAAAATATTTTTAAATGACAAAACCCAAAGACAACAGCAAACTAGAGAGAGATCAAAGCAAGGAAGAGATGTGAGCCAGTTTGTGGGGGGGCAGCAGGCAGATGGGAATTAGCTGCACACAGAACTCAGAGTGTGGATGCTCCCCGAGACGGTACCACTCATCCAAACACCAATGCAAGCACAGGACATTACCCGGTGTCAGCCACCGACATCAGTCCCAGATGAGTAGCCTCTAACGTGACAGAGCAAGACCCAAGGAATACACAGGAAAGCACAGGAATACAAACTGAAAAGAGCGGGGACAGCGTAGGGTCAGAAAAAAAGGTAAAAGACTAATGACCCGAATAAAGACAGAACATGACAGAGTAACACCCAAACAAGCAAGAATACACTAGAAGGACTGAGACAACACAAGGAACAGAAGGTCAAAACACTAACAAAACACTCATTGAGAGACACGAGACAGTGTCATTCAAAAAACAAGCTGGCCCAAAAGACTGACTCATGAGATTAAAATTAATGACTACAGGAACTAGTTTACCATCTAAGTTTCATTGACCTGTCCTCCATTTGAAAAATTCCTGAACAAGAATTAGTCATAAATTAGGTTTAGTGTCCAGTATATTAAAAAAAAAATTAGCCATAAGCTGAATTTCCAGCACAAGTGCCCAGGCTCGGAGGAAGGGGCATTCCTTTGATGTGTCAGATGATGTCCAGGAAGGTACCAATCAGGAATTTACAGACTTGTTACCCCCTTAAATTTTGGCTGCAACCAAATGAGCTGGGGTGCAGTCCTTCCTCTGTCCCCTGCTGTCCCCTCTGCTCCCACAGGAAGGGGAAAACAGACGTGTTCTTCAACAAGACACATGCAGGATTTTACAGCTAGGAAACACAGACCACCTTCCAGGACAGCTGTTCTTCTATACGGTAAGTGAGACAGATGCCGACCCTTTTCAGCACTAATCTATCATAAATTAATAGTGGTTTCCTTCGTTTCGCAATACTTGTATTTTAAGAGAAACGTAAACTACAGAGAAGGAACCTGAGCAAACCACACTCCCTAACAGTAACAGTTTAAGGAGCTGTTTGCTTGGTTTTGGGTTTGTTTGTTTGTTTGTTTGTTTGTTTTCTGTTTTGAGACAGAGTTTCTTTGTAGCTTTGGAGCCTGTCCTGGAACTCCCTCTGTTGACCAGGCTGGCCTCTAACTCCCAGAGATCCTTCCACCTCTGCCTCTTGAGTGCTAGGATTAAAGGCGTGCGCCACCACCTCCTAGGCAGGAGCTGTTTGTTTTGTTTGCACTGAAGTGTTTGCTGGTATTTGATTTAAATATTTTCTATGTGAAAATTATTTCAATTAATTTCAACAATAATTTCCAAACAATATTCTATGGGGTTAAAAAAAATCTAATGTTTTAAAAACTTTAAAGTCAGGGCTGGAAAGGTGGCTCCAAGGTTAAGAGCACGGGCTACTCTTCCAGAGGACCCAGGTTCAGTTCCCAGCACCCACATGGCAGTTCACAACTGCCTGTAACTCCAGTTCCAGGCGATCTGACATCTTCATACAGACATACATGTAGGCAAAACACCAATGCACATGAAAATAATTTTAGAAAACTTTAAAGTCACTCTTTTGCGGTGCCTTTTGCGCTCTCACGCATTAATATCACAGTTAACATTAATTACTTCTTTAGACTTGTGTTCATGGTTCCATAGTCTTAGTGTAACCCACCTTATAGAGTATGTACTCCTAGATACATCTCTCCATTAGTAAATCATTCATACTAAACATACGCTATTGTAACCTTAAGTCACTATATATTCAAAGTACATGGATATGCTTAACGCCTGGCCCACTGCTCTACTCCAGACAGTGAGAGGAGTAATTTCTGAAAAGAAACTTCTGAACAAGAATTAGTCATAGATTAGGTATAGTCCACAGTCACTCCACAACTATTCCCAAGAGTGGGTCCACAGTGTGTACTGGTCAGGCCTGGACCTAGGTTACACACGTAAATCTGTTGGCACCTGGGTGGCGCTGTGCACGCCACAGGAAAGCCCACTGTGCAGGATGTGTCTCTCAGATAAGTGTGACACCACTAGAAGACTGGCTGAACAAACTAGTTAGCCCTTGGAATCTGAAGTAAGAAAGAGATTGAGAAAACAGGCACACAAACAAGCAAGATTATAGTCTGGTGACGCCACAGCTGCAAACACCCACCTCCACCCCCAAACCCCACTTAAGCAGAGTCTGAAGAGAGTTGCAGGGGCGGGGTGGAAAGAGCAAAACCTGCCCTTGTCCATCATGACAGCCACGATCCTCAAAGGCAGGCTCATCATAGACAGAATAACAAACTCATGTAAATCTCTGCATGACAGGAGAGCCCAATGGCCCCAATGGCCTGGGGAAAACTGCATCCCTTCTCTGCTTAAGTCCCTGGGTCACAAAGCAGACAGCTGTATGGAAAAGTGAACGACAGAAGGTGCTAGATTGGAGAGTTGCTCAACAACAGTCTGCTGAGTCCTCTTGGCTTCTGAGTACAGTCAGAAGCCCTCACAGTGAAGGGCTTCAAGAGAGGAAGAGAAATTGACCTCTAGTTTTTGTGGTTGGTTAAGGCAGAGGTTCTCTGGGTTCTGTGGGACAGTTGGGGGAGGAGTTCATGGCTCACTTCAGGGGAGAAGGGGGGCAGGAGCAGGAGGTCAGAGACCTTACTCCTGAGACCTTTTCAGCTCTCTAGTTCAAAGTACTCCGCAGGCCAGGACCATACTCTGGAGGGTTCTTTCAGACTCTCAACAGTCACTTACATTAGAGGCCACCTAACTACATGAACATCAATCTCCCCATGTTAATTATGTTCACATATAAAATGTTAAAACCAAACAACGAAACAAACACTTCATCCTCTGGCCAAGTGAAGGGGACTAAACTCTGCTTCATTTTCTACTTTCCAATCAGAATCGGGAGCAGAGCAGGACTTCACTGTAATTCATGCTGGAGATGGTGGCAACTTCCTCCTTCTGTGGTCTCCGAACCTTCTGTCCCACCAGCTCTCACACCAGCTAGTATGCGCATGCTCCTTCAGCAACTCTGACTTCCCAGGTCACTAGACAACCGCAACCTTGCACAGGAGCTTGCCTGGCATTTTTATGCCAACAGACACCTGTGTGCCCTGCATCTTCACACAGCTCGTGACATTCTCTTCTGGACGAAGGCCATTGTCATGAGGGGAATGCACAAAAAGCGTCACTTTCTCAGGTCCTGTGGCCCTGCCCAGTAGCTACATATGTCCTCATTTCAAACACAACTTCAGAAATTTTGTTTTGTTCTCTTAACCTACAGCATTTTTCAAAGCTTCCGTTCAAGGGAGGCTCCAATTTTCTTGAAGCCAGTTATAGCTTCTGGACTCAGATCTGGAGAACAACGTGGAGAAACACTGCTAAACAACCATCTGTGTTTGCTTGCCCTGCCTTCTGCAACTGCACAGGAAAGGCAATTTGGAAAAGAAATCTAAATTATATTTTTGATGGTAGTATTTACTTCTTGTGTGAAAATGTTTTCCAGAACAGCCCAGTAATAATGACTATATTTTTTACTTGAAAGCTTTGAAACTGCTTTCTTTTAAAAATCTTGGCTTTGGGTAAGGCTGCAGCCTCAATCCCTTTGGCTCTTTCTGAGTTTCTTTACTGGACTTGGTTCATGAATGTCTCTTTAATGTTCAGAATCAAGTAAACGTCCCAAGCTCTCTGCATCAGGATAAATGAAAACTTTAAGAAGGGAAGTGGGGATCTGTAATTAGCTCAACTACACTTCTCTGTTGGCATTTGTCACTGTTGCCACTTCCTGTTTTCTACACCAGGTACGCATCTGTCACTTTTTCCCCCGTCCCCTGAGGGGGACCTACAATGAATGAAAGCAAGTGTGTTATCTCTGTTCCTCTTTCCTAAAGGTCCTCAATGAGGGCCCTACCTACTCTGGTCCTGAATTCCACAAACCGATAGGAATTTTGCATCTTCTTGGCATTCACAAGTCTCTAGCAGGTTGACACTTCTGCATAAATCTGCAGCTCCTCAACACTGGATTCTGATCTCAAGTCCCACCTAAACACATTAATGCTTGTAGTAGTTTGCTTCCTTTGCTGTGACAGACACCATGACCTATACCAATTTAGGAAGGAAAGTCCTTATTTCCACTTATAGGTTACAGTTCATCATCCAGAGCAGTGGTTCTCAACCTGGGAGTCGAATGACCCTTTCCCAGGGGTAGCCTAAGACCATCAGAAAACACAAATATTTATATTACAGTTCTTAACTATAGCAAAATTGCAGTTATGAAGTAGCAATGAAATTAATTTCATGGTTGGAGGACACAGCATGAGGAACTGTATTAAAAGGCCACAGAGTTAGGAAGGTTGAGGACCCCTGCTGTAAAGACACCAAGGTAGAAACTCAAGGCAGTAACCTGGAGGCAGGACCTGAAGAACCCTCTGAGAGGAACACTGCTTGCTGGCTTGCTTCCAGGTTCATGTAAAACTACCCAGAACCACCTGCTCAGGAGAGCACCTCCCACAATGTGTAGGACCTCCTCCATCAATTAGCAATCAAGAAAATACCCCCACAGACAGCTCACGGGCCCATCTGAGGGAGGGAATTCCTCACCTGAGGTCCCCTCTTCCCAGGTGTCTGGTTAGTATCAAGTTAGCCATAGTCTGCAAATTTGCATAGAACTATCTGAGTGATAAAGTCTGTCTAGTTCCTGTACCCATTGGTTCATGTACATTACTGGTCCTTAACCTCTGCAGGTGTGGTTCCCTAGCAAAACCAATTTCACTATGTCAGCTGACTTCTGTAGCCTGTCCCCGCCACAGCATGTCTAAGCCTCCAACACTTAGCCCAGCTCTAAGAAACAATACTCTCTTCTCAGTCCATGAGATCATTACTTCTGGACCCAGCTCAGCCACCAAAATCCTTTCTGTTGGCACTACCCATAAAGCCTGGAGCTTCTAATTCCAAGTCTCCATGGTCTACAGTGATGAAGGCAGAAACATGACAGATGCTCTTAAAAGTCCTTCCGCTCCCTCACTCATCACAGCCCAATGGGCGGGTGAGCAGCTCAGTGGTGAGGTGCTGACCCACCACATTCAGGCCCTTGATGGAATCTGCAGTCCGCACACAAAGCCATGGCCCAGGGAGCCATGGTGACCTGAGAGAGGCAAAGGAGTCGTTGGAAAGCAGCAGCAAAAGGACAGAAGAAAGCAGGGAGGCATCGCTGACATTCTCTTGAGTTCTCTGACTTGCAAGTGCACACAATCACCTAGGAGGCTGTGAAAACGAGCTTCTGATGTGGACCCGGGATGAGCTCCAGGCATGCTCACGCCGCTGAGCCGCAGGGTGCAGTGAGACTAAGATTTCAGGATCATATAAACTAGGCTTCCTTCTGTCACGCCAGAATCATCTTAAACTTCAAGAACTTAACAGTAAGTGCTACCCAGCTGTTCACATGCCTTGTACTGAAAACAAGATCAGTAAGTCACCGTGGACAAAGGCTGAACTTGGCCCAAGAACTCAGTGCTAGGGCTAGTTTGCACTCAGTCATGGTGTGTTAAGTTTTGTCTTGTGACGCGCAGTTTCACAGATGCCAGTCTGTCCTGGCAGGAAGGCGGCGGCAGCGGCGGCTGCAGCGGCGGCGGCAGCAGCTAACGTAAATGTTTCAGGACACAGAGAGAGCTGCCCGTGCTAACAGGCTCCTTCCTTTTTCCTCATCCATCTGGATGTTTCTTGTCCTCTGTTAATCTTCTCCGGAAATGTTTTCAGACACACTTAGAGGTGTGTCCACAGGTGCTTCCCAATGCAACCAAAGTGACAAAATTAGCCATCACACATGACCAAGCTATGCGATCTTGTCAAATCATTTACTTAATTACTTAAGTTCAACTATAAGATGTAGTGGAAACATTGAATAGACAACCTTGGAAAACAGACCAAAAAAAAAAAAAAAATCTGAGTGTAAAGAAACCAGCTTGGCTACCTAGTGGCAGCAACCACCACAGAGAGGAGACCTCCTTAGCTTTCAGAGAGGACATTCTGCTTATCAACAACAGTTCAGTAGCAGCGGTACTGGCTGGTTGTAGATGAAAAGGTGGTACCCTGTGAAGTTGCCCGGAATCTGGCTACAGAAATTTGCATTTAAGGTCATCAATCCTGGTTGTCCACAGCTCCCAAATGATGCCAGGGAACATGGTCATGTTTCCTCACTCTGGACAGGGTTACCACAAATCCTACCAGATCTTACAGATTTAGTAGTTCTCAGTCAAGCCAGTGGGGGAGGACAACCCTAGGCCACAAATGCTGGGCTGCCCAAGAGTAAGGAGTGGGACCTACTATGTTTTGCCAACTGATCATTCTACAGGCGTCAAGTTTCTCCCTAACTCAAGTGGCAAAATTGGGTAGCTGAGGGCTGTCCAGAAGAACACACCTGCGACCAAACCATCTCTCTGCTAGTGATATCACTTACAGCAAATTCTGGCCTATCCTTTGGTCATCTGCCTTTGTTTAGAGTCTTCTAATGCTACAGGAATGATACATCCAGCAAGACTATTCTCAAAGCAAGGGCAAACTAAGGATATGTTTAGACATGCAAAACAAAGGCAGTTTACTATCATCAGATGCCGCTCAGGGGAACTTTTACAGAATATTATTGAGAAAGAAAATTTCCATAAGGAAGACGAGACAAGCAAGAAGGAAAACTCAAAGACTTTAGCAAACATGCACATAAAACCACACAATTATTAACCAGGCAATCATAATGCCAAATGTGTATATTTAACCGGACAACAGTGGACTATAATTAAGTATGGGACAGCAGGAATAATTATTCCAGGGCCTGCACATTGATAGAGGGGAAGTTAAAGTGAATGATTAGCTTCAGATAGTAAATTAAATGTTAGAATTTCAAGCATAAGCACCAAAGCAAAGATAAAATTAGGATACAGTGCCCCATCCTCTGCACGAACATTGAAGACAGCATAAGGACTTCACTTAATCCAAAGGAAAGGGGGCTGGGGGAGGAGAGGAAGTCACAGGATGCAGTAAGATAGCAGAAATAAAATCTGTAATAATAATAAACAATCTGTTTCTTAAGACTAAGATTCAAAAGGAACTACTGAAAAATTCAACAAGAAGGACCACCAAACAAGAAGTGCAGGGCAGTGTTTGCCGCCAAGCCTGACACCCCGAGTTTGATATCTTAGGCCCACATGGTGGAAGCAGAGAGCTGACTCCTGCAACCTTCACAGACAAGCCCACACACATACACACATGCACAAAATAAACGCATAAAATGTAATGTTTTTAAGACTAAAGTTAGATAATATACCATTTTATAAGAAACACACAAAACACAAGGTTATAGAAAAATAAAGAATGGAGAATTTTGTATAATGAAAATCACCTGATACAGCTGTATGACTATCAGACAAAATAAAAAAAACCTACTAGAAACAGTGAGGTTATTATATGTTCCTAAAAAAGTCACTTCAGGAAAAAGAAAACAGTTCAAAGTTTCTCATAAAACACAAACTGACAGTAACAGGACTGGGTAAAACATTCGTCTACCATCTGCAAGTCCCTCACTATATTAAACCCCCAGTATTCCCAGTGCTGAGGAAAAACAGGATAAGTAAATAATAATAATAATAATAATAAATTGAAAGAAATAAAAGATAATTTTCAAAATCTTTCTGAGTTAAAAACGTTAGGACAATTCTAAATATCTGATGTTAAAATTGAGACCACAGTGGTATTTAGAAGTTATGCCAATGACAGAACTTGGAGGTAAAGCGTTTACCTACCATGCACGAGGCCCTGAGTTGGATCACCAGTACATCAGCAATAACAAGAAAGGAAAATGGCACTGCACCATGGTTAATACACCATTAGGTATGATGCATGCTTGTACCACAGCACTTGGGAGGTGTGGGCAAAGGGTCAGGTGTCCAGGATCAGCCTTGACAAAAATACCTCTTGCCAGGGTAGAGGCATGGGAATTTAGGAATATAATAAAGAATATGAAGACGCGAATGAAAATAATAAAACGAAGAAACATAAAGGATAGTATCGGGAGGGAATTCCATGAGTACTGAAAATTCACCCAAATTTCCAATTGCTTTAAATACCCCTGACCCCAAAAGGTAGGAGTAAGACAAAAACTGCATTAACATGATACAAGGAAATGAACAGGTCTCAGGCTACAGCCACAGTTAAATATTCTGTTGCTAGAACAAAACAAGTCACACTCACACCCTACACCAAAACATTATATATATATATATATATATATATATATATATATATATATATATATATATATATATATACATACACACACACATAGGCAAACCACTCCCTGGGTGGAATCCAATGTTATCTCCATAAAGGAACTGGACCCTTGGTAGAAACAGATCTACTTCTCTATTCCTGAAATGTAAGGTCTGAACATTAGCCACACCTATTGACAACAGCCTTGAGAAAACTCTCTGCTTTAAATCTAGGTGGGACCTTGGTTTGAGGTAGAAACATGGTAACCTTGGAAGAAAAGAGGTGAAGTCCAATTCTCCGACCTCTGATCGAGATCGGGCCTCCACAGTCAAGAATTTAAGTCTAGCCTGGACTACAGGTATTTTATACTCTCATAAAATAAAAAAGGATGGGGTGGTGGGGAAATCAGGGAGGAAGAGAAATTACAATTAAGTACTGAATCCTGACTGACCCACTCCTATTAATATCATACTTAAGATATAACTGATGCAAACCATACAGCAAAAGAACTCAAATTCCATCTATGGATAGAGTCTTGTTTTGGAATATGTTAATTTGAGACAATAATGGAATAAGGAGATAGGCTACTAAGCATTTTTGATGAAGCCAATATAAATTCCAAGTTAACCAAAATATTTGCAACACTTGTTTTCTCTCTAGCTGATTTATGTGTGAAAAACCGAGTCCATCTTTTAAAGGTACAATGTCTCGTGATCATTAGAGTC
Source organism: Arvicola amphibius (assembly GCF_903992535.2). Taxonomy (NCBI): domain Eukaryota; kingdom Metazoa; phylum Chordata; class Mammalia; order Rodentia; family Cricetidae; genus Arvicola; species Arvicola amphibius. The sequence continues at coordinate 114,694,275 of NC_052057.2, forward strand.
CTGTTGACTGAGTGCTGAATCTGCAGTTTATCTCCTTTTCCAGTCCCTGGCATAACCTACAAAAGGGAAATAAGAGACTGGCACGCTCCACACTAGAAACGGAAGATTATAAAATAACACAGAATTTTGAAAAACTATTTTTAAAAGATGCTAATATATATTTGATAAACAAATATATTTGATAAACAAATATATTAAGTAAGAAAATTAATACCAACATAGCCAAGGAATTACACATCCACGGGCTCTCTAAAGCCAAGCGTAAGTCTCTGGAACTCCTGGAGAACTATTCATGTAACACACAGGCATACAACAGGAAACAGAGTCACTGACGTGTCAGCCTGACTTGACAGCCTACGAACGGCTGTTCCTTCTCTCACACCACAGAAATCAAATGACAGCTTTCACTGTGAAGACATGGGTCTCAACTTCTACATAAGTAAGACAAAAATAGTTGTGAAGACAAAATTTAAATAGTTTTCATAAATAGAACAAGCGGCAGTTCGTAGAATATCATTTGCTTGACCACTTCTACCACACTCAACCATTTCAAAGAATGTGTGTTAACTTGTCTCTTTACCTTTAGATTTGCCTTCATCAGCATCTAATCATGATATTTAAAAATACCTAGTAAAATGAATATGGCCCGACATGATCATAGAAATACAAAAGCACTTCATTTGATCAGACAGAACGAATCATTTATTTGCTTTCTGGTCCTGAAAACTGCTAAAGCATTTTTTTTTTTCCATGAACTTCAGCAAACAGCAACAGTGTGTGGTTATTCAAATCAGAAGTCTCAGGGCAGGGCTGTGTGGTTTAGCAAGTAGCAAGCATGTAGATTCCAGTTAAAGTTGAATTTTAGATAAACAACAGACTTAGTCTGTCCTAAGTTTTTAGTATAATCATATCCCCAAATCTACATAGGACATATGCCAAAAATTATCTGAAATTAATATTTAACTGAGTGCCTCATATTGTGCCTAACAATCCCGGTTGGGCTTCTTTCTCCAGCCCTCTTAAAGGCCAGATGCACTACCACCAGCAGTCACCTCGATCCCACTGAACAGCCAGAATACATATCTACTTTGCTGCATTCTTTCTTGTCCTCACTGATCGAAACCACTGGCACGGAATCTCTCAAACAAGCTCTGATTTACTTTTGTAGAAAATACAACCTATTCTAAGTGGAGCTGAATCAGCAATCAGAGACACATACAAAGCTAACTTCAGCTTCTCTTTCTCTGGGGTCAATGTTTGGGAACTGTAGAAATCTAAAATCCCTAACTCAGTATGACTGGAGCCAAGGAGTGTACAGTGCAGAGGGAGGCCTCTGGTTATCTCTAAAGCTGGCCTCAAGCTCCTCCGAGATATCTGGAACCAATGGCTTTTAGCATCTTGTCCATTTGTCCTTAATGTTGCCAGTGATAGATAAGCCACAAAACACGCGTGCAGAAGTGTTAAATTTGGGTCTCGGCAAGGTTGCTTTACCAAGCTGACAGTCTTTTTGGATGATTTGTAAAGAATCTCCTTAATTTAAGTTCAAATCTCACAGTCGGAGATGCTTCCCTAATTAAAATAGATATCTATGAATAACACCCAAGACTGCAAAGTCATTAGGCGGAGAGAAAAAACTTGGGGTGATCAGGAAGTAGAATTCAACTGTCCATGCTGATTGTGGGGGACAGTTGATGCTGATAACTGACAAATGCTTAGGCTAGGAGAACTCTTTTAGCCTGGAGGACCGCGGGCTTAACATGTAAACAAAACAGCCAATGCTGGAAATATCAAGGCCAGCAGGTTCCCCTACCAGGCTAAATCGATCAAAGTAAAAGTGAGAATCTAAAATTTAGATAAAACAGAACAAAACGCCCCTCCCCGGTTTCCCTGTTCATCACCGAGGTCACAGGATTGTTAAAGATGACTAGAGCGTGACAACAGTTCAAGCCTTTAAAAGGTTCCTGTGAAGACTCGTCGACGCAATACAGAGAGCGCCAACAAGTCTTAACAAGTCCTTGGTGCCAGACAAAGAAATCCCACGTAAACTCAGGTGGGAAATGCACTTTCGGAACGCACCCCATGGCCAGCCCGACATGACAGATGAAAAGAGGGGTGTCTGGGTGAAGGAAGCCGGCGGGTGAAGTAACAGCTACAGGTGAAGACTGGGCAAATCCACCCAGAATTAAAAGCTGCACCTGCGTCTCCAGGGATAAACCAGCTTTGCTGGCTCCGCCGAGCGACAACGTTGACAGCCGACCGCAGCTCCCACCAACAAACCCCGTGCTTGCAAAAATAAATAAATAAAAACCCCAAACGGTGTAGCCCGCATTCCTGGTGGAAGCACAGCCGGATTAGCAGCCGGCGTGTGGGTCGCCAAACCGCCCTGGGAAGGACACGCGAGGCGGAAGTGCGGTTTCCTAGCCGGGGACGGGATCTGAGAGAGGCCGTAGCTCTTCCCCGAGTCCTTCCTGGGCCGCGTGTGACCGCGACCGGGCCGCCGCACGCGCTTCTCCCACGGCCGCCCGCGCAGGCCGGCTGCGGGCCCGGGGCGCTCGGCCCCACGAGGCGCGTCCCCAGGTCCCCGGGCCCACTCGCGGCTCCGGGCCCCGGGAGGCGGCCGCGGCCTGCGGGCGAGCGCTTGCTACCGCCCGGCCACCCCTGCAGCCGGCCTCCCGGCCCCGCTCACCTCTCCTTGGAGGAGTAGAGCTGCAGCTGCTGCTCGCGCTGCCTCTTCCGGGTGAACGCCATGGAGGCCCGGGCGCGCAGGCCGCCGAGCGTCCGAGCAGGTCCCGAGCGGCGCCGCCGGGCGGCCGAGAACCCCACGCTGCCAGCGCCCCCAGGGCCCCGCGGCGTCCCGACCGCGCTCAGCGCAGCATCCTGGCGTGGGGACTCGGGCGACGCGGTGACTCAGGCCCGGAGGAGGGGCGCGCGCTGACCTGGGGCCGCAGGAGCCGCGTCCTAGCCTGTCCCGACCAACCTCTGCAGACCGCACACGTGAGAGCCTGCCCGGAGCATCTCCCACCCCGCCCCCAGGGGTGTGAGCGGAAAGGCTCGTTTGTCATGCCCAGCTGTTCTAAATTCAGTGGTGGGACTCGGCAAGGGTTCTTCACCTGGTCCCACCCCTGATTTAGGAAAAAGCAACACCAGCGCACAAGTCCCAGACCACCTAAGCAGAGAATCGAGACTAAGTGAATATTTGGACTTAGGGATAGTGCGGTAGTCCCCAAGCGTCATGGTATCATCGCGATCTGCAGAATCCAGAGTTCCCACAAAGTGTGTTCCTGAGGAGTTAAAGCAGTCTGCAGCACCGAGGAGAGAGATGTGGGAGAGAGATGGGGTAGTAGTTGTTATTGACTCAGAGCAATTTGCAGGCGGCAATATAGGAGAATCTAACAAGACACAAATGGTGGTTGTGACTTTGACCCAGGAGGGACACACAACCAGCATTCTTCAAAGCCGTCAGTAGCATTGGTCAATAGCGGATAGGCAGAGGTTAAGGTCTGAAACAAAAGATATGAAAGGGAGGTGGGATCAGTATCATCAAAAGGGGGTGATATTAGTGATGTAAGGATCATTGAGGAACTCTGAACCACTTCTGCTGTGTCTATACCTAGGGACTGAGAGTGGGCTGTATACCTTCTGTATTCTGAGCATGCCCGATGAGCAGCTGTAATAAGTGCTATAGTAAAGTTTACACAGTGACCCCTGTCTCCCATCTGGAGTGCCATGGGTCTTATAAATGTTCCCCATTATGCGTAAAAGACAGAGTACCTTCCTGAATATGCATTACGTCTCTTACAGGACCAGTAAGAGCAGCCTCCATACGTTTCTGGCCAGCGTCAACAGTAATCTCTAGTTTGATTGTCGAAGACAGAATAAGGGGCAGGTGTTTTAGAATGACTTAGGTGTAGAAGAGAGGGGAAAGAAAAATGAAAACATTTTCTATCAACCCTAAATCAGTTTCCTAGACCTTCAGAACTTTCATTTACATAACCCATTCTTGGATCCTCAGACTTAATCTTCTGCATCCTCAGACAACACTTTCATAGACCTTCAGAACTTTCGTTAACATCACATTTTCTTATACCTTCAAAACTTACCTAAGCGTTCACATCCTCAGACAACACCTCAGAACTCGTCCTCGGGGCTTACTTACGCTTTCACATTCTTATGACACTCTCCTGGACTCTTAAACAGCAGGAATTATCCTTCAGGAATAGAGAAAACAGGCATAGGTAGTAAGCCCCAGTGATGGGGCATGGATGAAGGAGTTACAGGTAACTGAACCAGCCTTTGTCAGCCTGAAGAGAGATTTCCTGACCTTATTAGGACGGGCTGTTGGAGGTGAGGGCCTTTTGGACAATAAGCATCCCTACGGAAGAGCGTATGCCAGACGGGTATAGGTAAGAATAGAGAAGAAAGGAGATTTAGATATCAGAGAATGTTAAATTATTTGTTGAAGTGCTCATCATTGAAAATTGAAAATGCAAATGTTGGCCATTTGTACCCTACTGAGGCCAGAGGGAGGCTTTAATGACATTGGAGTCTGTGGAGGAGGAGGGGAGGGGTCACAGAGTGAACGCCACTAGAGGGAGTTTCTGTAAACTCCAAGTGGGAGCTGAGAGACAGGGAACAAGGTCGCAGAGGCCCAGAAGTGCTTAAGAAAGCTGTGGGGGCTTAGCAGGAAGCTCCTAGGGGGAGGAGGCCAGAAAACAGGGAGGGTTCCTGTAGAAGGAGGCTGCTTGTTCAGAAACTGTATTATTACAACACTGCTTGGCCTATTAGCACACGCTTCTTGTTGGCTAGCTTTATATCTTAAATTGCCCATTTCTATTAATCTGTGTATTGCCACATAGTTGTGGCCTACCAGTAAGGTTCCGTTTGGTGTCCAGCGTCTGTTTCCTATGGCAGCTACATGGCTTCTCCTTGACTCTGCCTACTCTCTCCTCTATCTGCTTAGAATTCCCACCTTGCCCTATTCTGCACTGCAATGGGCCCAAAGCAGCTTCTTTATTAACCGATGGTATTCACAGCAGACAGAGGGGAATCCCACATCAGGTTCCAAGAGAGGGAGAGGAGCAAGTGAGTATCTTCATAAAGTAAATATCTTAATAAAGAGTTGGCCCTGTGGTGCAACTCTGAAGGAGTTTCTCCAGGAGCCGGAAAGAGGGTATTTACCAAGTAGATGAGGAGAGATGGATGCTTAGAGAGGGTGGAGGAAGAATTTGGAACCAAACATGATGGGTAGCACAAACAAATGATCTGTACATCTCTTAAGAGTCAAATCAGTAACTTGAGTCCTTCTTTTTTTTTTCCTCATGGTTTATTTTTTTTATATTTAAAAAATTTCCATCTCCTTCCCTCCTCCTCCCCCCTCCCTCCCCTCCTCCTCCCCCTTCCCTCCCCCTTCCCTCCCCTCCCCTCCACCCATACCTCCCCTCCCTCCCTCTCAAGGCCAAGGAGCCATCAGGGTTCCCCACTCTATGCTAAGACCAAGGTCCTCCCAACTCCCCCCAGGTCCAGGAAGGTGATCGACCAAGCTGAGAAGGCTCCCACAGAGCCCGTCCATGAAGAACAATCAGAGCCCAGAGCCATTGTCCTTTGCTTCTCAGTCAGCCCCTGCTGTTGGCCACATTCAGAGAGACGGGTTTGGTCGCATGATCCATCAGTCCCATTCCAACTGGAGTTGGTGATCTCCCATTAGTTCTGTCCCACTGTCTCCATGAGTGAACGCACCCCTCTCGTTCCTGACTTTCTCCCTCATGTTCTCGCTCCTTCTGCTCCTCATCAGGACCTTGGGAGCTCAGTCCAGTGCTCCAATGTGGGGCTCAGTTGAGTCCTTCTGAAATGTTAAGACATGGGTACTATGGGGTGAAGGGCAACTGCGACTGGGTTGGTCAGCCAGAGACCCCGAAACAAGTGATAGGTTCTGGTGGTTTTACAAACATCATGGAAGGTGAGGTGGTAAGATTGGGTAACATATTGGATACCCAATTGGTTTTTGTAAAGCAAGGTCTTATGCATGATAGTGGAGTCCTCTGCTTTAATTTTGTGTACTCAGCCCGGACTGATAAGGGAAGAAGTGTGTCAGATTGTGGGGTTTGAAGGAGAGGGGAACATCTGGTGACTCTGGGGTCAAGTGGATGGGGGAACAGAGTAGAGGCTTCCACTTTTGCTAGGAGGTCCCTTCCCAGCAACGGGATGGATCAGGTCGGTATCACTAGGAAGGAACAAAGAGGTGGGGCCCCAGAACTCCATCAGGGCTGAAGAGGCAGGCCTGGTGTCCAGTAGGAAGGGGCTGAATTGCCCTGACACTGTGATAACTACCTGAGGCTCCTGTCAGAGATGGAGGTGCCTGGGCCCCCTCAGTCATCCATGGACAGTCCAAGGAGGTTGGATGTAGGGTGATCTAGGCTTGATGTCCTCATGCCCACGAGGGACATGGGGACAATCAACACCCCAATGTCCTCCTTGATGACACTTAGGACATGATCCAAGTGGTTTACAAGGGTTTGGACAGGCCTGGGCCCAATGATGCTTCTGACCACATTTGTAACAAGAACTTGGAGGTCCTTGGCCTTTGGGAGGGCAGGGAGCCTTAGGTTTTGCTCTGGATGGTTGAAAGGCCTTAGCCATCACCAGGCATTTTTGTTTTGGGTTTTTCATACCTCCTGTGGTACACCTTAAAGGTCACAGTTATGACTTCTGCCTGTGGAGTCAGGGGTCCATTAGCTGGTTTGGGCTGGGAAGGGGAAGGTAAAGAGGGTCTCAGGGTGGAGCAAGAGTGAGTAGTGGAAGGACTAGGGCTGCTAGTGTACTCAAAGTGGGCGCTAGTGAACCAACTTGAGTGGAAGTTGGGGGTGCAGAGGAGCTGTGGGTTTTGTTTGCTTGGGGGAAGGTTGATTAGCTGGGTCAGAAGTAGTGGAAGGATCTTCTTGTTCAATCTTCATAGCTAGAAAGAGTTGAGCAGGAGAACATGAGGTACAGAGAAAAGGCTTGGAGCAGAGCAGAAAGAAAACTTAGACATAGAAACACCTTTTCCCATTCCCCTGATCACTTATAGTATTTGTAAAGGTCCTGAATAATATTGGGACCTAGGGTGCCATTAAGCAGACATTTGGATTGATTAACTAAGGGGTATTTAGGCCAAATTTTATTGTAAAAGCAAATAAGTTTAGGTTGGAGGTTTTCTTAGAGGCATCCCAAGGGGGAATGAGAAGGGCTGGACGCCACCTTTCCTGTGGATAAGAAAGGTCACTGCAGCCTGTAGTAATGGAAATCCACAGGACGCAGATGTGGAGGCCCAAAAATATGAGTCTATTCCACCTTGTCTGATGGTCAGTGAGTTTGGAGGTTGCTAAAAATGGTTGACAATAACCAGGGCTGCACATCCTGACCCAGGACGTGGTTACTTGGTTGTTTTGACATTAAGATGGCACATATGGAAAGATCCACTCTACACTGACAGATGGTCAGGATATGCAAGCACACTTCTGTTCCCTCCTTTGTAATTATGTGCTTACCTGGGGAGTGGCTGCTTTCAGGATACTTGGTCTAGTATGGCTTCACTGCACAAACAACAGAATGCTAATGATTGATGTCTCAAAGTGTTGAAGCAATTACCTGTTTGTGTTGTCCTTTGTATCATGTTAAAAAAGTGTTTTGTTGTCTTCCCCCCCCCCCACTTTTGTATCAGGTATAAAAGTGTATGGAAAATTAAATGTGGGCAATTTTAGTATTCACTGGAACTCCTTCCCGATACTACCTTATGTTTTCTGTTTTATTATTTTACTTGCATCTTCATATTTTTTACTGATTTTCCTGATCCCCATGCCCCTACCCTGGCAAGAGGTGTTTTTGTCAAGGCTGATCCCCAACAAAAGGTGCCACAATGTGGGGGCAACAGATGAACCCAGAAAAGCACAGAAGTGTGGACAGGCATACAGGGGAGAGCATGAGGGACCCCACATGAAGAAAATTACACTGCAGGTGTAGAGGTGAGCAATGAGCACTCAGAAATAAATAATAGATAATAAAAAAAGTAAAGAGAAAGGCAGGGCAAAAAAAATCAGGAGTAAAACTGTAAACATTTACAAACAAGGAAATCGTATTCAACTGTCTGTATAATTGCTTGGATATATTGGATATATTTTGATAGCTGGAGGAGCTTGAATGGAGCAGAGACAAAGGCAGAGATTTTTAGAGTTTGTAAATATTATATTCCCACTCCTGTGGTGGTGGCCATATCCACCGCCACCTTTGGGCCACTCCGGGACCTGGAGAGGCCAAAGTATGACCTTGTCTTTGCCCCTGATTAGCTGTAGTGCTGTGGTCCTCTGGTCACAGCCTCTGCTGCTGCTGAGCCAGTGGGAAGAGAGAAGAGAGCTCAGGGTGCGTAGCCCAGAAATGGCCTAGGTTACTGCTGAGACTGTGGCAGTTTATGCACATGCACCGTGGCCAGCTGAGTCTCAACTGTGTGGTGGAGCCAGGAAAGGCAGGAGGCAGGAAAGTTTGAAGGGCTATACCTCCCACAGTCAGCACCTGTAGCGGGTCAATGCAAATACCTAGAGGCTAATTGGTCCATGAGCCAAGGAGCCTATATGGATAAATCTATGGCTTTTAACAGAGGAGAGGATTCAAAAATTCTGATTTTAAAATAAAAAAGCAGAGGTAATAAAGAAATTGGCATGGCTATACCCACCTAAGCTTGTGGACACAGAAGTCTCAGAGCCACTGCAACGGCAGGCACCTGAGAACCTCAGCTAAATGCAAACTGAGTCTTTCCTCTTCTCCAATTCTCCTATTCTTGTCGCCCCACCTTTACTTCCTGCCTGGTCACCTACAATAGTATTATGGCAAGACAGTCCACTTTTATGCCTACGCTTTCCTGTTTAGCCAGTTAAGGTAGTAAATCCTTATTTTGAGGCAGTAGCTTGCTTAGCACAAAAGAGCAATATGGAATCTAGAAGATATTTTGGCAGAGAACATGCTATAATCAATGCTCCTTATACTAAGAAACAGATTGATTATTTCAAAATAATAATTTTTGGACAATTGCTTTTGCTCAATGTGAAGGCCAGATTAATAATTTTTCTCACCTGATCTGTTGTTGTGATTTGTACCCCTGCATTCCTTTATTTTCCCTAAAGTAGTGGCAGGGGATCCCTTAGAGGAGGCTATGTTGATTTTTGCAGATGGTTCTTCCAAAGGAAGAGCTGCGTATGTTGTTGATGGAGAAGGACGTGTAGCGCAAACCTCAGCTCAAATAGTTGAGCTGTTAGCTGTTCCTATAGTGTTTCAGCTTTCTGCAAATAAAGCATTTAATCAATATATTGACAGCCAATATATTTTTAATGCTCTTCAAGTCCTAGAAGTTTAAGAAAACAATTAAGATTAACAAGAGAATCTGCTTGTCAGATTGTTAAGCAATGTGATATATGCTCACAGTATTTGCCTGAGTAAATCCCTGAAGACTACTTACTAATCACTTATGGCAAATGGATATTACTCATGAAAGACCCCCAGTGTGGGGAGACTCTCACTCAAGTCTTGGGATAACACTACCCCGCCAGTAACTAACGAGAGACCGTCCTTGCTGCAATTACACGAGGTTTAATGATGAGATGAGACGGGAACCAGTGCACTGGGGCCGAGACTCATAACCCACGCAGGGGAAAGAGTTCGACCCCGAGTGACGGAGAGTAGGGGTTTTTAAAGGAAGAAATAACAGCCCAGTGATCCGAGAGGGGCAGGGAGGGTGTAGAAAATTCCAAAAATACCAGTGATGATCACAAGGGGGCAACTCCAGGCTTCTCAAGATCACTCTCAGGGTCATAATCAGCTAGTTCCTGAAATACAGTATTCCAAAATACCAATGATAATCACAAGGGGGAAACTCCCTGTTTCTCAAGATTATTCTCAAGATTACAATCTAACTTTATCTTCAGCTAGTTCCTGAAACAGTCACTGAACTGGCTAATCCTAGATTTCTGTTTCTTCTCTTCCTGCTTAGATTTTTGGCTATTTTCTTCCTGCTGGGGGAGGAGGGTCTGGATTTATCCAGGTCTTTCACTCGTATGGCAGAATTTGGCAAATTAAGATATGTGCATGTGACAATCGATACATAGTCAGGATTCTTGATGGCCACTGTGCAAACTGGAAGAACCACCAAGCATGTAATAACTCATCGCTTAAAATGCTTCTCATATATGGGAATCCAAAAAATCATAAAGATGGGTAATGGGTCCAGATATATTAGTAAAACTTTTCAGCAATTTTATTCCCAATGGAATATTGAATATAAGACAGGTATACCTAATCATTCTCAAGAACAAGGAATTATGTAGTGTGCCCATGGCTCCTTGAAAACACCACTCTAGAAGACAAAAACAGGAGAATTATATCCTCAAATGCCACATAATGCCAACTTGAGCCATGCACTTTTATGCTAAATTTCTCGAATATGAATGTCCATGAGCAATCTGCCGTGGACAGATTCTAGCATGATGGTACCAAGGTGACCTTTGCTGAAGCAAGGTGGAGATACCCTTGCACTGGATTATGGAGAGACTCAACCCTATATTAACTTGGGTTGAGGACATGTTTGTGCTTTTTTCATAGGAAGAAAATAAATCTTGATGTGATGACTGCATATACAGCAGAGGGATGCCAGCTCTGATGACATTGCAGCTGCTGATGACTCAATTTATAAAAAAAAGCAGGAATGTGGTTCTGAACCTGCATTCTTGACTTCCTCATACCACCATGCCACAGGCCGAGAAGGGTGATGGTGATTCCCAGCCTCTTGATGAACTTGCAGTGCAAAGTTCCAGACCTAGTGACTCTCCTATTTACTTTGAAGCCAGACCAGAAACACACTGAACATTTGACTGTTTTGTACTTTGGGACACAGAACTCAAAATGCCAATGAGGTATTCAATCTACTGTTGAAATGTTGAAAGAACCTGCGAACTAAGACCTCAGTTTTCTCCTCAGGGGATAAAAGACTCATTACAAAAAGTGACTGAAGCCCCTCTTCAGATATAAGGAGGATAGCCTACGGGTTTTTGCTGCTGCTCAAAGACTGGGACAGTTACTTAAAAGCAGCAATGCAGTTGGACTCTCACCCATCTGAGAAACCATTTCTTGTCTTTTGATTAGAATGGATTTAAGAGAATTGTGATTTGATGAATTGTGTGTTTATTGTTAATTTCCATGCTAGAATTATGGTACTGACTTGTTCATGTTTCTTACTGTTTTAGTTTACTATAAGATACTATTGATTAGAAAAAGATTAGAACTTGTCTAAGAGAAGTTTGACATTTCCAGTGAGTTCTTGGATTTGACATGTTTGATAAGACAAATTTAGATTTTGATACAGCTGAGAACTGTTAAACACTCTAGACCAATTCAAAAGGGCATTCCCATCCCTGATGATCCTCTACTCCTTTAATTGGAAGATACTGTAGCCTTATGAAAGTATATGTATATGGGAGTATAACTATATAGAAGTATGTGTGTCACATTGTTATCTGCTTGCTTACAATTATCTAATTGCCAAATGAACTCTCTTGCCAGAAACTTGGTTTAGAAACACAGAGCCCAAAGGCACTTTCTCCCTTAACTCTTTGCTTACAGAAGTTGGCAGTCAGAGATGGATTTGATCCTCCCCCACCCCAGATATTGAAGACATGGGCATGCATGATTGGACTGCATGTACTGAAGATGGGTAAATCTAGAAAATAGGATAGTATTCACCTAAGGCAGATGTGATCATCTGTCCTGTTGCAGAAGCACAGGCTTTATTTAAATTAATTAAAAGGGAGGAATTGTGGAAGCCCGAAAATGTGAGCCTATTTCCACCTTGCTTGATGGTCAGAGAGTTTAGAGATTGCTAAAAATTATTGACAACAACCAGGGCTGCACATCCTGACTCAGGATGTGGTTACTTGGTTCTTTTGACATTAAGATGGCACATACGGGAAGATCCACTCCACACTGACAGGTGGTCAGGATATGCAAGCACACTTCTGCTCCTCCTTTTGTAATTATGTGCTTACCTGGGGAGTGGCTGCTTTCAGGATACTTGGTCTAGTATGGCTTCACTGCACAAACAACAGAATGCTAATGATTGATGTCTCAAAGTGCTGAAGCAATTACCTGTTTGTGTTGTCCTTTGTATCATGTTAAAAAAGTGTGTTGTTGCCTTCTCCCCACTTTTGTATCGGGTATAAAAGTGTATGGAAAATTAAATGTGGGCAATTTTAGTATTCACTGGAACTCCTTCCCGATACTACCTTATGTTTTCTGTTTTATTATTTTACTCATGTCTTCATATTCTTTACTAATTTTCCTAATCCCCAGGTTCTTACCTTGGAAAGAGGTGTTTTTGTTGAGGTTGGTCCCTGACACTAAGGGAGGACCAAAGGAGGACCAAGATAGGGGAGGCTTCCCCAGCAAAAATGTTACAGTCCTGCTCCTGCTGTCTCCAGCAAAGCTGTAACAACTTGGGGCTGCTAGGAGAAGGCTCCCCCAGCAAAAGTGCAGCTCTGCTCGAATGAAAGGAGGTCTCACCCAAATGTCCAAGAGATTTACTGGGAGGGAAGAATCCAGGAGAGTGGCTGCCTCTACCAGGGTGGAAGAAGAGCCATCAACTGAACAGGCTCAGGGTTTATATAGGGCTTCTTAGGGGCGGAGTTTTCCCAGGGAGAAGAGGGATTGCTAAATTTTTCCCTGCTCAGCTTTTTGGCTCTAGTTTGGGGGCTAGGTAATATTTCTCTCACTGACTCTGATTCTAGGGACAGAGTGTGTATCTTTGGCACTGGTTTCAGGGTCAAGGTGCATTTCTTTGGGTCTGGGTTCAGGGCTCAAGCATTTCTTTCACTGGCTCAGGTCTCAAGACCCAGGTTGGGTATCTTCATCAGCTCTGGTTTCAGAACCAGGGTGGGTTTCTTTGGCAGGCCCTTTTACCCTACAGACTTGAAATAACAACGTTTGGGATTTTCAACCCCAAATTTCAGTTAATGAAATAATTGATGGCATTTTTTTTAAAAAATAACAGCATTAATGAAGGACAACCCTAGTGCCAAGCAGCTCGCCCATTTTTTAGTGCAGCAGTCTATGGTTCTTAGTGATATTCACAGATAGGTGCAGCCGTGAGCACAATGCTAGGATATTTTCATAGACTCCAAAAGAAACCTGTTAGCAATCACTACTCCTAGCTGCCTTAGCACAAACCTTTGCCTAGAAAACACTATTTAAGTTTCTTTATGAATTTGCCTAGTCTGGACATTTCAAAAAAAAATTGGGCCATACAATTATGTGGTCTTTTTGTCTGATTTCTTTCATGTAACATAATGCTTTCAAGGTTCACACGAGCTGTAGCATAAGCCAATGTTGCATTTCTTTTTCTCACTGAAGTATGTTCCATTATAGTCCATACTTCATTTCCTAATATATTCAGCAAGCGCTAGGCATGTCAGAGTTTCCACCTCTGGGCTATTAAGGATAATGCAGTTATAAGCATTCACATACTCTTTTTTGTACGCACGTGCTTTCATTTCTGTTGAGTGAAGCTGAAATCAAGGAGTGGAGTCACTAGACTGCCTAATAACTCCATCTCCGAACTTTGCAAAACCACCACACTGCTTTCAAAGTAGCTGCACCGTTGCACCCCCACTAGCAGTGAAGAAAGGTTCCGACCTTCAACGATACTTATTATCTTTTGTATAAATCTGTCCTACCAAGTATGACTGGTATTTTGTGGGGGTTATGATTTCTCAGTAACCCTGAGAATAAGTGGCAGATTGCTTACCTTTGAGGGACTCTCAGATAACAAGCCTACAAATTGTGTGCATGTTGAAACATACCTTTCATTGTCTTAAGGACCAGATTCTGCAGGGCTAAGTTAAAAAACAAAAACAAAAAACAAAAAAGACCGAAAGGAATGGTGGTGGAAGTAGCAGTACACCTCGGCTGTCTTTACCAGGTGTCAGAATGTGAGCAGAAGCTGAGGGTAATACATGAAGAGACCCGAGTGCCCTGTGTCGGTGCATCTCTTCCTTGTATCTCAGTGCTGCACAGATCCTGTGAGGAGAGACACTGGCTTCATGGGGCCTTGGGAAAGTGTCATTGTGTGCATATTTGCACAGTGAAATAAGATTATGAGAATTGCTGAGGTATCATGTGAGAAATTTCTGTGTGAGAAATATCCCAGGAATAGATGCTATGAAGTCAGAGGAGAGAAGTTAACTTGGCTAAAAGAAGGTAAGGAAAAGATAGACCAGCTATAACTTTCCTTTCAATTAAACACTGAAGAAAGGTGTGGTCCTGGGGAGCTTGAGAGCGACAGATAATCTTCTGGACCTATTAGCCAGGTTCCTGTGAGTCTCCTTAAATAGGTCTTGACCTTGGTTTACAAGATTTCTGGACTTCCAATGCATACCCTCTCCACATGAACAGACTTAAACCCTGCTGCCATTTCTAACAGTTCCTTCAGATGACCCAAGCCCCTTTTAGTGCCCGTTCAAAGTTGTCAAGAGAACTTGCTGAAAAGACTCATGGGGCTGGGGAGAGCTGTTAGCTAAGTGTCTGTCACACAGGCATGGAGATCTGAGTCTGTCTCCTAGCACCCATGTGAGATAAAACAAGCATGGCAGATAGTGTACCCCAGCACTGGGGGTCCGAGACAGCGGATCCTCAACACTAACTGGCCAGCCGCTCTAGTCAGTCAGGGAGTCGTGTGGTCAGGGAGACACTGTCCCAAAAAAGGGGAGGGAGGTGGATAGCAATAGAGGAGCCCCCTCAACATTGGCCTCAGAAACACACAAATATGAACACAGGCCCATACCTAGACCACAAACTTACCATGAAGTAAGTCACTCCTTGGTCCCGTTGGGATGAATGTGTATCTCCTGCCACTCAGACGTGTCTTTTATAAGGGCCTACAAGTCATTCTTCTGGTGTGCTCCTCCCGAGAAGGAAGACAGAATTCTAGCTTCTAGAATTGCCAACTAGCAGACAGACACAGCTGCCTGACCATGTTTCTATGGACTAACTCTTTGTAGTTTCTCACTGTCCCAACGCTCTCGAGCCCCTGCTTGCTCCCTTTCCGAGTCTTACATTGTCCCTTGACTCTGCCTTTCCACAAATCAAAGTTCAGTTCATCTTCTGCACCTATTGCTACAGCGCATTCCTGATTAAAAGTGGTTCATCCTGCTTTAAGCTTTTCTAGAACAAGCAGAAGGGAGACATATTTTCAAAGGGTTTTCTTCAACTCTGTCCCAGAGGAGAGACGTTTTAATGTGTTGGTTTGTGAGGAGCTAGAGGTTTAAAGAGAACCGAGGATGGTACTCTCATCTTCCTCCCACCTAATCTCTACCTAACTGCTTTCCCTTTCTTGTCTTCCATCTTTGTTTATATTGTTTAGAGGTATGAATATCCTATCAAAGGCTCACTTCCTTCTTCCCGGAGAGTGAGAATCTGGAACCGCGTTCTCTTCTGTCACGCTCTTAGTTCGTCTGTCTCCCCTCACTGGTGGACTATTTCCATCTGAGCAGCAATGTATTGTTTCTTTTTATTAAAAATAGATTACAGTTTCTCCTTCCTCTACTTTTCTGAGTTCCTCTTCACGGCCTCTCCCTTTCTGATCCACTTTTTTTTTTTTTCTGTCTATCGTTACAAAAGAACAGGCTTCTAAGAGATAACAACCAAATATGACAAAGTAAAATACATGAGGCCAGAACTATGGTATCAAAGTTGGACACGGCGACCCAACAAGAGGAAAAGGAGCCCAAAAGAGCAGTCACAGGAGTCAGGGTCCCCCTCATTCTCGCACTCAGGAGTCCCATGAAAATTCTGAGCTGAAAGCTGTAACACACACAGAGAGACCTGGTGCAGACCCCTGTAGGTCCCGCGCTTGCTGCTGCAGTCTCTGTGAGCTCACGTGCTGGTGTCCTGTTTAGTTGATTCAGAGGGCCTTGCTCTGGTCTGGTGTCTTACAACCCCTCAGGCTACTACAATCTTCCCACCTCCCTGAGCTCTGAGGGGGAGGGTAATGTATTTTTAAGATTAAGACAAACTTTCCCTTACCTTGCATTCACTCACACCACCTCCTTCCTGACGTATCTGCCTGTGCACACTGTTTCCGTTTTTTTTCTCATCTGTTTGGTCCATTCAATTCCTACCTCTTCTCCACAAGGCTTCCTTGTCAAACCTTCACACTCATTGGCCACTTTTAGCTTTATCGTTTCTGAGCTCTCAGCAGAGCCCAGAGTAACTGAAACAGCTTTCAGCAGAGCTCCTGTCTGGAGTACTTGATCCCATTACTGCGGGGCCTTTGCCTGCCCCACCCCCAGGCTTGATTTCACAGTCTTGATTCTCTGAGCCCTCTGACTAGTAGCTTAACCAGTTCTCTAACAGGAACTGAAGGGCTATTGAAGATAAAAAATTTCTGCTATCCTTAAGCTGTTTGTTCTGGCTCAGGGTAAATATCTCAAAAGATTTGGGTAAGTCTATTTAAGAGTTAGGGTGTGTGTGTGCTGGTTAAGAAATTAAACATCTCTAAAGGTTTGGTCCCCACTGCAGGCAATACTGGGAGGTGGTAGAACCTTCAGGCTATGGGTCCAGACAGTAGGATGCCTTTGCAGAGACACTGGTACTCTGGCCCTTCTTCTAACAGTTGAGTCCACAAGACTGCAAAGCAAGGAAATCGAAACCCTAGGAAAAGGAGCTCTTTCTACTCTCAGGTTGATCTTCTCTTGATAGATCAAGTATAGAGATATACTTTGATAGAGAAAGTATAAAACCCAACCTGAATTACCAAAGCTTTAGAATGGCTTTTCTAGCTATAGAAGTTCATTGAGTCATATAGATTTTGGGTATGGTTAAATTCAGTATGTGATTTTTTTTAAAAAAAAATTTCCTTGTTTTTTAATAATAGAATTTGAAAAACTTGCACTCCTAGCTAGTATTGCTTCTAAGGTTTTATTTTTACTCACTGTCTCCCCTTCCTCTATTGCTCCCTCTTGAGCTGGTGGGGAGATATCCTGCTATGTTGCCCAGGCTAGCCTCAAACTCATGAGCTCAAGTGATCCTCACAACCTCAACTCCCCAACTCCCAACACCCATTCCTGCGTACATGTCCAACTGCTAAAAAGGAATAGGAATGCTGTAAACCAGCCATTCTCAACCTGTGGGTCACAACTCTCGGGGGCGACCAACCCTTTCAAGGGGTCACATATGATAATTACATTATGATTCATAACAGTAGCAAAATTACAATTATGAAGTAGCAACAAAAATAATTTTATGTTGGGGGGTTCACCACAACACGAGGAACTGTGTTAAAGGGCCTCAGTATTAGGGAGGCTGAGGACCATTGTGGTAAATGGTCTCATGTTAGGGAGGCTGAGGACCACTGTGGTAAAGGGTCTCAGTGCCTGTCAGAGATTAGCACAGATTAGATTGGAAAATAAGAGGGAAATAAATAAAACAGTCTGGGGCTGGAAAGATGGCCAAGTAAGTGGTTAAGAGCGGTTACTACTCTTGAAGAGGACCTGGGTTTGATTCCCAGTACTTGTGTGGCAGCTCATAACCATCTGTAACTCCAGTTTCTGGGATATAACACCCTCTTCTAGTCTCTACCGGCACCAGGCATACACGTGGTACACAGACATACATGCAAGCGAAACATCTATAAAACAAAATATAAAATGAATGAATGGATGGATGAATGAATGAATGTTTTAAGGTATATGGTGCATTTTCCCAAATATAGACATTTAGTATCAGCTACGTAGCTCAGCCCTTGCAATGTAAACCTGAAGGCCCAATGTAGATTTTCTGTGGAATGACCTGAATAATCACATAGAAACTATATTAATTACATCACTGCTTGGCCAATAGTTTAGGCATATTCCTGGCTAACTCTTTTTTTTTTTTTTTTTTTTGGTTTTTCGAGACAGGGTTTCCCTGTAGTTTCTAGAGCCTGTCCTGGAACTAGCTCTTGTAGACCAGGCTGGCCTAGAACTCAGAGATCCACCTGCCTCTGCCTCCTGAGTGCTAGGATTAAAGGCGTGTGCCACCACTGCCTGGCTCCTGGCTAACTCTTACATCCTAAATTAACACTATTAATATGTGAATCATCACGAGAGTGTGGCCTACCAGTAAGGTTCTGGCTGGCATCTGGCATATTTCTCCTCTGGCAGCTACATGATATCTCCTTGACTCCACCTACTTTCTCTCTATATTCCCTTTCAGATTTCCCGCTTGACTTTACTCTACTAAGCCATTGGATGAAACAGTTTCCTTAATAACCAATGGTAATAAAACATATTCATAGCATGCAGAGGGGAATCCCACATCAGTCCCTCCTCCTCTTCCTCCTTTTCTTCTTTTCTGTGACCAGTTAGGTTTAGTTATGGTTACTTACAGGAGCATGGAGAACTTACTAGTGGCTACACTGCTAAAGAAAACGTGCCTCCCTCCCCCCAACAACCACTGACACTGTAATAATTCCCTACATGTTGGGTACTAAACATTCAATGTGTGGATTTTGGGGTACATGTAAGATCTAGTCATAACAGCAATAAGTCAATAGTGAGTTCAACAGAGGTGGTTCTAAGGAACTACCAGGAAATAATCATTCACTTCAAGGACTATTCCTCTGAATGCAGTGTAAATCTGTTGAAAACTTCTAGGTGATAAAAAAAATTTCTGTTTGACTTACCAGATCTGTCTAGTTGCTTTAGGTTTCCCAGGCTATTGATATCTCTGTGTGGTAAGTGTGATGGTACTTGAGCTATGTAACAAATAAAGCTTGCTGGGGGATCAGAGTGCAGAGCAAGCTGCTAGTTAACCATAGAGGCCAGGCGGTGGTGGCAGGCACCTTTAATCCCAGCACTTGGGAAGCAGAGGCCAACGGATCTCTGTGAGTTCAAGGCCACCCTGTGCTACACACAAGATTGATCCAGTGTAAAAGACAAACAGGACCAGAGGTGGTGGCTCACACCTTTAATCCCAGTACTTGGGAGTCACATGCCTTTAATCTTAGCACTAGGGAGGTAGAGACAGGAAGGGATATGGCTGGGCAGAGAGGAAATAAAAGGTGGGAGGAGACAGGAGTTCATGGCATTCATTCTGAGGTTTTGTAAAGACAGGATTTCTCCATTCAGTTTGAGGATTCAGTAGAGGTAAAAACTGGCTGCTCTGCTTCTCTGATCTTACACCATTAACCCCTCTATCAGTGTTTACCTAAGAAGATGTTTTCAGGTCTAAAAAAAAGACAGTTTTAGGATGGTAATACAAGTTATTATAGAAATGGTTTGAATTCATCAAGATAAAATAGATGGTAGTTTCTCTGAATATGCCAAATGCAAATGGACTAGATGCTGTGAATGTATTCTTACTTGATAATTGTTCTTATTGTATACATCCATGTTATAGTTAAAATCTTTTCTTTTTGTTTAGAAAAAGGGGGAAATGTGAGATATTTGTATAATGTGTGAAGTATATTTGTATATTGCTGTGATTGCTTTAGTAAAGAATTGAATGGCCAATAGCTAGGCAAGAGGTATAGGCAGGACTTCCAGGAAGAGAGAGAAAGAGGAGAAATCTAGGTGTGCAGGAGAAGCCAGGAGATAGGGAGAGGAAACAGGAAGATCAAGATGGAGTGTGATAGAACATAGATGGGTTAATTTAAGTTTATAAGAACTTGTTAGA
This sequence comes from Arvicola amphibius, assembly GCF_903992535.2. Classification (NCBI taxonomy): domain Eukaryota; kingdom Metazoa; phylum Chordata; class Mammalia; order Rodentia; family Cricetidae; genus Arvicola; species Arvicola amphibius. The sequence continues at coordinate 114,713,994 of NC_052057.2, forward strand.
AACACGCCTAAGCTAAAGGTCAAACTTTCCATAGTTAATAGTAAATTTAAGCGTTGTTTTTTGTGGGTGAAAAATACTGTGATACCCTCCCCCCCTCATCCTGGAGAACTGGCCCCAGTGTCATGGGCATGAAAAGCTGGTCCCAAGACCATCAACAGTCCTGAGAAAACTGCCCTTCCCTCACCAGCCACCACAATGAAAGAGCTGGTCCCACCCCTCACAATCCATGCATGCGAGCTTGCCCCAATGGAATGGGTGAGAAAGAGATGATCCTGACCCTTGCCTGGGGTGTGTGTGTGTGTAGGTTCTGACAAAGGTGCTGAAGGTGCCCACTGACCAACTGAGCTACTACCCAGGGCCACATCCAGGGCTTTGAGTTGACCCACCCCAAAATACCTCAACTATGGCCTGCTGGAGTGTGTGAAGGGGCAGATCCCTTGGAAACATAGCTGCAGGATCTCCATGACTCAGGGCCACAGCAGGATATTCATGAGAAGTTTCCGTGAGGGTTCAGTATTGATGGTGTACCAGAAGCCAGAGACAATGAGCCAGACCAACAACTCATTGCAATGAACATTTGCAAGTAAAACTGTTTGGGCAAAAGGATTACTGCCTGGCACACCACAGCTCTCTTGGCCGCTATGAAAAGTGAGTATGTGATGGAGAGTTGGAAAAAATAGATAAGAGAACTGGGTTTTTTTTCTTCCTTTAAAAAATATTATTTTCTTTTACTGAGGGATGCTACAAGGGTTGAAGGCGTGCATGGAAGGACTGCAAAAGGAGTAGGATTGGGTGCATGATGTGAAATTCCCAAAGAATCAATATTAAAAACAAACACAAAACAACAACAAAAACCAAGAACATGTGCCTCTAATTGCAGCTGCTTCATAATTATCAACACCAGTGCTGCCAGAATTTACTTGGAATTACTTTCTGGCAAACACTGAGATCAGTGGTTTGCATTTAGTTTTCTCCTTTGATCCCAGTGAGAGAATATTCTCCGATTTTCCATGACTAAATATCAACCAATTACTCAGATTCATTCATTTTCTCGATGAGCCTCTCTCTCCTTCTCTGCCCCCGCCCAGTCTCTATCTTTATCCCCGATCCCCCCTTCCTTCCTCCCATCATCCTTCTTTCTCTCCCTCCTTGTATTTGAGGGTAGTGAAGATGGAAATTTCACTTGCACCTGCTGGGGAATGTTAGTTAATGTCCCAAGTAACACACATAATATTGTCTTCTCTAAGGTTACAGTGGGCAGCAGCCTCTCTGTAGCTCAGGGCTTCTTAACCTTGACATCATCTCTCAGATGTGACAAGACCATGTGTGGAGGATCCAGTTGGGTTGTGTCATGAAACCTGAGTTTAATCTTGTTTGTCAAATTGGTGGGATTTAGAGTCACCGCAGAAGCCGGGTGGTGGTGGCGCACGCCTTTTAATCCCAGCACTCGCGAGGAAGAGGCAGGCGGATCTTTGAGTTCGAGGCCAGCCTGGTCTACAAGAGCTAGTTCCAGGACAGGCTCTAGAAACTACAGGGAAACCCTGTCTCGAAAAACAAAAAACAAAACAAAACAAAACAAAAAAAAAAAATAAATAGAGTCACCGCAGAAACCTGGGCATGCGTGTAAGAATTTTTTAGATCGAATTGATTGACATGGGCAGACTCAACTATAAACGTGGCAGCACCATTCCACGGGCTGAGGAACTAGACTGTAAAGGGTGAAAGTGAACCGGGCACCAGCGTTCACGTCCCTGCTTCCTAATGAGGACACGGTGAGACCAGCTGCTTCCGATTCCTGCAGCCATGCCTGCCCGCGCATGATGAACTATGCGACCAAATAAAGCCTCCTCTCCTTAACTCGCTTTGGTCAAGCATTTTGTCACAGGAAGCCAATACACCGAGGGGCAGGAGAAACTGACTTGGTGGGGAAAGCTCTTGGTGCCTGGTCTGCCTGCGGCCACAGACTGTTTAAATTAAAATCACAATCTCTCCGTCCAACCTATCACTGACACCTTCTGCTCCTTAGCAACACCGTGGCTCGTTGGCAAATGCTTAAGGTCGCTTTGTGAGATCATTGTGTTATTTCCAGTCATCAGAAGATGCTAACTCAGGCTTTAATTTAGTAACAGGCACAGTTGTATTCAGTAAGCAGCAGGGACGTTATTTGATCCACAACTGCCTGACCCTTCAAGGTCTATTTTCTTACTGTTTGCTGAAAGTGAGGAGGAGCAGAATTTATTGGTTGGAATAGAACACTCAGGGGCCTCTTGGAGGGACATTTGCTCTCCCTTTGTCTGTGCACGCAAGAGAAGCTGCCATGACCTGTGGGTGCGCATCTCTCCTCAACAGTCCTGTCTCACAATTCTCATTTCAAACATCTTGAAGCAGTGCCCCCCCCCAAAAAAAGGATGAAGATGCAGTGGGGGCTCTAATCTGTGGCATCAATCTTAGCTTTTCTTTTTTTCTTTTTTTATTATTCACTTATTTATTTATTTTTAATTAAAAATTTCCACCTCCTCCCCTTTAGCTTTTCTTTTTCTTGAGCTTCTTTTAGTAGCCATTTAGGATATTTTTGCATTTGTAAATCCATTTTTTAAAATTTTGTTGTGTGTGTGGGTGTTTTGTCTGCAGATGACTGGTACCCACAGTACCGCAAGAGGGCGTTGGATCCTTTGGGCCTGCAGTAATAGAACGTTGTGAGTGCTGGGAACTGAACTCTGGTTCTCTTGGAGAGCCACCATTGCTTTTCTGTTGAGCCATCTCCCCAGTGCCTGAAAAATCCATTTTTATTGGGTTTATTGAGGCATAACTTGCATGTGATGAAGTTTACCAACTTTGATTATAAGCTGGATGGGTCTTGATAAATGTATGCAGTCTCATAACCATCACGATTGTGATACAAACATTTCACCACCTTAACAAGCTTCCTTACACCCCACAGTAGGACTCCCCATTATTTCGGGTCTTCAGAAACAACCAATCTGCTTCCTTTCCCTGTAAGATTATTGTTTTCTAGATTTTCACCCACTTGGAATGTGGGACACAAATGCATTCTTTTTTATTTCTGAGAAGTAACACTTGGAGTGTTATGGAGTTCAAGACTACTGGGAAAAGCCTAGACTCCATACAGATTATAATCAGTCAAATTTATTAAAACTGCTAGCAGTGCTGCAGTCTCTAAGCACCATGTCTAAGCCAAATCAAAGACACACCACGGAGAAGCTGATGAGGGGAGGGCTTTTAAAGGTGAAGACATCATTTCTGCAGAGTTGGCAGTCATGTGAGGAACACCTCACTCCTGCACAAACTGATAAGCGAGTTTACAGAAGCCAGAGCAAGCAGGCAGTCATTCACAACAGTTGCGCTGTTTGTTCTGGGGGAGGGAGCAGATTGCCAGGAGCTCATCTTTCGGGAATTTAGTTCCAAGGGCAGCATCAGCTAAAGGGGGTGCCTGGCACAAAATTGGAGTTTCCTTAACCGTCACAAGAGCAGCTAGACCGTGTTTCTTGCATCAGCGGTTGACGGACCTAGGCTGTTTGTTATTTTTAGGTATTGTTAATAAAGCTGCCTCTAACATTGATGTAAATCTGGGTCAGGATGTACATTTCTCCACCTACCATGAACTATTGCTTGGAGAATATCCTATGCTTCCAGAAAATATTCCAACTGTGTCCTACGGCATATGATATAAGAACTTTCCATGATCTACAATCCCAGATCTTTGAAACTATGTCAGAAGGATTTGAATTTCCTAGTTCACTCTGGTCACTCCTCAGGTCTGGTCCCCTCTGATGTTCTTCTCGGTAATGATTGACACTTGGAAGTATATGTTTACTTTTCAAGACCTAGAACTTTTTACTATCTTTTCATTTTTTAAAAAAATAGCATTTTAATGAACTGACTCAATAGGTATGCTGGCTAACAGGTCTGATAGTAAAATAAAGGCAGATATGGTTTATGATTTAACAAAATATGTTTTACTAAAGTATTAATTAAATACAATAATTAAAGCCTTATGCACAAACAAACTTACAGATCACATGTATTTAATAACAATTATTTAGTTGTTGGGTAAAGTATTTTGAAGATTAAATACACAATTTCAAACCAAAGAATAGATGTGTTAAAGGAAATCACTTTATATTGTGAAAGCCACGAGCCACATGACAGCACACAGATTAATATAAATGGGTTAATTTAAGTTATAAGAGCTAGTTAGAAACAAGGCTGAGTAAAGGCTGAGCTTTCATAATTAGGAAGAAGTCTCCATGCCATTATTTGGGAGCTGGCAGCACAGAGAAGGATTTGGAACACGAGCTTTACATTTTTCTACTATAACCTTCAGCATGGCTGTGGAAAGGCACACTCTTGGGAAGGCTGAGAATTCTGGACAGCAGGCGTCTTTTGTCAGATAGACCATAAGGGACTCTTGTGCCTTCAGAAGAGAGTAGAGAGGGCTTAGGGCTGGCTGGGAGGGAAGCCATGTTTGCTTCTTTATAAGAAAATGAACATTGGCCAGGCGGTGGTGGCGCACGCCTTTAATCCCAGCACTCGGGAGGCAGAGGCAGGCGGATCTCTGAGTTTGAGGCCAGCCTGGTCTACAAGAGCTAGTTCCAGGACAGGCTCTAGAAACTACAGGGAAACCCTGTCTCGAAAAACCAAAAAAAAAAAAAAAAAAAAAAAAAAAAAAAAAAAAAAAAAAGAAAATGAACATTGAAAGAAATGTTTCTATAAGATCCTAAAGAACTAGGGCTGTGACTGTAACTAACTCAGCTGGTCAAGAGACCTTGGCTAGCCTGCTCCAAGCCCTGCATCCCACACCCAGCACTGCACGAACCAGGTCATACATTGTAGCCCTCAGGAGTTGGAGGCAGGAGCATCACAATTTCAAGGTTAGGGTTTCTCTTGTTGTAACGAAATACCATGACCAAAAGCAAACTGGAAAGGAAAGAGTTTATTTCACTCACACTTCGATCTAACAGTTCATCTCCACACACAGGCAGGGCAGGAACTTGGAGGTAGAGGCTGATGCAGATGTCACAGAGAAATACTGCTTCCTTGCTGCCTCCTCATGGTTGGCTAGTCTGCTTTCTTATGGAACTCAGGACTATCATCCCTGGAGTGGCACCACCAACAAGTATTAATGTGGCCCTCCTACGTCAATCACTAAATTTAAAAATACCCTTCAGGCTTTCCTACAGTCTGATATTATGGGGGCATTTTCTTAATTCAAGTTCCCAACTCTTATACTCTTAGATGACTCTAGCTTGTGTCAAGTTGACATAAAACCCAGCTAAGACAGTTACCCTTAGCTACAAATAGAGTTTAATGCCAAAATACATGAGATCCCATTTCAAAACTAAGAGTTTTAGCTAAGTTAAAAGTTAGAAAAGAACTTCTGATAATATGATTTTTAACACTTTTCAATACTGTTTTAATAGTGCTTAACACTTGTTTAGTTCCCTTGGACAAGTAGGTTCTCATTTGGCTCAAGAAGATGAGAGAACTCACAGGTTAGGATATTGGATGGACCAGTCACAGGGGTGCAGATGCCATAAAGAATGGGGACCAGATAAAAAGAAAATAAGCTCAGAGGGCTAAAGCCAACACCTTCCTTTCTGTATACTAGTTGGAGTTCCTAAGATGTCAGGGGATGAAAATACTTCTTGTGTGATATTCCTGATGCCATTAACATTTAAGGAATTATAATGTCTTATTGGTGGAGGCCACTTTTTCATTCCTGGCTGCCAGACCACGAAATAATCACTCAGAAACTGTATTATTTAAATCACTGCTTGGCCAATCACTTAAGCATATTGCTAGCTAGCTCTTCTATCTTTGGTTATCTCATTTCTATTATTTTATATTTTACCACGAGGCTTGTGGTTTATGGGTGCGCCTGTCCCTGGCCACAGCTACATAGCATCTCCCTGACTCTCCCTTCTTTCTCCCAGCATTCAGTTTAGCCACACCCCCTAGCTCTACTCTGCCCTATCACAGGCCGAGGAAGCTTTTTTATTCATTAACAACACATACACAGAAGGACCTCCCTCATCAGTGTCTAAAGAATGAGGCAAAAGCACTGTTTTAGGAAGAGCAAAATGAAGCCAGGAAGACAGTTAGCTATCTCTTATTCCTCGTGTGCTTGGGGCATGAGAACGCAGAATTATGAGGAACATAGGAGTAGAGATTTGGGAGGGAAAGGAGCTCTGAGGATGGGATCCAACTGTAAATCAGAAGATTGGACTCTAATGATGGCAGACGTCAATAGAAAGATATGGTGTGACGAATTGGCAGCAGGCAAGTGTAGTATTTGGATTTGACTGTATGGCTCCGTGGCTTCTGGCTACAGCTTATCTCTGCCTCTCTGACCAGATTCCTAAGGCCGAAAGGGATGCTCTGCTGGAGGTGTGAACTGCACCCGATACTCTGTGCTCATCTATGGACTCAAGGTTTTGTAAAGTTGCTGTGGATTTAATGATCCCTCTTTCCCACAATCTGTCATTTTCAACTCAAATCAAATTCATCTTCTACTTCAGCCATCACCAGTCCCTGTTTTCCAACACTCCCACCCTGAGTAAAGCAGAATAGAGACCGAATCTCCAATGATCTTATGGTTTCCCAGTGTCAGCCTGCGTTTGGAACATAATATAGTGCAGTTATTTGCTTATCTGCTTGTTCACCTTATTCTAGTAGGAGATATTTAAGGACAGCAATTATCTTACCTTTGATTCCTAGCAATTGTATGTCTCACTACCTCATTAGTGAATGTGACTTGAAATAAAGAGATGACCCCCCACCCCCCAATTCCCTTAGTCTATCGCTTTTATTGACTTTACTTTGTTCAAGTTTCAGAGTATGCTATCAGCTGATATTCTGAGGTTGGCTGTCGGATCCACTTAACCCTGGACAGTGAATTAGGGTTGCATGTGTGTGTTAGGTGTCTTTCTAGTCTGTACCCTGACACTCAGAAGTGTCCACATTTTGTGGTTTAGTCTATCAATTCCATTTCTCCCTCCCCCCGTCTAGGTACTCATTTTATCCCTTTCCCTACAAGATATTTTCTTATAGTCTGTGGGATTCTGTTACGTTCTGTTGCATTTTTGATGCAAAAGAGTTTTACTATCCATGAGGTCCAATTCATATGTCTTTTCTGTCTTTGCTTTTCATGTCATATCCAGAAATAATTGGCAAATATATAGTATCGCAAATTTTCCTCATGTTTCTTATATAGTATTAATTGTTCTAGAGTTATATGGTAATAACTGCATAGCTATGTGATCATAATTCATGCATTGTAATCCTATCACATGGGATTCCACCACATTTCAAAGAATTATGGGCATTATATAAAATAAAAGAAGCCAGACACAGAAAGACAGTGTATGATTCTATTTACATATACTATGGAGAGTAATCAAAAGGATAATTCAGAAGTTATACTGGAAACCGCAAAGGCCAGAGGAAGAGGGGATGAGAAGCATAAGCCCACTGCTTAGTGGGCGTGGAGTTTTCAATTTACTAGATGAATGGATGTCTAGAGATGGATGATGGTTGTGATTGCATTATGGTACAGCATGAATTGAAATTGATATATTTAACGTGGTTAGTATAGGAAGTTTTGTTGTGTGTTTGACCATATCTAAATAAACGAGGGCAAAGAAGCAAAGCCTTTTCATAGGTTTCTAAGATCCATTTAGAGAGCTGTCCTGAAACTGCCTTTCTTGTTGCTGCATGGATAATATTCTGCCTAGTGTTTGGGGCATGTTAGTTGCAAATTAAACTAGATTTTTTAAAAATGAAGATACATATTCAAAATATTCATTTATTTTTAAAGTAATTGACCAAGAGTAGGCACAACATGAAGATAAATGATGTACTGCCTGTACCCTGGTGACATCAAGGGTCTGAACAAAGGCCTAATTCATCTCTAGGACAGAAACAGGTGTATAAATCCAGTTATCACTGGTTCATGGATAAGTACCAGTGAAGACTATCCAGTGTAGTATATGACTTTTTGAATTGCTTTTGAGCATAGTGAAGCTGTCTCTGGCATCTGCCAGTAATTGTAGAAGGCATAATAATAGGGCTGGAGAGATGGCTCAGCAGTTAAGAGCACTGGCTGATCTTCCAAAGGTCCTAAGTTCAATTCCTAGCAACCACACGATGGCTCACAGCCATCTGTAATGAGAACTGGTGCCCTCTTCTGGCCTGCAGGTATATAGACAGAAAACTGTTTACAAAATAAATAAATCTTTAAGGAAACCAAAATCAAACAAACAAACAGAAAAAGAAGGCAGAATATTAGCTCCTCCAATGTCAAAGTCTGAATTGTCATAGCCTGTGAATATCTGCTTTTTGTAGACAGGGAAAATTTAGAAGATGTGCTTAAATTGAGGAGTTTAATATGGGGAAATCAACCCAAGATATTTCTGTAAATTAGTTACGTCTTTATAGCTGTAAACAAAATACTTATGAGAACAACCTAAATGAGGAATGAATTATTTTAACTCACAGTTTGAGGAGATTTTGTCCATAATTATTTGGCACCATATCACTGGCCTGTGGTCAGGAAGAACATATGGCAGCAGGAGCATATGGCAAGGACTGTTTGCTGCACAGCAGACAGGAAGGAGAAAGCACAAGAGAGAGACTGAGAGAGGAGAGGAAGAGCGAGAGAGCGAGAGAGCGAGAGAGCGAGAGAGCGAGAGAGTGAGAGAGCGAGAGAGAGAGAGAGAGAGAGAGAGAGAGAGAGAGAGAGAGAAACACATAATACAGAATAATACCTCTGGGTAGGCTTTACCTCTTAAAGTTGCTAGAACATCACAAATAGCACAAACTGGGGAATAAGTGTTCAACTCATGGGCTGGTGGGAAGCGCTTAGTATTCAAACCATAGCATCTGGATCCTCTCCTAGCTGTGGTCAGAGGGTGGCATGATTATCAAGATAAACCCCAAGATGGTAGTGTTGTGATGTGTGCCACCTGAGTTGCTTTTGATGGCAGAGGAAGGAAGCAGTGAAACCAAGAGATGAAAGCAGCCTCTGTGCACTGGAAGAGAAAGCTGTGCAGAGTCTTGATATAATATAAAGAGGGAGGAAGCTCTCCCCATATAGTTTCAAAGTTCCCGCTGTAACCATTCTTCAAGCAGTCACCACTAGCTGAGTTCCAGTATTGACTAACAAAGAGTATCTGAGAGCCCCAGAAAGAAAGGCAGCTTTGCCAGCACACTGCTCAGTAAGAAGACCCTACACAAGGGGGTTCTTTTATTCATTTGTTCTTTGTTTCAATTCTCTTGTGTCTGTGCGTGGTGTGCCCTTGTGTATGTATATACACATTTGCACGGGCATGGGCATGCATATGTAGGTGTTCCTGCCGAACTGAGGTTAATGTTGGAAATCCTCTTCCACTGTATCTAATGAGGCAGGGTCTCTCAGTTAAGCCCGGATCTTACAGATATGGCTAGTCTCCATAGCCACCTTGTTCTGGCATTGTCTTTGCTTTCTGAGGCTGGAATTACTGGTGAGTCACCATGGCACGTCTGGCATTTCAGTGGGTTCAGGGGATCTGAACTATGGTCCTCACGTTTGTGCAGCAAGCAATTTAAGCCTGCAGACAACTCCCCACCAGTACCAGATTACATTCTTTGAAAACCTCAAATTTGTGTCATTGTTATGTTGGCCATAGGAAACCGTTATACGATGGAATTGCTTCTAAGGAAGATAGACTACTTGGCTGGGAGTTTTAATTAAGATGAAATATGTAGAA